>NC_139154.1:8570222-9004574 GCF_964270905.1 Leucopleurus acutus
CTCTAATCTTTTTCTTTTTTTGAACATTTGTAAAGTTATTCTAACTCCTTTGCCTTTCCATATAATTTTAAGATAATCTTGTCTATACCTACAAAAATATCTCTCTGGGATTTTACAGGAACTGCATGAAACTTATACTATCTTGTGGATAATTGTCATCTTTACTATGTTGAGTTTTCTAATCTATGAACACCATATGCCTGTCCTTTTATTTATATCTTCTTTAATTTATTTAATCACTATTTTGTATTTCTTCAGAATACAAGCCAAATATATATATATATATATATACTTATATATACATATATATACACACATATATATGTATCATCTGCAAATGGAGATGGTTTCATTTCTTCCCTTACTATATGAATGACTTTTGTTTCTTTTTCTTGGCTTTATTGCACTGGCTAGAATTTCTAGTACTATGTTGAATAAGAGAGATATGAGTGGACATTATTTCCTTGTTCCTAGTCTTAGGGAGAAAGCACTTATTCCCTCACTATTATGTATATAGTTAGCTATAGGTTTTCCATAGATGTCCTTTATCAAGTTAAGGAAGTTCACTACTATCCTTATTATTCTGAGAGTTTTATCATGGTAGATATTGAATTTTATCAAATACTCTTTTTGAAAAAATCAGTATGATCATGTGATTTTTCTTTTTAGATAGTTAAGATCTAGATTACATTGGTATATTATGAATATTGTACTAACCATGCACCCTGGGACATAGTTCATTTGGTTATACTGTATCTTTTTCTTTATACACTGCTGAATTCAATTTGCTAATGTTTTGTTATGGACTTATGTATAGCCATACATTGTTTTATTGTGTTCACTTTATTTTTTTTTTACAAATTGAAGGTTTGTGGCTACCCTGTGTGAAGCAAGTCTATTGGTTCCATTTTCCAACAGCATTTGCTCATTCCCTTTGTCACATCTTGGTAATTCTTGCAATATTTCTAACTTTTTCATTATTATTGTAGTTGTTATGGTGCTCTGTGATCAGTGACCTTTGATGTTATTACTATTGAAAAAAGATTATGACTCACTGAAGGCTCAGAAGATGGTTAGCATTTTTTAGCAATAAAGTATTTTTAATTAAGTTATGTACAGTTTGGGTTTTTTTTAAGACACAATGCTATTGCACACTTAGAGTACTATAGTATAGTGTAAAAAAAAGAACTTTTATATGTACTGGGAGGCCAAAAAATTCATGTGACTCACTTTACTGTGATATTTGTTGTATTGTGTTCATCTGGAACTGAACCCACACTATCCCCAAGCTGTTCCTGTATTGAAATTCATGAGAAATATTGATATGTAGTTTTTGTTTCTTGCACTGTCATTTTCTGCTTTCAGTATCAGTGTAATACTAGTTTCATAAGATACCTTGGGCAGCCATCCCTCTTCTATTTTCTGGCAGAGACTGTATAAAATTGGTGGTAATTCTTCTTTAATTGGCTTGTAGAATTCTTTAGTGACACAATCTGTGTCTGAAGATTTCTTTTTGAGACTTTTTTTTAATTTAACAATTCTATTTCATTAATAGTTACACATGTATTCAAAGTATCAGTTCCTTATTAGATGAGCTGTGGTAGTTTGTGGCTTTTCAGGGACTTGATCCATTTCATCTAAGTCATCAATTTCACTAGTGTTGAGTTGCTCATAGTATTTCTTTATTGCCCTTTTAATGACTGTGGGGTGTATAGTGCTATCCCCTGTTTCATTCTGAATATTGGTTATTTGTGTATTCCCTCCTCTTTGGTGGTCTTGCTAGAGTTCTACAGTTTTCTTAATATTTTCAGAAAACCAGCTTTTTGATTTTCTCTATCACTTTTCCATTGTCAATTCATTGATTTTTGTGCTTATCTTTATTATTTGCTTCCTTCTCCTTGCTTTGGATTTATTTTGCTCTTTATTTTCTGGATACTTTAGGTGGGAACTTTGATTATTGGGATCTTTCCTTTTTACTAACATGTGCAGTTCATGGTGTAGACATCCTTCTCAACACTGCTTTAGCAGTGTCCTATAAATTTTGGTATGTTGTACTTTCATTTTTATTCAGTTCATTGTAGATTCTATATTTCTCTTGTGACTTCCTCTTTGACCCATGGATGAGTTAGTGTGTTGTTTGATTTACAAGTGTTTGTTTCTCTTGTTACCTTTTTATTATTGATTTCTATTTGGGTCCCACTACAGGTCAAAGTTTCATTTTATGGCCCAGAATGTAGTCTATCTTGGCATATGTTCAGTGGGTACTTGAAAAGAAAGTGGGTATTTTGAAGATTAACCCTTTGTCAGTTGCTTTGTTTGCAAATATTTTCTCCCATTCTGAGGGTTGTCTTTTCATCTTGTTTATGGATTCCTTTGCTGTGCAAAAGCTTTGAAATTTCATTAGGTCCTATTTGTTTATTTGTGTTTTTATTTCTATTTTTCTAGGATGTGGGTCAAAAATGATCTTGCTGTGATTTATGTCATAGAGTGTTCTGCCTATGTTTTCCTCTAAGAGTTTTATAGTGTCTGGCCTTACATTTAGGTCTTTAATCCATTTTTAGTTTATTTTTGTGTATGGTGTTAGGGAGTGTTCTAATTTCATTCTTTCACATGTAGCTGTCCAGTTTTCCCAGCACCACTTATTGAAGAGGCTGTCTTTTCTCCATTGTATATTCTTGCCTCCTTTATATCAATATCAAAAAAACAAACAACCCAATCTAAAAATGGGCAGAAGACATAAATAGATATTTCTCCAAAGAAGATATACAGATTGCCAACAGACACATGAAAGGATGTTCAATATCACTAATCATTAGAGAAATGTAAATCAAAACTATAATGAAGTATCACCTCACACTGGTCAGAATGGTTATCATCAAAAAATCTACAAACAATAAATGCTAGAGAGGGTGTGGAGAAAAGAGAACCCTCTTGCACTGTTGGTGGGAATGTAAATTGATAGAGCCATTGTGGAGAACAGTATGGAAGTTCCTTAAAAAACTAAAAATAGAACTACCATACGACCCAGCAATCCCACTACTGCGCATATACTCTGAGAAACCCATAATTCAAAAAGAGTCATGTACCACAATGTTCGTTGCAGCAGTATTTACAATACCCAGGACATGGAAGCAACCTAAGTGTCCATCAACAGATGAATGAACAAAGAAGATGTGGTACATATATACAATGGAATATTACTCAGCCATAAGAAGAAACAATTATTTTTTTTTGTAATGAGGTGGATGGACCTAGAGACTGTCATACAGAGTGAAGTAAGTCAGAAAGAGAAAAAAACAAATGCCATATGCTAACACATATATATGGAATCTAAAAATAAATTGGTTCTGAAGAACCTAGAGGCAGGACAGGAATAAAGATGCAGATGTAGAGAATGGACTTGAGGACATGGGGAGGGGGAAGGGTAAGCTGAACGAAGTGAGAGAGTGACATGGACATATATACAGTGCCAAATGTAAAACAGATAGCTAGTGGGAAGCAGCGGCATAGCACAGGAAGATCAGCCCGGTGCTTTGTGTCCACCTAGAGGGGTGGGATAGGGAGTGTGGGAGGGAGATGCAAGAGGGAGGAGATATGTGGATATATGTATATGTATAGCTGATTTACTTTGTTATAGAGGAGAAACTAACACATCAATGTAAAGCAATTATACTTCAATAAAGATGTTAAAAACAAACAAAAAAAAAGAAAAGAAAGTGTATTCTGCATTTCTGGAAGTAGTGATCAAGAGCTTTAAAAATGTTAACATAGTAATCCCAGTTTTAAGAATATACCTTAAATAAATTATCAATTATACCCATAGATATTTATATTCCACCACAATAAGCATCCTGTACTTATAATAGCAATAAAAATGTGCAAGTGAGTGATGTGCTGTTGCCAACTGTGTACATCTATACACAGCTCTGCATTTAGTAATATCACACTGGTGGTGTGAAATCAGTCTTGGTGGGAGTTTTTACATCAAAAAATTGGTAAACACTACAAATCACCTCTTTTCCTCACTGATATAGGTTATGTAAAGTTTACCCTCATTGATGACTCTGAGGGGTTCACGACTTCAGGGTAGGAAATAACTGCAGATGTGATGGAAATGGAAAGAAAACTAGAATTAGAAGTGAAGCCTGAAGATGTAGCTGAATTGCTGCAATCTCATGGTAAAACTTGATTGGATAAGTAGTTGCTTCTCATGGATGAGCAAAGAAAGTGGCTTCTTGAGATGAAATCTACTTCTGGTGAAGATGCTGTGAAGATTGTTGAAATGACAACAAAGGATTTAGAATGGTATATAAACTCAGTTGATAAAGCAGGTGTGGGGTTTCAGAGGAGTAACTCCAATTCAGAAAAAATTCTACTGTGGGTTAAATACTATCAAACAGCTTTGTATGCTACAGAGAATCTGTTTGTGAAAGGAAGAGTCAATCGATGTGGCAAACTTCACTGTTGTCTTGTTTTAAGAAATTGCCACAACCACCACCACCCTGATCAGCCATCAGCCATCAACATGCAAGCAAGACCCTCCACCAGCAAAAAGATCATGACCTGTTGAAGGCTCAGATGATGGCCAGCAGTCCCTAGCAACAAAGCAATCTTAAATCAAGGTACGTGCATAGTTTTTTTTAGACAATATGCTATCGTACATCTAAGAGACTAGAGTGTAAACATAATTTTTAAATGCACTGGAAAACCAAAAATTTATGTGACTTGCTTTATTGTGATACATGCTTCCTCGTGGTAGTCTGGAACCAAATCCACAGTATATCTGAGAAAGGCCTGTAGCCACATTTAGGGAAGAGTTTTTGGTGTCCAAGTATTTGATTAAACACACACACATGCCCAAAACAACCTTATTTAGCCCAATGCCAGGATCAATAAGAAAATCATGAGTTGATGTAGCCAGCTGATTGGAAGGTCTTCCCGTTGGTGTTTCCTTTATATGGACTATTAGAACAGGGTTTGGACGGTACATCAGTCTCTTCAGATATGCTGGGAAGGTCAGGGTCTGGGCAAACTAGTACCTGAATTATATCATTCAGTCCAACATCATACTCAAAGTTTATCCATTTTCCAGCTGCTTGCCAGGGTAGAAGAGGCGCTGGTACTCGGACCACCCGCGGAACAGCGCCCACACGCACTCATGCGGCTCCTCAATTATGGCTTTGCAACACATGGCTTCAATGGTGTGTGCCTGGGAGCCATGGATGGTGCAAACCTGGATCCACATCTCAGTGCCGGGAGAAGGGGTCGCCACGCTCTGTCTCCCCCTAAGCTCCGGGAGCCCTGTGCCGCCTGGCCTGCACCGCTTCCCAGGCAGCCCTGGCTCTAGGCAGCTCACGGGCCAGCCAGCGTAAGCACAAGCCAGAAAGACAGGCGACCTTGAACCCTAGACTGCGCGCATGCCCAGCAGAGATGAGGAAGGTAAGAAACGGGAACCTGTCCAAGTGCGGCTGCTGCCACCAGCCCCTGCCTCACAAATAGGAAGAAGCCTTTCAAACATCCTTTAGAAAAACAAACAAACAAAAAACAGTAAAGAAAGTCATACAAAGGAAAAGAGCTGTGTTTTGCTGGATTACAAAATATATGAAAAATCTCCATAGAAGAAAGAACATTCCATGTTTTTAATACCCTATCATTTTCTCTTTCAAGAGGACATAGCAAAAATCCAAAATATGATCTATTTGCTTTGCAGATATCATTCTTCCTCCTAAAAATATCTCACTAAAAATTAAATTTGATGATTGCTTGGCTTCTTTTGACCATGTGTACCAGTTCTAGTTACCAGATTGTTTATTTTTTTTCTTTTTTCTTTTACATTTTAATGTAATCAGGTGGCCACTTGCTTTTCCCTTTCTCCTGATTTGGAATGATTACTTTATAATCCCAACTTCTATTTCACCGTATACTTGACACCAAATCTTCTGAGTCAGCTGCAAGGCCTGTTACTGTAGCTGGATGTGCATCCCCAAACTGCCACTTATGTCTCCCTTATTCAGGCCACCATGTAGTTTGAAACCTGTGTTCTAATGACCTAACCTGGCTGTCTTTCCATCACATACAGCTGGTTCTGTCTCTTTCATCCCACACTTATCCTTCCTTTGCCTGGTAGGACCCTTTAGTGTCAAAGTTTCAGTCTGCTCATTTGACTGAAAATAATTTGTCCATTACAAATGAATATTATTTACACATCAGTATAAATCATCAGAACATTGTAAGGGAAAAGTCATTTTATGATGCACAGCTGATTAGTGGTTCACCTGATATGAAAATATAAACATTTACTTCTATGTTTTTTTTTTAAACCCTTTTTTGTGTGTTTCTCCATTTGCTTATATGGTAAAGCAGAACCTGCTAATTATTTCCACCATGTAATATGTATTTTGTAAAACTCTTCCTGAGTGAGCAAGTACTAAATATTATTTACTTTTAGATTTATTGTAAGAAAATAACATTATTTAGGCTTTTCTTTAAACATAAAAAGTATAAGAACATATCTAATTTAAAGAGTGTAAGATTGTATATAATAATAAAGAAAAAAGGAAGCATTCTACAAAGATGCATAACATCACTGAGAGATAAACAGTTTTGTTTTGTTTTGTTTTTGTCTTAAATAATGCTAAAACATATCCTGTGAAAAATAAAAAGATGAGAATGGAAAAAAACCCCAGCAAAAACAGTTTCCATAGCAAGCTAAGCAAGAGGTCTAAGGAAAGACCCAGTGAATCCCATCGTCAATGCAGTTTCACCTCTGACAATTTTATCAAGATATTAAGAAGAGTTTCCAATCCATTAACAAAAGAGAAAATGAAAATAAACATGAACAGACATTTGGTAAAAAGAAGAAAGGGAGGTATATATATATATATATATATATATATATATATATATAGAGAGAGAGAGAGAGAGAGAGAGAGAGATCCCTCAAGCAAATAGAGGGATATAAAATTGACAGTCTGCCAGTCAACAGTTTTGTACTAAATACTTACTATGTATATAATAGTATGCTATAGCCTGAAAATATTTTATTAATGGACCCTGACCTTTTCCCTCAAAGAGCTTACACTGTATATTTATAGATGGCATAGTCCTTTCTAGTGTTATAAAACAAAAAGATTAAATAACAGTTTGAAATATCTATACCAGAGATGATACTCAGAAACAATAGGTAGCAAAGTATGAAATAAATAGGTTTGTGAAGACAGAATAAGCACTCAATAAATATTACCTATAATGAAAAGATACAAGATTACAAATGTTTAAAGAAAGGTGAGATTGCTATTGGCTGGAGTGATTAAAGATGACTTTATGGATAATTTAGGACATGTGCTGAACCTGAAAGGATGGTTATGCAGAGGTTAGGAGTATAAAGTGGGAGATGTGTGAATATGGTTATACAATGTGAAGTACCTGAATATCAGTGTGAAAGAAGAGATAAAGATCCACTGGTTTATTTTTAAGAACTGTAGGGAGTATACAAACAGAAGAAAAGGAGAAAGGGAGTTGCTTCCAGAATTGAGAAGAATCTGGGGACCATTGTGGTAAATAAATCATTCTCCAAGATGTTTAATTCACTGGCCCTCAGTTTCCTCACACATGTAACAAGGGAGATAAAATATATAATCTATAAAATATTTTGTTTCCTCCTCATTGTATAAAGCTGTGATTAAGTTCTATGGAAATTCTAACTCTAACAGGGGGTTATTCATGGGCTGGTGCTGTGTCAGAGTCTTTTGAGGATTGTTAGTGCTTAATCATTTCAGGTTTAAAAGAATAGGATGGGAAATCTCTCTGTCTTAAAGACACAGCATTAAAAATAATTTTTATTCACAAGCTGAAAATAGATACTACAACACATACTTTTTCCCTTTAATCATGCCTCTGGAAGGGGGGGACTAATAAGGTTTCTAGTTAACAAAGACAAGACAATGACTAATTCTTAATGGCTTTTTAAATGATTGCCCACAACTCTAATGAGTAATTATATCATTTGCTGTAATGACATTCATGAAATTAATTATGGATTTTGAAGGAAAAATATATATGGCATTACTGTGAAGAAATAAAGGTGACTTAGGAGTGCTAGGCTCATGATAGGGAATTGTACATATTTTGTATAATTGCATGATCATGCAGTCTGTAAGAATTTGTCTTTTACAATTTTTTTGCTCTATTTCAGTGTTTTAAAAGCACCATTCTCAACCTATTTTATTGAATTTGGTTGAATTGATTACCATAAAAACTGCAGTCCAATTTATTTTTTACACATGAGAAAACTAGTCCTCAGTAACCCAAAACGATTCACTTGAATACACACAGTTAATCACTGGTAAAAGAAGATCACCCATGTGGTCTGAGTCTATGCTTTTGAAGTTTTACTGTTGATAGTTAGCATAATAGCAGTCCCATTCTGGCGACATGTGGAACAATTCAAGTGAGAAATATTCACGTAGCATATTTTATTGCCTAATATTTTAGTGAGCATTTGCTGATCATCAGCATAATGCTGCAGATGATCAAATGTGAAAACTACTGCTTGGTAAACAGTAAATGAACACAGCCACGATTAACTTTTTTTTTTGGTAGTATCATGTTTGTAACAACACAACTAAATTCTAGTTTGCAATCCCAGAGAATACATTTCTAAAACAATCATGTGGATCATGAATGTTGGGCACTTTGGACCCCTTTAGCTGTAACCCCAGACCTGCATCATTTTTGGAGTTCAGATCATTAAACTTCAAATGGTCCCAGACCTTCACAAATGGAAATCGTTCTCATAATTACCAAAGTCATCTCTTAATTCATCTTAAATACAAAATGTCATGGAAGTGACAGATCCTGTCACTCATAGCACACACTAGAAAAGTTGCAGTTAGCTCTTTATCATCTGGCATCAGGAAGGACAATTCATGAATGTACCTTAGAACAGTGAGCAACTTCTTCATGTGTTGTCTGTGTTGGCTCCAGGTATACTTCTTTTGCAAAGTCCCTCCTTTACAGTATTATGAAGAACTTGAGTTTCAAACAAGTTTCCACTGTGTTCCTATGGGTAAACAGGATAAGGAGATTCTTGTTTCTATGTCATCTTAAAAATATATCAAAGGGGGGGCTTCCCTGGTGGCCCAGTGGTTGAGAGTTCGCCTGCCGATGTAGTGGATGAGGGTTCGTGCCCCGGTCCGGGAGGATCCCACATGCCGTGGAGCGGCTGGGCCCGTGAGCCATGGCTGCTGAGCCTGCACGTCCGGAGCCTGTGCTCCACAATGGGAGAGGCCACAACAGTGAGAGGCCCGCATAACGTAAAAAAAAAAAAAAAAAAAAAAAAAAAAAAAAAAAAAAACTAAGGGGAAAGGAACATCTTGAGAATTTAAAATGTTTCTTCCAAGGTAATTGTCATTTTTGCTCTATTGCTTTCTCTGATGCATAACTCTCCTGTAAAGCAATGTCCAAGAATCACAAATTAAAGGTAAGGAAAAAGTTTGTTTTGCTTTTAATTTTGTTCTTTTATTTTTTTAAGGATGAAAAAATAATTTCTGTACAGATTCTTGAGAATAATATCAGTCACTATTTCACTTAGTCTAAAGTTTTAATGTCCAAGATCCATAAACCCTTGTTAGATATTTTCCAATAATCTATTTATTTATTTAACTGCTAATTTATTTTAAACCATTGTTCTTCACTGGATTTTCTTGGAATTAATAATTTAAAAAGTAATTGTAGGGGACGAGGGGAAGATGGCCGAAGAGTAAGACGTGGAGATCACCTTCCTTCCCACAGATACACCAGAAATACATCTACATGTGGAACAACTCCTACAGAACACCTACTGAATGCTGTCAGAAGACCTCAGATCTCCCAAAAGGCAAGAAACTCCCCACGTACCTGGGTGGGGCAAAAGAAAAAACAGAGACAAAAGAATAGGGACGGGACCTGCACCAATGGGAGGGAGATATGAAGGAGGAAAGGTTTCCACCCACTAGGATGCCCATTCGTGGGCAGAGACTGTGGGTGGTGGAGGGGGTGAGCTTCGGAGCCGCAGAGGAGAGCACAGCAACAGGGGTGTGGAGGGCAAAGCAGGGAGATTCCCACACAGAGGATCGGTGCTGACCAGCAGTCACCAGCCCGAGAGGCTTGTCTGCTCACCCGCCGGGGTGAGCGGGGCTGCGAGCTGAGGCTCGGGCTTTGGTCGGAGCGCAGGGAGAGGACTGGGGTTGGCTGCATGAACACAGCCTGAAGGAGTTAGTGCACCACGGCTAGCAGGGATGGAGTCCGGGGAAAGGTCTGGAGCTGCCGAAGAGGCAAGAGACTTTTTCTTCCCTCTTTGTTTCCTGGTGCGTGAGGAGAGGGGATTGAGAACGCTGCTTAAAGAAACTCCAGAGACGGGCGCAAGCGGCGGCTAAAAGTGTGGACCCCAGAGATGGGTGGGAGACGCTAAGGCTGCTGATGCCGCCACCAAGGGGCCTGTGAGCGAGCACAGGTCACTATCCACACACCTCTTCTAGGGAGCCTGTGCAGCCTGCCACTGCCAGGTTCCCGGGATCCAGGGACAAATTCCCCAGGAGAACGCATGACGGGCATCAGGCTGGTGCAACGTCACGCTGGCCTCTGCCGCCGCAGGCTCGCCCCGCACTCTGTGCCCCTCCCTCCCCGCCAGCCTGAGTGAGCCAGAGCCCGCAAATCAGCGGCTCCTTTAACCCCGTCCTGTCTGAGCGAAAAACAGACACCCTCCAGCGACCTACACACAGAGGCGGGGCCCAATCCAAAGCAGAGCCCCTGGGAGCTGTGAGAACAAAGAGAAAGGGAAATCTCTCCCAGCAGCCTCAGAAGCAGTGGATTAAAGCTCGACAATCAACTTGATGTTCCCTGCATCTGTGGAATACATGAATAGACAACGAATCATCCCAAATTGAGGAGGTGGACTTTGAGAGCAAGATTTATGATTTTTTCCCCTATTCCTCTTTTTGTGAGTGTGCATGTGTATGCTTCTGTGTGAGATTTTGTCTGTATAGCTTTGCTTCCACCATTTGTCCTAGGGTACTATCCATCCATGGTTTTTTTTGTTTGTTTGTTTGTTTTAATTTTATTTCTTAATAATTAATTTAAATTTTAATAACTTTATTTTATTTTACTTTATCCTTTTTCTTTCTTTCTTTCTTTCTCTTTCTTTCTTTCTTTCTTTGTTTCCTTCCTTCCTTCCTCCTTCCTTCCTTCCTTCCTTCCTTCCTTCCTTCCTTCCCTCCTTTAGACAACGAATCATCCCAAATTGAGGAGGTGGACTTTTAGAGCAAGATTTATGATTTTTTCCCCTTTTCCTCTTTTTGTGAGTGTGTATGTGTATGCTTCTATATGAGATTTTGTCTGTGTAGCTTTGCTTCCACCATTTGTTGTAAGGGTTTATCCGTCTGTTTTTAATTGTTTTCTTAATAATTATTTTTTAATTTAATAACTTTATTATATTTTACTTTACTTTATTTTACTTTATCTTTTTTTTTCTTTCTTTTTTCCTTCCTTCCCTCCTTCCTTCCTCCCACTGTCCGTCCCTCCCTCCCTCCCTCCTTTCTTTCTTTCCTTCTTTTCTTCTTTTTTCCTTCCTTCCTTATTTCCTTCCTTCCTTCCTTCCCTCCTTCCTTCCTTCCTTCCTTCCTTCCTTCCTTCCTTTCTTTCTTTCTTTCTTTCTTTCTTTCTTTCTTTCTTTCTTTCTTTCTTTCTTTCTTTTGTTCTTTCTTCCTACTTCTAATTCTTTCTCTCTACTTTTTCTCCCTTTTATTCTGAGCTGTGTGGATGAAAGACTCTTGGTGCTGCAGCCAGGAGTCAGTGCTGTGCCTCTGAGGTGGGAGAGCCAAATTCAGGACACTGGTCAACAAGAGATCTCCCAGCTCCACATAATATCAAATGGCGAAAATTTCCCAGAAATCTCCATCTCAACACCAGCACCCAGCTTCACTCAACGACCAGCAAGCTACAATGTGGGACAGCCTATGCCAAACAACTAGCAAAACAGGAACACAAACCCACCCATTAGCAGAGAGGCTGCCTAAAATCATAATAAGTCCATAGACACCCCAAAACACACCACCAGATGTGGACCTGCCCACCAGAGAGACAAGTTCCAGCCTCATCCACCAGAACACAGGCACTAGTCCCCTCCACCAGGAAGCCAACACAACTCACTTAACCAACCTTAGCCACTGGAGACAGACACCAAAAACAATGGGAACTATGAACCAGCAGCCTGCAAAAAGGAGACCCCAAACACAGTAAGATAAGCAAAATGAGAAGACAGAAAAGCACACTGCAGATTAAGGAGCAAGAAAAAAACCCACCAGACCTAACAAATGAAGAGGAAATAAGCAGTCTACCTGAAAAAGAATTCAGAATAATGATAGTAAAGATGATCCAAAATCTTGGAAATAGAATAGACAAAATGCAAGAAACATTTAACAGGACCTAGAAGAACTAAAGATGAAACAAACAATAAATTAAATGAAAAATACTCTAGATGGGATCAACAGCAGAATAACTGAGGCAGAAGAATGGATAAGTGACCTGGAAGATAAAATAGTGGAAATGACTACAGCAGGGCAGAATAAAGAAAAAAGAATGAAAAGAACTGAAGACAGTCTCAGAGACCTCTGGGACAACATTAAATGTACCAACATTCGAATTGTAGGGGTTCCAAAAGAAGAAGAGAAAAAGAAAGGGACTGAGAAAATATTTGAAGTGATTACAGTTGAAAACTTCCCTAATATGGGAAAGGAAATAGTTAATCAAGTCCAGGAAGCACAGAGAGTCCCATACAGGACAAATCCAAGGAGAAATATGCCAATACACATATTAATCAAACTGTCAAAAATTAAATACAAGGAAAATATTAAAAGCAGCAAGGGAAAAACAACAAATAACACACAAGGGAATCACCATAAGGTTAAGAGCTGATCTCTCAGCAGAAACTCTGCAAGCCAGAAGAGAGTGGCAGGACATATTGAAAGTGATGAAGGAGAAAAACCTGCAACCAAGATTATTCTAACAAGCAAGGGTCTCATTCAGATTTGACGGAGAATTTAAAACCTTTACAGACAAGCAAAAGCTGAGAGAGTTCAGCACCATTAAACCAGCTTTACAACAAATGCTAAAGGAACTTCTCTAGACAAGAAAAAAAAGGAAGGAAAAGACCTATAATAACGAACCCAAAACAATTTAGAAAATGGGAATAGGAACATACATATCGATAATTACCTTAAATGTAAATGGACTAAATGCTCTCACCAAAAGACACAGATTGGCTGAATGGATACAAAAACAAGACCCATATATATGCTGTCTACAAGAGATCCACTTCAGACCTAGAGACACATACAGGCTGAAAGTAAGGTGATGGAAAAAGATATTCCATGCAAATGGAAACCAAATAAAGCTGGAGTAGCATTTCATATCAGACAAAATAGACTTTAAAAAAAAAACTATTAGAAGAGACAAAGAAAGACACTACATAATGACCAAGGAATCGATCCAAGAAGAAGATATAACAATTGTAAATATTTATGCACCCAACATAGGAGCACCTCAATACATAAGGCAAATACTAACAGCCATAAAAGGGGAAATCAACAGTAACACATTCATAATATGGGACTTAAACACCCCACTTTCACCAATGGACAGCTCATCCAAAATGAAAATAAATAAGGAAACACAAGCTTTAAATGATACATTAAACAAGATGGACTTAATTGATATTTATAGGACACTCCATCCAAAAACAACAGAATACACATTTTTCTCAAGTGCTCATGGAACATTCTCCAGGATAGGTCATATCTTGGGTCACAAATCAAGCCTTGGTAAATTTAAGAAAGTTGAAATTGTATCAAACATCTTTTCTGACCACAATGCCATGAGACTATATATCAATTACAGGAAAAGATCTGTAAAATATACAAACACATGGAGGCTAAAAATACACTACTTAATAATGAAGTGATCACTGAAGAAGTCAAAGAGGAAATAAAGAAAATACCTAGAAACAAATGACAATGGAGACATGACGACTCGAAACCTCTGGGGGATGCAGCAAAAGCAGTTCTAAGAGGGAAGTTTGTAGCAATACAAGTCTACCTTAAGAAACAGGAAACATCTCCAGAAAACAACTTAACCTTGCACCTAAAGCAATTAGAGAAAGAAGAACAAAGAAAAACCAAAATTAGCAGAAGGAAAGAAATCATAAAAATCAGATCAGAAATAAATGAAAAAGAAATGAAGGAAACAATAGCAAAGATCAATAAAACTAAAAGATGGTTCTTTGAGAAGATAAACAAAATAGATAAACCATTAGCCAGACTCATCAAGAAAAAAACGGAGAAGACTCAAATCAATAGAATTAGAAATGAAAAAGGAGAAGTAACAACTGACACCACAGAAATACAAAGGATCATGAGAGATTACTACAGGCAACTCTATGCCAATTAAATGGACAACTGGAAGAAATGGACAAAGTTTTAGAAATGCACAGCCTGTTGAGACTGAATCAGGAAGACATAGAAAATATGAACAGACCAATCACAAACACTGAAATTGAAACTGATTAAAAATCTTCCAACAAACAAAAGCCCAGGACCAGATGGCTTCACAGGCGAATTCTATCAAACATTTAGAGAAGAGCTAACACCTATCCTTCTCATACTCTTCCAAAATAGAGCAGAGGGAGGAACACTCCCAAATTAATTCTACAAGGCCACCATCACCTTGATACCAAAACCAGACAAAAATGTCACAAAGAAAGAAAACTACAGGCAAATATCACTGATGAACATAGATGCAAAAATCCTCAACAAAATACTAGCAAACAGAATCCAACAGCACATTAAAATGATCATACACCATGATAAAGTGGGGTTTATCCAGGAATGCAAGAATTCTTCAATATATGCAAATCAATCAATGTGATAAACCATATTAACAAATTAAAGGAGTAAAACCATATGATCATCTCAATAGATGCAGAGAAAGCTTTTGAGAAAATTCAACACCCATTTATGATAAAAACCCTGCAGAAAGTAGGCATAGAGGGAACTTTCCTCAACATAATAAAGGCCATATATGACAAACCCACAGCCAACATCATCCTCAATGGTGAAAAACTGAAACCATTTCCACGAAGATCTGGAACAAGAAAAGGTTGCCCACTCTCACCACTCTTATTCAACATAGTTTTGGAAGCTTTAGCCACAGCAATCAGAGAAGAAAAGGAAATAAAAGGAATCCAAATCGGAAAAGAAGAAGTAAAGCTGTCACTGTTTGCAGATGACATGAAACTATACATAGAGAATCCTAAAGATGCTACCAGAAAACTACTAGAGCTAATCAATGAATTTGGCAAAGTTTCAGGATACAAAATTAATGCACAGAAATCTCTGGCATTCCTATACACTAATGATGAAAAATCTGAAAGTGAAATCAAGAAAACACTCCCATTTACCATTGCAACAAAAAGAATAAAATATCTAGGAATAAACCTACCTAAGGAGACAAAAGACCTGTATGCAGAAAATTATAAGACACTGATGAAAGAAATTAAAGATGATACAAATAGATGGAGAGATATACCATGTTCTTGGATTGGAAGAATCAACATTGTGAAAATGACTCTACTACCCAAAGCTATCTACAGATTCAATGCAATCCCTATCAAACTACCACTGGCATTTTTCACAGAACTGGAACAAAAAATTTTACAACTTGTATGGAAACACAAAAGACCCCGAATAGCCAAAGCAATTTTGAGAACGAAAAATGGAGCTGGAGGAATCAGGCTCCCTGACTTCAGACTATACTACAAAGCTACTGTAATCAAGACAGTATGGTACTGGCACAAAAACAGAAAGATAGATCAATGGAACAGGATAGAAAGCCCAGAGATAAAGCCACTCACATATGGTCACCTTATCTTTGATAAAGGAGGCAGGAATGTACAGTGGAGAATGGACAGCCTCTTCAGTAAGTGGTGCTGGGAAAACTGGACAGGTACATGTAAAAGTATGAGATTAGATCACTCCCTAACACCATACATAAAAATAAGTTCAAAATGGATTAAAGACCTAAATGTAAGGCCAGAAACTATCAAACTCTTAGAGGAAAACATAGGCAGAACACTCTATGGCATAAATCACAGCAAGATCCTTTTGACCCACCTCCTAGAGAGATGGAAATAAAAACATAAATAAACAAATGGGACCTAATGAAACTTCAAAGCTTTTGCACAGCAGAGGAAACCATAAACAAGACCAAAATACATCCCTCAGAATGGGAGAAAATATTTGCAAATGAAGCAACTGACAAAGGATTAATCTCCAAAATATACATGCAGCTCATGCAGCTCAATAACAAAAAAACACAAACAAGCCAATCCAAAAATGGGCAGAAGACCTAAATAGACATTTCTCCAAAGAAGATATACAGATTGTCAACAAACACGTGAAAGAATGCTCAACATCATTAATCATTAGATAAATACAAATCAAAACTACAATGAGATATCATCTCACACCAGTCAGAATGGCCATCACCACAAAATCTAGAAACAATAAATGCTGGAGAGGGTGTGGAGAAAAGGGAACACTCTTGCACTGCTGGTGGGAATGTGAATTGGTACAGTCAGTATGGAGAACAGTATGGAAGTTCCTTAAAAAACTACAAATAGAACTACCATATGACCCAGCAATCCCACTACTGGGCATATACCCTGAGAAAACCAAAATTCAAAAAGATTCATGTACCAAAATGTTCATTGCAGCTCTATTTACAATAGCCCAGAGATGGAAACAACCTAAGTGCCCATCATTAGATGAATGGATAAAGAAGATGTGGCACATATATACAACGAAGTAATACTCAGCTATAAAAATAAACGAAATTGAGCTATTTGTAATGAGGTGGATAGACCTAGAGTCTGTCATACAGAGTGAGGTAAGTCAGAAAGAGAAAGACAAATACCGTATGCTAACACATATATATGGAATTTAAGAAAAAATAATGTCATGAAGAACCTAGGGGTAAGACAGGAATAAAGACACAGACCTACTGGAGAATGGACTTGAGGATATGGGGAGGGGGAAGGGTCAGCTGTGCCAAAGCGAGAAAGAGGCATGGACCTATATATACTAACAAACGTAAGGTAGATAGCTAGTGGGAAGCAGCCACATAGCACAGGGAGATCAGCTCGGTGCTTTGTGACCGCCTGGAGGGGTGGGATAGGGAGGGTGGGAGGGAGGGAGATGCAAGAGGGAAGAGTTATGGGAACATATGTATATGTATAACTGATTCACTTTTTAATAAAGCAGAAACTAACACACCATTTTAAAGCAATTATACCCCAATAAAGATGTTAAAAAATAATAATAATTTAAAAAGTAATTGTAAAGTACAGATATTCAAATGATAGTTGAGACAAGTACTCATGTTGTCCCTTTGACATAGACTAGCAACACATAAAGTTGTGGCAAGAGCTTTTTCCATTGAAGAAAAATTTACCCAGATTAGATGTAAAAAAATCTGATTTAACTATAAAGGATCAATCTTACTGTGAAGAATTCCCTATGAACATGCCATATTTCTATGGATGGAAGTAGACATTATCCATGCACCCAAACAGAATAAGCAGAACCATGAATATTAGGGAATTCTGTGTTAAACAATTACTAAAGGAACTCCTGAAGCTTTAATGTAAAACTGTACATCATTTTACAAGGATGTACTGTACTGTATCTAACATGATATTTGATCAGATCTCTTTTTCTTAGTCATAAGACTCAGATGATCTAAACTAAACATTGGAAAATTCTGCTAGAGAAGACATAATAGAAAACTGGACTTTCATTGTTTTTTTTTTTCTTCCAGTTTTAAATTTACCTCTTCTTGACTTTATGAAGAAGACTATTCACATTATCTTCAGTGTACCTCTATGAATTTTACAAAGATGTTAAAAAAATAATTGTTGAATGCCTATTATGTAGCAGGCACCATAATAGAAATTAGGAATTAAAGAGAAATGAATATGATACTCTCTCTTCCCTAGAATTTTACCATACAAGAGGGGAGGAAAGCTATTAAGAACTGATTACAATAAAGTGAGATGATTGCTTTGTTGTTATTAGTAATAAGAACTTTCATTTAGTGATGCGGTCCTGTTGTCCTGAATTTCATACTTGAGCTCATTTAATTCTCATCAAAAAATACATGATGGGGCTTCTCTGGTGGCGCAGTGGTTGAGACTCCACCTACCAATGCAGGGGATACGGGTTCGTGCCCCAGTCAGGGAAGATCCCACGTGCCACGGAGCGGCTGGGCCCGTGAGCCATGGCCGCTAAGCCTGCGCGTCCGGAGCCTGTGCTCCGCAACGGGAGAGGCCACAACAGTGAGAGGCCCACGTACCGCAAAAAAAAAAAAAAAAAAAAAAAAAAAAAAAATGCATCATGTACGATTGTATGTGCTTTACAGAGAAGGAGATGCTTGTAATGCGTAGAACCAAGAATCAATACAGTCAGATCTCAGAGTTGGTAAAAGAAATATATTTAATTGCAGTTCTGTCCAAATCTGAAGTTTCCTTAACCATGTCTGCTTTCCCTGAGTATAAATTGGTTCAGTTTAAGAGAATAAAGATTTTACAAAGAAAGTAACATTAGATCTAAACTTTATAGATGGCTGAGGAATAGGGGAGAGCATTACAGACCAAAGATATGAAAGGAGAAAGGCACAAATGTGTGTAAAACAAAAGCTAATCTGGTAAGACACTAGTTTAGCATGTTTAATGTAGAATTCTTAACAGGAAGAGATTGGAGAGAAATTCAAAAGAAAGGTAGTAAAGAATTTCAATGACCATGATGAGGGCTATAAACTTTATTCAAGAGTCCATGAACCTGCAATAAAAAAAAATTAAATAATAAAAATAATATTGGGAGTTTGTGATTGACATGTACATCTACTATATTTAAAATATATAACCAAAGAGAAACTACCATATAGCACAGGGAACTCTGCTCAATGTTCTGTAATAACCTAAATGGGAAAAGAATTTGAAAAAGAATAGATACATGTATATGTATTACTGAATCACTTTGCTGTACACCCAAAACTAACACAACATTGTTAATCAACTATATACCAATATAAAATAAAAATTAAAAAACAAAAGAATCAGTGATCTTCAAGACAGATCAATAGAAATTATCCAAATTGAAACACGTAGAAAAAAAGTATAATAATAATAATAATTTGGGAAGTAACACCATCTGATCTGATTTTCTCGATGATAATTTTGATGAACAGGTTGGAGTGAGAAAACTATTGACATTAAGGAGGTTACTTTAGTAGCAGAAGAGCTAGAAGTCATGAAAGGAAAACTTTTAAGGTGATATTATTGATCGTGAAACATGGGAAAAACCACATATCTGCTGCACACATCCTACGTTCTTTCAGCAAAGGTCCGAGAAGACACATTAAGCTCCAGTCCATGAGATTATTGGGCCAGGTTGCCATTGCCTCCAGGCTAGGCATCTGAGATGCTTTTTAGCTTGATTCTTTGTTTTTAGTTTTTCCTCCTTACCCTCCTAATCCATCTTGCTGTTTTTGCTAAACACATTTTTTTTTTATTGGCTCAAGAAAGTAGAGTGATTGCTCTTAAATCAAGTAAAAATTCATGGAGTTACCCTGTGTATCTGGCCCCATGCTTAAATCCCATTTTCCACCAGGAAGCTATAGTATTGCACCATTCAGGCAATCTTTTTACTCCCCACTCCGCCTGTGTCCATGCTGATTGCAAACCTCATATTACCTTTTCCCTCTCATTCATACAGCTAATATATACTCATTCAGGCTGGAGCTGCAGTCCACAAATTCCACAAAACCACCTCCTATTACCCAAATGTATGAGCCTTCTGATGCTGAAGTTCTATGGTATTTGCAGATTATTACAATTTAATACTGAAAAATTCATTGTGTACTTGTTGTAATGCAGAACAACTGAAATGGAACCACAAATCTCCTTCCAGGTCTAGGATTAATTGTATTTGTCACATTCTTGGTAGGTGGGAAAAATAGCTTAGAACTGGAATACACAATTTAAAAGATCTTTAAAACACTGTTCCTTAAGCTTTTGCTACATAGCAGCATTTGATTCACATGGTTTTGGCTTTACTGAATATTTTAAATATCACAGAGAAATCCAGACTTTCTCCAGCTATTTTCTTTGAACAGAAAATCAAATTCAGCCCACAGGGATTGAGGTCACAGAGAGACACCTTTGGTTGGAGATAATCAATAATTAGCTTGACTTCCAGCCATTCTCTGGAAAATGATGTTAACAGGAAATTGAGAAGCTCCAAAGGGTTAGGAGGAGTGAAAGGCTCTGAGAAACCACAAATCAATAGAAATATTTTTTCATATATGCTTAATTTCCACACAGCCATCTTGTGTTAAATGTGAGCAGGTGATATTAATATTACCTCTACTTGTGGACAGAGGAAATAATGGCCCCAGTTTTTCACCATGGTCACCTCTTCCAGGGAGATCTCAAGGCTGACAGTGTAAAGCTTTTGTTACATGTGTTAAGGTAAACATTATTTTCTTTTAGAATAAATTGCCTAGAATATATTTTTTTAATATTTATTTATTTACTTGTTTGGCTGCATCAGGTCTTAGTTGTGGCACATGGGCTCTTCCTTGTGGCACAGGGGCTTCTTTTTAGTTGTGGTGCTAGGACTTAGTTGCTCTGCGGCACATGGGATCTTAGTTTCCAGACCAGGGATTGAACCAACATCCCCAGCATTGCAAGGCGGATTCTTAACCACTGGACTACCAGGGAAGTCCCAAGGTGAACATTTTTAATAGAAAAACATTAGAGGAGACAAAAGTTGGTGGGAAGGAAAGCTTAAAACAACAGAATACATACCTACTGACACACAAACAAATGCCAGAATTCTGAATAGATACAAGCCTAAGAACATCAGGAGTGATGTGGGGTCACTCACTGCCAAAAAGGCAGGATGGTGTGTCACATGCAGGGCACACATGGTGACTGTTAACAGAACCACCCCTGCCCAACCATAACTTGGTACTGAAGCCCCTAAATCTATTGAGAGAAATGTTTACATATGACTTTTACTTTCTGCATCCTTCCTGTATGATTCTTAATTTACATTTGCCTTGTTTTCTTAAAGAGCAGAGCCATTACATGACAATGACTTTTTGCTCTTGGTTATCACACATTCCTTGCCAGAATTTTTTCCTAGCACAAACCAGAATTCACCTCTGCCCTGTCCATTCTCCCAGGGAATGATGAAAAAGAGGACCAAAACCTAAGATACTAAATTATAAATGATGTTAAGAATAACACAGTTGCTAATATATAGTTTATTCTCATATTTTGCATTAGTTTTATTCCATAAAGTCATCATGAGCCAGAATTATTGAATACTGAAGCATTACTCCTAGGGGGAAATACAGGGTTAAGTTTGCCTGAGCTTCTGGTCACAACATTTTCATTGACCAATCAGTATATAACCTGTCTTGTGTGCATTTCTGTTTAAAGACATCTTTTTCAATATATATCAACATTTGTAATCCATCTACATTGAACTCAAAGCCAACACACTGTAACTCACACCTAAACAAAGGTTATCTGAGATATATTTTCTCTGCAAGGCACATCACAGTGTTCTTGTGTTTGGGAACACTAGACAGCACTTCAGCACTACACCTGGGGGCCACTTTAAAAAGAAAACTCACCCACAAACAGCACAAAAATGCAAAACATGTGACTCTAAACAGACAATAAAAAGAACACTTGTTTACATTAGGAGAGGCAAAGCAAGATGGCAGAGCATGGCCGCTTTGAACCTCAGCTGGCAACATGTGTACTGAGTGGCCTACATTTTTTTCCTGTTCTACGCATGTCTATGGAAGATCACAAAAGTGCCGTGGTATTAATTTGGGGATTACAAATAAATTGTAGTGAGTAGGTGAAATCACAAATTTTGAATTCATGGGTAAATTTTGAATTCATAATTAGGGTAAACTCTATAAGGAAGCATCTAGAAGAGAACCCGATTTGGAAGAGATGTCAATGGTTTAATCTTGTCATAGTTGGAGTTCCAGGAGGAGTTCTTCTGAGGATTTTATAACTATGAGACAAGATCCGTAGTAGGGAAGAGAGTAAAAGAAGAAAATCTTAGGATCAGTTGTCATAGCAGAGAGAATTGACATGCCAAATAGTATAGAAAAGTCACTTGGAGAAAAAGGTTGAAATTTGGGAAAGAAGAACATATTCTGCTAAGAAATGAAAATACTAATGTCAAGCAGTTTACTTACTTTCTTAAAGGAGGAGTGTAATATTTACACTGTAATGCCAGACTGTATTTATAGATAGTGATCAGAATTGGCAAGAAAAACAAGTTGTGTATATTTACTGGACTTTTATAATTATTTTTTACAATATGCCATCTTCACATTTCTCCTACCACTGTCAACTGGATCCACTGATGTTTCTCATTATCCATATGCTTACCACATAATTTCTGAATATGACAGAAAACTTTAAAGTATTTTAGTCCTTTTTAGTCCATTCAGTTCAAATATAATGGGGCTTAACATTAAATGTGCCCACATTAGTTATCCTAATCCTGAAACCAGAGATTTCCTTAAGCTTGTTGATTTCTTCTTATTGATATGAGGTTACTTATGCCAGAATTTCAGATCCTAATTTCAAGGCTTGGATTTCTGGTTATTCCCTGGACTCTGAAACCTTTTCTCCTAAACTGCTTAGTGCCTCATCCTCTCTTTGGGCACAGTGTCAATGGCTGGTGTCATGTTACCCAACTTTAGAACTGCCGCATGCACTACCTTCCTGTCATTATATCCAATATTGCTAGCCCCCTAGATGCTCACCTTTAGGGATTCTTCATTACTTTATCTAGAACCTTAGTTTTTAGTATTACATATGTTGATTGAAGACTGCTATAACCTTCAAACAATGAAGTTAGGATGCCAAGCTAATCTGTGTTTTCACCCCAAATGGGCCTCACAAATGTCTCAGTGCCTGTCTCCTAAATTGAGTGAATCAATACTGGCCTTTTGCTTCAATAAAACGTACTGAAGTATAAAATAAACAATCCCATAAAACATGTATAGAACTTTTAAATTCTATAATATAGTCCCAAATATAAAAATCCACATTCATGCTGATTTTTGCAACTATAGGATCAATAATAATCATATAGAATGTGAGTTCAGTAAGGGTTGAAACCCTCTAGATTTTTAACTTCTCTTTCCCAGGCCTCCTATAAATCTCCTCTTTATGGTAATGCTCTTCATACTTGCTTATTTTGCTCTCCTTTCATTTTTATTTTTTGGTACTCTATGATCTAAGATACTTACTAATCTCTGATTTTCTGACAACATTTTGCATTTCACAGGCATGCCTGCTGATCGAATCATGTTTCATAACCCATCCCCCTATGAGCTAAATACTGCTATGCATCTTTGCTTTCCTTTGCCTCTTCAACTATTTATTGCATCTCTCATAGTCACTTTCTGTAACTACACTTATCCATTTCCAACAGCACTGACCTAAATGCATGCATTCAAACTTTTATCAGAGTTTTGCTAGTAGCAACACATCCCTATTGATTCTTGAAATCCAGTATATGAAAGTGATGAATTCCTAATGAAGACTCTGTTTACTCTAATTAGCACTCCTTTTTGTCAGATCAAATATTGTGTTCATAAGAACAACAGTGCATCAGCTCCTCTACTCCTTGATTGCAGCACTTTATTTATTAGCACTTCATTCTTGATCTCTCACCACCTGCTCATATCCTGCTGCTTTGGACTTCTCAATAATCATACAGAAAGTGCATGCCCTTCCCTAATGCATTCCATAGACAGTTGTACTTTGCTGTTGAGGACTGAAACTTGTCATTGTAACCTCATGCTGTCTTAAACTTCAGACTCTAATGTTAATTCTTCTTTTCTCCTGGTCCTGCCCAATTAAAAAGACATGATGAAGAGCAAAAAATACTCCTTGAGAACTGATTCTATTTTTCTCAATTAACTCAACAAAATTAAAAGAGTGCTCTTAGCTCATTCTAAGATGAGTAGACCATGGTTTTAGAAGCATTCCTTTCCAATTTTGAAACACTTGAGAATAGAAGTGCTACTAATGCTGTCCAGAGGATAACCAGAATCAAAGCAAACATAAGCAAAGAGACACTGAGATCCTATAATGCATCTGACACTCCATCAAAACTTACCAGAAGTTTTAACAGTCTCACAAAACTGCTATATATTAGATATTACCATCTGTTTTTACATATTATAAAATCTGCACTCAAAGACATTAAGTAATATAATGGTTATATAGATAAACCACACTTAGTCTATCTGAATCCAAACCGCATGCTTTTTCAGATTCCCCATGCTTCTGTTCCTGTATTTATTCCCTAACTGGGAAATCTATGAAGAATTATACATTACTGATGATCAGTCTTAAGTTATTACTCAAAAAGCCACCCAACACAATATTTCTGGACTGGTTATATTTATACAACTACTACAAATGAATTCTGAAACACTTAAATGTCAAATTTAGCAAAGCTACCATGCTACAATTAAAATAACTTTTTATCCCTATTGTATATAATAACATAATAATAGCCTAACAATTATTGTTATATTAATAAGTTAATAATGTGATTTATTAGTCTTATATTGACTTGCCATTAACCAACACTCTTTTTTGGCCTATTCACTGCTCTATCTTTATAATCAGTTCCAATATTTTCCAGGTCTCCTCCAGACCTGGTGACAGCTAACTAAGTTAAAGACATACTAATAGACTGCAGATGCTAAGGGTTCCCTATCTACACTTTATCTGTACCTTACAGACACCTAATATTTTGAGTCAGGTTTTAGTATGCCTACTGAAAATCAAAGTAGGGTATATAATAATCATCTCCATTCATTCTTATTTACACACCAAACATTTCTTGGGTGCCTGTATATGCCAGATACATTGGGGAGTCCTGAAATATCCAGTCACTTTCAAATTCATTACCTTCAAGGTTCATTTGCCAAGGTCATTTTATTTTGTCAATTTCCTCTTTTACTTAATATTCACTAGCGAGTGATATCTTAACAAAAATGAAAATCATCAGAGCTATGACAGATTCTTCTCATTCTCTAGGTCCATTCAAAATATCTTGACTTTTCTGCTATTGAAATTATTATTATTTTTATATCCTCAAGGACACTGTGAGCTTCTTTAGGCTAGAAATATCTTCTTTGTGTTTAGT
The DNA here is from genome assembly GCF_964270905.1 of Leucopleurus acutus. Taxonomy (NCBI): domain Eukaryota; kingdom Metazoa; phylum Chordata; class Mammalia; order Artiodactyla; family Delphinidae; genus Leucopleurus; species Leucopleurus acutus. Next base: position 8,595,578 of record NC_139154.1, read on the forward strand.
ACTGTAAATGGTAACAATGGATACTCAAAATAACTGTTGAACTAAAAGAAAAATTCTTCATTCTCAATCCCAATGAAATAATCCACTCACTGATCATCTCTTATAGAAAACATTGCAACTACCTCTCTTCACTTCCTCTTCATTCTGTTCACTACGAGTTTTCCATATTCACCTTGAAAAATTAAGATCAAATTAGAATGGTTCAAAAACTGCTAGACACGGACTGGCTATCTACTCCCCCTTTTTCCTTTGTAATAAAATTCATTTATTATTATGTTAAATATTCTCCAGCCAACACAATAATAAGGCACTTGTCAGCCTCCCATAAAGTTATGAGTGGCCATGTGACTAGCTAGGCAATGATATGTACACAGAATTATTCTAGGAAATTTCCTTAAAAGTATTTTCACTTTTTATCACATTTAGAGCTCTGATAGAAATGATTAATCAATCAGGAAGCAATTTAGATTATGGAAGGCACTAGTAAGCTACAAGGAGCCCGAATTCATGATGATCATCAAGTTACCATGTTACTTTGGGGCTGCATGAGAAAAATATAAACATAAGTCTTATTTAAACAATTATATAAAATGTTCTCTCAAATTCAGCTGTGTCTAATCCTGAGTAGGCACAATGAATCAAAATTAAATAATAGTTGTAATAGTAATTCTTAATAATAATATGCAAGATAATTTTAAGAATAATAAGGAATAAATATGGCTAATGACTGTTTTATAATATACAGTGAATGCACTGGATGGTTGTTTATGTGTACAGATAAGATAAGGTAGAAGGAGAGTTAAACAGCTGAGGGCTTCCCTGGTGGCACAGTGGTTGGGAGTCCGCCTGCCGATGCAGGGGACGCGGGTTCGTGCCGCGGTCCGGGAGAGTCCCACATGCTGCGGAGCGGCTGGGTCCGTAAGCCGTGGCCGCTGGGCCTGCGCGTCCGAAGCCTGTGCTCCATGGCGGGAGAGGCCACAGCAGTGAGAGGCCCGCGTATCACCACACACAAAAATAATAATAATAATAATAATAATAATAAAAAACAGCTGAAACTTTGATTTACATGCATACATTGTTACTGGAAGACCCTGGCTAATAGCGTAATTTGATTTATAAAGTAACAATAAACCAAAAACAATGTGCGTTTGCAGAGCTAGATTCCAAAAAGAATCTCTATTGTTGTTGTTTTGTTTGTGTGTTTGTTTGTTTGTTTTGGCTGCACCACGCAGCATGTGGGATCTTAGTTCCCTGACCAGAGATTGAAAGGGATTGAACCCATGTCCTCTGCAGTGGAAGCATGGATTCTTAACCACTGGACCACCAGGGAAGATCCAAAAATAATTTTTAAATCATCAAACTAGTAAGTTATATAGGTTTCATAAAATTATCTTACTTTGTAGACCTTTAGAACATCATCAATCTAACTAAACTGCTCTTGTGAAGATTCATGGAAAAAACATATTCTGAACTTGTTACATATAAACAATACTGAATATGGATTACTCTAGAAGATAGAGGAGACACCACTATACACCTACCAGAACAGATATTGTTGTAGCCAAAATTAAAGGAAAAATAGACAATACCAAGTGAGGCTGAGCAATAGGACCTTTGTTGGTAGGTTGTAAAATGGTACAGCCTCTTTGGAAAAAACTTGACATTTTTAAAAATATTAAGTATATATTTTACAACACTGAAATTCCAATCCCAGGTCTTTACCAAAGTGAAATTTAACTTATGTTTAAAAAAACAAAACAAAAAACTTCTAACATCAATTTGTATAGGGGCATTATTCGTAAACCCTAAAAATTCAAACTCAAATGTTCTTCAACTTGAAGAGTGTATCAAAAAGAGAAAAAACAAACCTGAGGTGAATCCATAAAAGGGATACTACTAAGCAATAAAAAGGAACAAATTACTGATTCTTAAAACAACATAGATGAATCTCAAATTTATTAAGCTAAATGAATGAAAACAGACTCAAAAGACACATTTACATGAAATTACGGAAAAACAAAATTCTAGAAACAGAATGGGTTAGTGCTTTTGAGGGGTTAAGAGGAATACAAAAGTGAATGGGGAAAACTTGGGGCTTGATAGAATGTTTCTATATGTTGATTATGGATGACTATACAACTTTATAAAAACTCATAGAACTAAATATTTTAAGTAAGAATTTTACTATATGTAAATTATACCTTAATAAATGAGTATGACTCCATAAAAGAGTATATGAGGAAAGTATAGTGGGTGTCAATCAGTGGTCTTAGTTGAACAGAAAAAATATTAAGAATGAAACATCTGGAAGTACTGTTTCTGACACAGTAAAAGTACAATTACTGTGTTTTCATGAATTGTAACACAGAAGAAAAGTTTAAAAATCAATGATTTAAGCATCTATCACAATAAGTTACAAACCTAAAAAATAAAACAAGTACAAGTAGAAGGAATACAATTATACACAAAAGAGGAAAATTAATATATATATATATATATTTCTAATACACTGGAAAGAAACAACAAAGACAGAATTTGATTCTTTGAAAAAATGATTAACAGATGTTTATTTTTTATTGATCAAGGGAAAAAAATGTACAGTTGTTCAAAATCAGGAATAAAATATGTCATGCATATCATAAAGACATTAAAATAAAAATAGTTATTTTGAATGACTTCATGTTAATATTGGCATTTTAAATATGAAAAAAAATTTCTATAAAATAAGACTTTTCAAAAATTGCCTTAAAATTTTTGAAAACCTGTTTAGATGGCACCATTACCATATTGTATTTAACATTCATATAAAGATGAATTCAATATTTGCCATAATCTCTCCAGTTATAACACAGGAGTATACACTTCAGAACTCTTTACATAGCAGTGTATCCTAGAAACTATTGACAAAAAAGTCAGTAGAAAAAAAAATAATCTAATCTTATCCATAAGTACACTTGCAAAATTCGTAAGCAAATTACTAACTCTAAATCAATTTATGTATATATATATATAAAACACATATATATATAAAATATATATTATTTATTTATATATATATATATATATATATAACTACTCTGTACATACAGGTTTACTATATATAGTTTGATTCATTATTAGAAAATCAGTCAATGTAATCCATTATATGTAAAAATGAAAGGATACATATAGCATGTGATAAAGTTTAAATGCATATTACTAAGTGACAGAAGCCAATTTGAAAATGCTGTATACTGTGTGATTCCAACTATATGACATTCTGGAAAAGGAAAAACTATGGTAACAGTAAAGAGATCAGTACTTGCTAAAGGTGGGGGATAAGGAAGAATGAATAGATAGAAAACAGAGGATTTGTAGGGCAGTGAAAATACTCTGTATGATAATATAATGATGAATACATGTCATTATAGATTTTCACAAACCCACACAAGGTACAGCATGAAGAGTGAATTATAATGTAAATATGGACTTTGGTGATTATGATGTGTCACTGTAGTTGCATCACTTGTAAACACCACTCTGGCGGTGGATGTTGATAATCGGGAAGGCTATGCATGTGTGTGGGCTGGTGGTATATGGAAATTCTCTGTACATTCCCCTCAGTTTTCTGTGAACCTAAAACTGCTGTTAAAAAATGTTTACAGGGCTTCCCTGGTGGCGCAGTGGTTGAGAGTCCGCCTGCCATTGCAGGGGACATGGGTTCGTGCCCTGGTCTGGGAAGATCTCACATGCCACAGAGCAGCTAGGCCTGTGAGCCATGGCCACTGAGCCTGGACGTCTGGAGCCTGTGCTCCACAACGGGAGAGGCCACAACAGTGAGAGGCCTGTGTACCGCAAGAAAAAAAAATGTTTACATTACATCCCTAGTACTTAGTTATTTTATAACTGGAAGTTTTTACCTTTTGACTGCATTCATCCAATTATATATAATTCTGTATAATTTTCATAATGGTTATAACCCATGGGATAAGGCAAAAATAAATAAATTATAAATAAATACACCAATAAAAATATTGTTTAAAAATAATAAATAAAATAATTATTCAATTTATTTTATTAAACACAAAGTCAATATGTAAAATTTAAATATATATTAAACTCTAGTAATAGGCAAATAGAAATTAAGCTAAAGATACTAAATACAATAGTTTCAAAAGGTATTGACAAGAATCCATAAAACAGGATAGGTGTGTGACCATTATGAATAAAGAAAATCAGTATTGAAAACCATCAAAGAAGACCCACATAAGAAATATATTCAATATTTTAGATTCAATGAATTTTTAAAGATGTCAGTTTTCTCCAAATTGATATGTAGATTTAACAACATCCTAATTATAGTCCCCAAAGAAATTCCACTTAAACGTTCTAGCTTCATTTGTGTTTGTGTATTATATCTATATGTCTATATATGAATATGCAGCGATCTTTGAATAACCAAACCACTCTTAAAAAAAGGTGGGACTTATTGCCTCACTGGTTAATAATACTGAATATAGTATTGGTACATTGATAAATAAATAGACCAATATAACAAAATGGAGACCCCCCCAAAAAAACTCACACTTTTACATACATTTGATATAAGTGACATTGTGCACTACAGACTTCTGGTGAGAGGCTAGATCATATATTAAATGGTTTTGAGAAAACTCAGTGACCATATGCATTGTTTAAAAAAATAGAGTTAAGAAAGGCACAAATAAGTGCAAATTATAACTGACAGTGTATTAGTATCAAGACTATATAAAGTACTCCTATACACTGGCATAAATGTGAACCTAATACACACCAATAGATAAGACAGGTCAACATAGACTACTCAAAAGACAAAATTCAAATGGCTAGTACACATGAAAATGCTTTAAGCTCATTATTAACTGAAGAAATGCTAATTAAATCACTCAGTTCCCTCCAAACTATACCCACTCTCCATTTTTTCCTATCTGCCTGACCTTCCTGAATGATTTAACCTAGTCATTAAGGAAGCCCAAGAAAGGTAGACACCCATGTGTGAAAGGTTTAAGAGTGGGGATAGGAGGTGGCCTGCCCCAAAGTGTCAAGACTTGAGCTGGATGAAGACAGTGTAGGTACAGAAAGTTGGAGGAGGCAGCTTGGAGTACAATAGTTGATGTGGGGTAGGAGAACATCCATGTTGGGGTGACAGCAACAACAACACCCTAGCAAAGGTTGTCTTTGCCCAAGAAAGGAGAAAAGGATAAATGTATGGGTTAAAACTGGCAGTCCAGTGTTCAGTATCAGACCCTGAACAAGAAGAGATCATTCAGGAAGGCAGAAGATGGCAGAAGAGTAAGACGAGGAGATCACCTTCCTCCCCACAGATACACCAGAAATACATCTACACGTGGAACAACTCCTACAGAACACCTACTGAAGGCTGGCAGAAGACCTCAGACCTCCCAAAAGGCAAGAAACTCCCCACGTACCTGGGTAGGGCAAAAGATAAAAAAGAAAAAACAGAGACAAAAGAATAGGGACGGCACCTGCACCAGTGGGAGGGAGCTGTGAAGGAGGAAAAGTTTCCACACACTAGGAAGCCCCTTCGCGGGCGGAGACTGCGGGAGGCAGAGGGGGGAGCTTCGGAGCCACGGAGGAGTGCACAGCAACGGGTGCGGAGGGCAAAGCGGGGAGATTCCCGCACAGAGGATCGGTGCCGACCGGCACTCACCAGCCCGAGAGGCTTGTCTGCTCACCCGCCGGGGCGGGCGGGGCTGCGAGCTGAGGCTCTGAGGCTCGGGTTTCGGTTTCGGATGGAGAGCAGGGAGAGGACTGGGGTTGGCGGCTTGAACATAGCCTGAAGGGGTTAATGCACCACAGCTAGCCGGGAGGGAGTCCGGGGAAAAGTCTGCACCTGCCGAAGAGGCAGGAGACTTTTCCTTCCCTCTTTGTTTCCTGGGGCGTGAGGAGAGGGGTTTAAGAACGCTGCTTAAAGGAACTCCAGAGACGGGCGCGAGCCGCGGCTAAAAGCGCGGACCCCAGAGACGGGTGGGAGACGTTAAGGCTGCTGCTGCCGCCACCACCCCTCTTCCGCGGAGCCTGTGCAGCCCGCCACTGCCAGGTTCCCGGGATCCAGGGACAACTTCCCCGGGAGAACGCACAGCGCGCCTCAGGCTGGTGCAAAGTCACGCCGGAGTACGCCAGAGCCCCCGAATCAGCGGCTCTTTTAACCCCATCCTGTCTGAGCAAAAAACAGACGCCCTCCAGCGACCTACACGCAGTGGCAGGGCCAAATCCAAAGCTGAGCCCTGGGAGCTGTGAGAACAAAGAAGAGAAAGGGAAATCTCTCCCAGCAGCCTCAGAAGCAGCGGATTAAAGCTCCACAATCAACTTGATATACCCTGCATCTGTGGAATACCTGAATAGACAACCAATCATCCCAAATTAAGGAAGTGGACTTTAGGAGCAAGATCTATGATTTTTTCCCTTTTCCTCTTTTTGTGAATGTGTATGTGTATGCTTCTGTTTGAGATCTTGTCTGTATAGTCTTGCTTCCACCATTTGTCCTAGGGTTCTATCCGTCCATGTTTTTTTTTTAAATTTTTTTTCTTACTAATTAATTTTAATAACGTTATTATACTTTTCTTTCTTTCTTTCTTTCTTTCTTTCTTTCTTTCTTTCTTTCTTTCTTTCTTTCTTTCTTTCTTTCTTTCCTTCCTTCCCTCCTTTAGACAACGAATCATCCCAAATTGAGGAGGTGGTCTCTGACAGCAAGATTTATGATTTTTCCCCATTTACCTCTTTTAGTGAGGGTGTATGTGTATGCTTCTGTGTAAGATTTTGTCTGTATAGCTTTGCTTCCAACATTTGTCCTAAGGTTCTATCCGTCCCTTTTTTTTTTCTAAATAAGAATTTTTTAATTCAATAACTTTATTATACTTTATTTTATTTTTACTGTATCTTCTTTCTTTCTGTCTTTTTTCCTTCTTTCCCTCCTTCCTTCCTTCCTCCCTCCCTCCTTTCTTTCCTTCTTGCCTTCTTTCCTTCTTTGCTTCTTTCTTTCTTCCTTCCTTCCTACCCTCCTTTCCTTCTTTCTTTCCTCATACTTCTACTAATTCCCTCTACTTTTTCTCCCTTTTATCCTGAGCCATGGGGATGAAAAGCTCTTGGTGCTCCAGCCAGGAGGCAGGGCTCTGCCTCTGAGGTAGGAGAGCCAACTTCCGGACACTGGTCAACAAGAGACCTCCCAGCTCCACATAATATCAAACAGCGATAATCTCCCAGAGACCTCCATCTTAACACCAGCACCCAGCTTCACTCAACGACCAGCAAGCCACAGTGCTGGAAAACCTATGCCAAACAACTAGCAAAACAGGAACACAATCCCACCCATTAGCAGAGAGGCTGCCTAAAATCATAATAAGGCCACAGACACCCCAAAACACACCACCAGACGTGAACCTGCCCACTAGAGAGACAAGATCCAGCCTCATTCACCACAACACAGGCACTAGTCCCCTCCACCAGGAAGCCTACACAACCCACTGAACCAACCTTAGCCACTGGAGACAGACATCAAAAACAGGAGGAACTATGAACCTGCAGCCTGCAAAAAGGAGACCCCAAACACAGTAAGATAAGCAAAATGAGAAGACAGAAAAACACACAGCAGATAAAGGAGCAAGATAAAAATGCACCAGACCTAACAAATGAAGAGGAAATAGGCAGTCTACCTGAAAAAGAATTCAGAATAATGATTGTAAGGTTGATCCAAAATCTTGGAGATAGAATGGACAATAGAATGGACAAAATGCAAGAATCAGTTAACAAGGACCTAGAAGAACTAAAGATGAAACAAGCAACAATGAACAACACAATAAATGAAATTAAAAGTACTCTAGATGGGATCAATAGCAGAATAACTGAGGCAGAAGAACGGATAAGTGACCTGGAAGATAAAATACTGGAAATAACTACTGCAGAGCAGAATAAAGAAAAAAGAATGAAAAGAACTGAAGACAGTCTCAGAGACCTCTGGGACAACATTAAACGCACCAACATTCGAATTATAGGGGTTCCAGAAGAAGAAGAGAAAAAGAAAGGGACTGAGAAAATATTTGAAGAGATTATAGTTGACAACTCCCCTAATATGGGAAAGCAAATAGTTAATCAAGTCCAGGAAGCACAGAGAGTCCCATACAGGATAAATTCAAGGAGAAATACACCAAGACACATATTAATCAAACTGTCAAAAATTAAATACAAAGAAAGCGTATTAAAAGCAGCAAGGGAAAAACAACAAATAACACATAAGGGAATCCCCATAAGGTTAATAGCTGATCGCTCAGCAGAAACCCTACAAGCCAGAAGGGAGTGGCAGGACATACTGAAAGTGATGAAGGAGAAAAACCTGCAGCCAAGACTACTCTACCCAGCAAGGATCTCATTCAGATTTGACGGAGAATTTAAAACCTTTACAGACAAGCAAAAGCTGAGAGAGTTCAGCACCATTAAACCAGCTTTACAACAAATGCTAAAGGATCTTCTCTAGGCAAGAAACACAAGAGAAGGAAAAGACCTATAATAACGAACCCAAAACAATTTAGAAAATGGGAATAGGAACATACATATCAATAATTACCTTAAATGTAAATGGACTAAATGCTCCAACCAAAAGACACAGATTAGCTGAATGGATACAAAAACAAGACCCTTATATATGCTGTCTACAAGAGACCCACTTCAGACCTAGAGACACATACAGACTGAAAGTAAGGGGATGGAAAAAGATATTCCATGCAAATGGAAACCAAAAGAAACCTGGAGTAGCAATTCTCATATCAGACAAAATAGACTTTAAAATAAGGACTATTAAAAGAGACAAAGAAGGACACTACATAATGATCAAGGGATCGATCCAAGAAGAAGATATAACAATTGTAAATATTTATGCACCCAACATAGGAGCACCTCAATACATAAGGCAAATACTAACAGCCATAAAAGGGGAAATCGACAGTAATACATTCATAGTAGGGGACTTAAACACCCCACTTTCACCCATGGACAGATCATCCAAAATGAAAATAAATAAGGAAACACAAGCTTTAAATGATACATTAAACAAGATGGACTTAATTGATATTTATAGGACACTCCATCCAAAAACAACAGAATACACATTTTTCTCAAGTGCTCATGGAACATTCTCCAGGATAGATCATATCTTGGGTCACAAATCAAGCCTTGGTAAATTTAAGAAAATTGAAATTGTATTAAGTATCTTTTCTGACCACAATGCCATGAGACTAGATATCAATTACAGGAAAAGATCTGTAAAAAATACAAACACATGGAGGCTAAACAATACACTACTTAATAATGAAGTTATCGCTGAAGAAATCAAAGAGGAAATCAAAAAATACCTAGAAACAAATGACAATGGAGACACAACGACCCAAAACCTGTGGGATGCAGCAAAAGCAGTTCTAAGGGGGAAGTTTATAGCAATACAAGTCCACCTTAAGAAGCAGGAAACATCTCGAATAAACAACCTAACCTTGCACCTCAAGCAATTAGAGAAAGAAGAACAAAAAAACCCCAAAGCTAGCAGAAGGAAAGAAATCATAAAAATCAGATCAGAAATAAATGAAAAAGAAATGAAGGAAACAATAGCAAAGATCAATAAAACTAAAAGCTGCTTCTTTGAGAAGATAAACAAAATAGATAAACCACTAGCCAGACTCATCAAGAAAAAAAGGGAGAAGACTCAAATCAATAGAATTAGAAATGAAAAAGGAGAGGTAACAACTGACACTGCAGAAATAAAAGAGATCATGAGAGATTACTACAAGCAACTCTATGCCAATAAATTGGACAATCTTGAAGAAATGGACAAATTCTTAGAAATGCACAACCTGCCAAGACTGAATCAGGAAGAAATAGAAAATATGAACAGACCAATCACAAGCACTGAAATTGAAACTGTGATTAAAAATCTTCCAACAAAGAAAAGCCCAGGACCAGATGGCTTCACAGGAGAATTCTATCAAACATTTAGAGAAGAGCTAACACCTATCCTTCTCAAACTCTTCCAAAATATAGCAGAGGGAGGAACACTCCCAAACTCCTTCTACGAGGCCACCATCACCTTGATACCAAAACCAGACAAGGATGTCACAAAGAAAGAAAACTACAGGCCAATATCACTGATGAACATAGATGCAAAAATCCTCAACAAAATACTAGCAAACATAATCCAACAGCACATTAAAAGGATCATACACCATGATCAAGTGGGGTTTATTCCAGGAATGCAAGGATTCTTCAATATACGCAAATCAATCAATGTGATAAACCATATTAACAAATTGAAGGAGAAAAACCATATGATCATCTCAATAGATGCAGAGAAAGCTTTTGACAAAATTCAACACCCATTTATGATAAAAACCCTGAAGAAAGTAGACATAGAGGGAACTTTCCTCAACATAATAAAGGCCATATATGACAAGCCCACAGCAAACATCATCCTCAATGGTGAAAAACTGAAAGCATTTCCACTAAGATCAGGAACAAGACAAGGTTGCCCACTCTCACCACTCTTATTCAACATAGTTTTGGAAGTTTTAGCCACAGCAATCAGAGAAGAAAAGGAAACAAAAGGAATCCAAATCGGAAAAGAAGAAGTAAAGCTGTCACTGTTTGCAGATGACATGATACTATACATAGAGAATCCTAAAGATGCTACCAGAAAACTACTAGAGCTAATCAATGAATTTGGCAAAGTTTCAGGATACAAAATTAATGCACAGAAATCTCTGGCATTCCTATACACTAATGATGAAAAATCTGAAAGTGAAATCAAGAAAACACTCCCATTTACCATTGCAACAAAAAGAATAAAATATCTAGGAATAAACCTACCTAAGGAGACAAAAGACCTGTATGCAGAAAATTATAAGACACTGATGAAAGAAATTAAAGATGATACAAATAGATGGAGACATATACCATGTTCTTGGATTGGAAGAATCAACATTGTGAAAATGACTCTACTACCCAAAGCAATCTATAGATTCAATGCAATCCCTATCAAACTACCACTGGCATTTTTCACAGAACTAGAACAAAAAATTTTGCAATTTTTATGGAAACACAAAAGACCCCAAATAGCCAAAGCAATCTTGAGAACAAAAGAAGGAACTGGAGGAATCAGGCTCCCTGACTTCAGACTATACTACAAAGCTACAGTTATCAAGACGGTATGGGACTGGCACAAAAACAGAAAGATAGATCAATGGAACAGGATAGAAAGCCCAGAGATAAACCCATGCACATATGGACACCTTATCTTTGATAAAGGTGGCAGTAATGTACAGTGGAGAAAGGACAGCCTCTTCAATAAGTGGTGTTGGGAAAACTGGACAGGTACATGTAAAATTATGAGATTAGATCACTCCCTAACACCATACACAAAAATAAGCTCAAAATGGATTAAAGACCTAAATGTAAGGCCAGAAACTATCAAACTCTTAGAGGAAAACATAGGCAGAACACTCTATGACATAAATCACAGCAAGATCCTTTCTGACCCACTTCCTAGAGTAATGGAAATAAAAACAAAACTAAACAAATGGGACCTAATGAAACTTCAAAGCTTTTGCACAGCAGAGGAAACCATAAACAAGACCAAAAGACAACCCTCAGAATGGGAGAAAATATTTGTAAATGAAGCAACCAACAAAGGATTAATCTCCAAAATGTACAAGCAGCTCATGCAGCTCAATAACAAGAAAACAAACAACCCAATCCAAAAATGGGCAGAAGACCTAAATAGACATTTCTCCAAAGAAGATATACAGATTGCCAACAAACACATGAAAGAATGCTCAACATCATTAATCATTAGAGAAATGCAAATCAAAACTACAATGAGATATCATCTCACACCAGTCAGAATGGCCATCATCAAAAAATCTAGAAACAATAAATGCTGGAGAGGGTGTGGAGAAAAGGGAACACTCTTGCACTGCTGGTGGGAATGTGAATTGGTTCAGCCACTATGGAGAACAGTATGGAGGTTCCTTAAAAAACTACAAATAGAACTACCATATGACCCAGCAATCCCACTACTGGGCATATACCCTGAGAAAACCAAAATTCAAAAAGATTCATGTACCAAAATGTTCATTGCAGCTCTATTTACAATAGCCCAGAGATGGAAACAACCTAAGTGCCCATCATCGGATGAATGGATAAAGAAGATGTGGCACATATATACAATGGAATATTACTCAGCCATAAAAAGAAACGAAATTGAGCTATTTGTAATGAGGTGGATAGACCTAGAGTCTGTCATACAGAGTGAAGTAAGTCAGAAAGAAAAAGACAAATACCATATGCTAACACATATATATATGGAATTTAAGGAAAAAAATGTCATGAAGAACCTAGGAGTAAGACAGGAATAAAGACACAGACCTCCTAGAGAACGGACTTGAGGTTATGGGGGGGGGGGAGTGTGAGCTGTGACAGGGCGAGAAAGAGTCATGGGCATATACACACTAACAAACGTAGTAAGGTAGATAGCTAGTGGGAAGCAGCTGCATGGCACAGGGATATTGGCTCGGTGCTTTGTGACAGCCTGGAGGGGTGGGATAGGGAGGGTTGGAGGGAGGGAGACGCAAGAGGGAAGACATATGGGAACATTTGTTTATGTATGACTGATTCACTTTGTTATAAAGCAGAAACTAACATACCATTGTAAAGCAATTATACCCCAATAAAGATGTTAAAAAAAAAAAAGAAGAAGAAGAAGAGATCATTCATATAGGAGGGTAAACAGGGATGGTGGCATAATGATGATGGGTGACTGGTTACTTATATGAAGGGGTAGTCAACAGGTAAATATATTGAGGATAATGGAAACCAAGTGGATCACTGTTGGAGAAAGTAGTTTCACATATAAAAAAAGAGAAAACCAGAACAAACTCTGTGGTGTGGAATTGAAATTGTAATTATTGGAGGTGAGTCCTAATTTTCAATATGTGTAGATTGTAAATAAATATAAATGTAACTCTGTGTGTGTGCGTGTGTGTATTTGTATTCACTCCCTAACTCTTTCTACTAAGATGATTAGGAACATCAATACTTAAGTAGCAATGTGCATGACTAGTTTGAAGATCTTGGTTTCTAAAAAATATTCTACATTAAATTAAACTAGGCCCTCTTGAAGAAATGTCTGATTTCAGAACTGGCCAAGTAGAAGTACAATATAAGCCTGGAACATTGTTTATGCCAGAAAATAAAGAAGTGCCCAAAGAATGATGGGGACAAGACAAACAGACACAAGAGCCACCTTAAAATGGCTCTCATTGGAAAAACCTGGAGGAATTTGATCACAAACCAAACAATGATATTAATGGATTATGATGCTTTGAATAAAATTAAAACCATCAATTCATTCCAATAGATAGGTAGATGATAGATAAACAGATGATAGATGGATGGATGGATGGATGGATAGATAAATGCCAAAGATTTTTCTTTTAGTAAAATGTTAAATAATAAATCAAGAAGAAATGATAGAATTAGAAATTGACTATTGATTATCATAGTTAAAAAATAATTCAATGAAGAACTATCAATGGTGTAAAAATTAGTGGGTGAAAGGTTTATGAAAAACAGGGATTTGCATAGTCTCCAAGCACTTCCTAACAGAATGCACTTTAATTATAAAGGGAAATAAAGAGTAACTTTATAATTAAAAATCCTGGCAAATATTTCCTTAATCAAGTCACTGATGTTAACATCTCCAGGTAACAGGCAAATCAAAAACGTGTACCCCACTCTAGAATGAAACAAGGAGAGAATAACAACACTCTGAAATGTTCTTTCAAAAATGGATTATTTGAATCTAATCATGTTCAAACATAAAACAAACCTAAACTGAGGGACAGTCTAAAATAACTTGCCTGTCATCTTCAAAAACATCCAAAAAAGTCAAATAAAGGTTGATAAACTATTCCAAATTGAGGGAGACTAAATAAACACCACCATGAAATATAACTTTTGATCCTGGATTGGGTCTTTTTGTTCTGAAGAACATTACTGGGTCAACTGATATAACTTGTTTACAGTCTGTGGATTACATACCAGTAATATATCAGTGTTAGTTTCTTCTTTTATATGATATTATTATGGTTTTGTAAGAGAATGTTCCTGATTATAGGAAAAATTAAAGTACTTGGGAATGACAAGACATCATGTCAACAACATACTCTCCAATATTTCATGGCAAAAGAAAGAAAGTGTTTGTATTAGTTTTCCAAATTTTCTGGGATTTTGAAAATATAAGAAAAGAAAAAGAAATACTGAGATACTGAGAAAATTCCAAAAAAAATTAATCAAATATACTTGCCAGATTGGCAATAATGAAAAAGTATAATCATACCAAGTATTGATGACAGCCCTAGAAAGTCTCATATACTGCTGGTGGACGTATATATTGTTTAAATTATATTAGAAAACAAATTGAAATTATATAGTAAATTTGAAAATATGCAAACTCTATTATTCAGCTGTAGTAGTAAAAATTCTACATGGTCCTCATGAGCTTTTCTCCCTGATGTTGCTCCTTGTGTTAAATTACATGGCAAAAAGATTTTACAGATGTATTTAAGCTCACTTATTAGTTGTTCTTAACATAGAGAGATTAGGTGAAATGTATGCAATCACATGATCCTTTTTTTTTTAAATGGGGTATAGTTATTTTACAATGTTGTCTTAGTTTCCACTGTAAGCAAAGTGGAGTTTCCTGTGCTATACAGCAGGTTCTCATTCGTTATCTATTTTATACATATTAGTGTATATATGTCACATGACCCTTTTTAAAGCAGAAAATTTTCTTCAGCTGGTGACAGAATAGAAAGTCAGAGAGATTAAGAGCATGACAGGGATTTGTTGCTGAAATGTAGACAGCCTGTGGGAAGGAAGTGTGAGTAGCCTTTAGGACCTGAGAGAGGCTCCTAGCTGACAGCCAGCAAGGAACTTAAGAGACCTCAGTCCTACAACCACCAGCAATAAAATTTGATCAAAAACCTGAGAAAAAATGGAAGTGGATTCTTCCTTAGAGCCTCCAGATAAGACAGCCCAGGGAACACCTTGATTATTGCTGATGAAGCCCTAAGTACCCAGATTTATAACCAATGGAATTGTGGAATAATAAATTTGCATTGACATAAGCTGTCAAGCTTGTGATAATTTATTACACAGAAAAAGAAAGCTAATATGCTAGACATTTCTCTAAGTATATGTCAAAAAATAGTGTCTATGCATGTGTGCATTTGTGTGTATATGAATGGCATAGCAGTATTGTATAAACAGCTGGAAAATAGAGGGAACTCATATCCCTAAACAGTAAAATTGTGGCATATGAATTCACCAGAATTCTTCTGCCATGAAAGCAAATGAACAGCAGCTACAAAAATGTGGATAATCTTACAATGCTAAGTAAAAAAACTAAGAGATACAAACAAATATATATATAATGTGAATCTATTTACATAAAGTTCAAAAACATGCAAAACCCAGCTGTATTTTTAGAGTTGCTGATATAGCAACTATAAATTAAAGGAAGAAAATAAACACACACACACATACACACACACAAACATGAAATAGCAGCCTTAAACATATTAAATCATATGTACCTAACAGATATTTACAGAACATCTCAACCAAGAGCAACATAATGCACATTTTTCTCAAGTGTATATAGAACATTTCCAAGATATATCATATGTTAGGCCACATAACAAGTTTTAAAAGATATGAGGATTTGAAATATCAAGCATCTTTTCCAACCACATGGTATGAAACTATAAATTAAATACATGAAGAAAACTGAAAAAATTACAAATATGTGGAGATTTAACAACACGCTACTGTTTCTTAAGAAGTCAAAAGAGAACAGGTTGAAAAAGAAATCAAAAGATAAACTGAAAAATATCTTGAGACAACTGAAAATGGAAACGTAACATGTCAAAATTTGTGAAATGTAGCAAAAACAGTTCCAAGAAGGAAGTTCACAGAGATAAATGCCTACCTTAAGAAACAAGACAAGTCTCAAGTAAACAACCTAACTTTACATCTCAAGGAGCTAGAAAAAGAATAACAAATGAAGACCAAAATTAGTAAAAAGAAAGACAATAACAAACGTTAGAGCAGAAATAAATTAAATACAGATTGAAAAGTCCATAGAAAAGACCAAGAAAACTAAGAGATGGTTCTTTGAAAAGATAAGCAAAATTAACAAATCCTTAGCTAGACTCACAAAGAAAAAAGAGAGAGAGGACTTTGGTAAATAAAATCAAAAAGGAAAGAGGAAACATTTCAACTGATACCATAGAAATATAAATGATGATAAGAGACTGCTGTGAACAAATTGGACAACCTAGAAGAAGTGAACAAATTCCTAGAAACATACAACCTACCAACACTGACTTATGATGAAATACAAAATCGGAACAGGCTAATTATTAGTAAGATTTGATCAGTAATCCAAAAACCTTCCAACAAAGAAAAGTCCAGGACCAGATAACTTCATTGGTGAACTCTACCAAACATTTAAAGAATTAATACCAATCCTTTTCAAATTCTTCAAAAACTAGAGGAGTGAACTCTTCCAAATTATTTTTACCAGGCCAACATTACCTTAAAACAAAAACCAAACAAGTATGCCACAAGAAAAAAAATATTACAGACCAATTTCCTGATGAACTTAGATGCAAAAATCCTTAATAAAATTTTAGAAAACCAAATTCAACAATACACTGAAAGAATCATATATCATGATTAAGTCGTATTTATTCCATGGAAGCAAGGATGTTTACCAATCACAAATCAATGTGATACACCCCACTTTTAAAAAATGAAGAATAAAAATCACATGCTTATCTCAACAGATGCAGAAAAAAGCATTTTACAAAATTAAGCATCCATTTGTGATAAGAACTCTCAACAAAGTGGATATAGAGGGAATATTCTTCAACATAATAAAGAATATATATGACAGTCCATGGCTAACATCATACTTAACAACAGAAAGCTGAAAGCTTTTCCTCTAAGATCAGGAACAAGAAAAGGATGCCCAGTCCTGCCACTTTAATCAACATTGTGTTGGAAGTTCTAGCCAGAGCAATTAGGTAAGAAAAAGAAATAAAAGTCATACACATTGGAAAGGAAGGAGGAAGCTGTCATTATTTGCAAATGGCATGATACTATATACAGAAAACCTTAAAAGCTCCATAAATAAAACCTGTTAGAACAAATAAATAAATTCAGTATAGTTGCAGAATACAAAATAAATACACAAAAATCTGTTGTACTTCTATACATTGATATTGAACTATCAGAAAAAGTGAAAAAAAAACACATTAAAATTGCACCCCAAAAAATGAAATGCCTAGAAATATATTTATTCAAGGAGGTGAAAGACTTGTACTTTGAAAACTACAAGACATTAAAGAAAGAAATTGAAGAAGACACAAATAAATGAAAAGATATTCCATGCTCATAGGTTGAAGGAATTAATATTGTTAAATTGTCCATACTACCCAAAGCAATGTACAGATTCGAGGCAATCCTATCAAAATTCTAATGGCATTTTTCATAGAGGTAGATAAAACAATCCTAAAATTTGTATGGACCCATAAAAGATCCTAAATAGCCAGAGCAATCTTGAAGAAATAATCCAATGCTGGAGGCAGCACACTCTCTGAGTTCAAACTATATTACAAAGATATAGTAGCTAAAATAGTAAGGTATTGGCATAAAAACAGACCCATAAATCAATGGAACAGAATAGAGCCCAGAAATAAACCAAGAGAATTAATTTATGACAAAGGAGCCAAGAGTACACAATGCGGAAACGACAGTCTCTTCAATAAATTGTATTGGAAAATATGATAGAATGAAACTGGACCACCATACACACCATACACAAAAATTAACTTGAAATGGATTAAAAGCTTTAACATAAGACCTGAAAGTATAAAACTCTTAGAAGAAACCCAAAGTAAACTCATTGGCATAGGTCTCAGCAATGTTTTTTGTAAATCTACACCAAAAGCAAAAGCATCTAAAGCAAAAGTAAACAAGTGGGGCTACATCAAACTAAAAACTTCTGCATGGCAAAGGAAACCATCAACAGAATAAAGAGGCAACCTGCTGAATGGGATAAAATATCTGCAAATTGTATATCTGATAAGGGGATAATATTTGAAATACATAAAGAATTCATACAACTCAATAGCAAAAAAACAAGCAACCTGATTAGAAAATGGGCAGAGGACTTGAATAGATATTTTCCCAAAGAAGACAAACAGACGGCTAACAGGTATATGAAAGATGCTCTAAATTATTAATCGTAAGGGAAATGTAACAAAAACCACCATGAGATATCATTTCACACCTGTTAGAATGGCTATTATCTAAAATACAAGAAATAGCAAGTGTTCATGAGGATGTAGAGAAAAGGGAACATTTGTGTGCTGTTGGTGGGAATATACATTGGTTCAGCAGCTGTGGAAAGTAGTATAGAGGATCCTCACTGAAGATACACATCATATGATCCAGCAATTCCACTTCTGGATATTTATCTGAAGAAAACAAAACACTCACTCACAAAGATAAATGCACTCCAATGTTCACTGCAGCATTATTTATAGTCAAGATATGTAAACATTCCAAGTGTACATCAATGGATGAATGGATATCTATATCCTCATATACACAATGGAATATTTTTCAGATATTAAATAAATGAAATCTTGCCACTTGCAACATGGATGGAACTCGAGGACCTTATGCTAAGTGAAATAAGTCAGAAATAGAAAGACATATACTGTATGATCTCTCTTACATGTGTAATCTTTTTAAAAAATTAAAGAAAAAAAAGAAAAAAGCTCATAGATTCAGATAATAGATTGTTGGTTACCAGACGTAGGCTTGTGGTGGTGGTGGGGGGGTGAGAGAAATGGGTGAATTATTTTTGTTTTTTTTAATTAAATGAATTGAATAAAAATAAAATAATATGGAGAGATAGCTAAGATATATCTTAAGTGATAACAGAAAAGCACAGATCAGTGTATAGTTTACTATCATTTATATATCATATAAATATAGTTGTGTGAGGAGCTTCAAGATGGCAGAAGAGTAAGATACGGAGATCACCTTCCTCTCCACAAATACATCAGAAATACATCTAACACGTGGAACCACTCCTATAGAACACCCACTGAATACTGGCAGAAGACCTCAGACCTCCCAAAAGGCAAGAAACTCCACATGTACCTGGATAGGGCAAAAGAAGAAAGAAAAAACAGAGAAAAAATGATAGGGATGGGAAAAAAAAAAAACGATAGGAATGGGACCTGCGCCTCTGGGAGGGAGCTGTGAAGGGGGAAAGGTTTCCACACACTAGAAGCCCCTTCGCAGGTAGAGACTGTGGGTGGCTGGAGGGGGAAACTTCGGAGCCAAGGAGAAGAGCGCAGCAACAGGGGTGCAGAGGGCAAAGCGGAGAGATTCCTGCACAGAGGATCAGTGCCGACCAGCACTCACCATCCCCAGAGGCTTGTCTGCTCACCCACCGGGGCGGGCGGGGGCTGGGAGCTGAGGCTTGGGCTTCGGAGGTTGGATCCCAGGGAGAGGACTGGGGTTGGTGGCGTGAACACAGCCTGAAGGGGATTAGTGCACCACAGCTAGCCAGGAGGAAGTCCAGGAAAAAGTCTGGAGCTGCCAAAGAGGCAAGAGACTTATTCTTGACTCTTTGTTTCCTGGTGCACGAGGAGACGGGATTAAGAGCGCCACTTAAAGGAGTTCCAGACACGGGCACGAGCCACGGCTATCAGCGCGGACCCCAGAGATAGGCATGGGATGCTAAGGCTGCTGCTGCAGCCACCAAGAAGCCTGTGTGGAAGCATAGGTCACTATCCACACCTCCCCTCCCGGGAACCTGTGCAGCCCGCCACTGCCAGGGTCCCGTGATCCAGGGACAACTTCCCCAGGAGAACACATGGCATGCCTCAGGCTGGTGCAACGTCATGCCAGCCTCTGCCACTGAAGGATCACCCCACATCTGTACCCCTCCCTCCTCCCAGCCTGAGTGAGCCAGAGCACCCAAATCAGCTGTTCCTTTAACCCTGACCTGTCTGAGCGAAGAACAGATGCCCTCAGGCGACCTACACACAGAGGTGGGGCCATATCCAAAGCGGAACCCCAGGAGCTGTGCGAACAAAGAAGGGAAAGGGAAAATTCTCCCAGCAGCCTCAGGAGCAGTGGATTAAAATTGCACAATCAACTTGATGTACCCTGCATCTGTGGAATACCTGAATAGACAACAAATCATCCCAAATTGGGGAGATGAACTTTGGGAGCAAAGATATATATATATTATTTTCCCTTTTTCAATTTTTGTCAGTGTGTATGTGTATGCTTCTGTGTGTGATTTTGTCTGGATAGCTTTGCTTTTACCATTTGTCCTAGGGTTTTCTCTGTCTGTTTCTGTTTTACTTTTAAAAAAATTTTTTTCTGAATAA
The DNA here is from genome assembly GCF_964270905.1 of Leucopleurus acutus. NCBI lineage: Eukaryota > Metazoa > Chordata > Mammalia > Artiodactyla > Delphinidae > Leucopleurus > Leucopleurus acutus. The sequence goes on from NC_139154.1 coordinate 8,616,136, forward strand.
TAATTTTTTTATTTAAATAACTTTATTTTATTTTATTTATCTTCTTTCTTTCTTTCTCTTTCTGCCTGCCTTCCTTCCTTTCTTTCTTTCTTTCTTTCTTTCTTTCTATTTTTTCTCTCTTTTATTCTGAGCCATGTGGATGAAAGGCTCCTGGTGCTCCAGCAAGGCATCAGTGCTGTGCCTCTGAGGTGGGAGAGCCAAGTTCAGGACACTGGTCCACAAGACACCTCCCAGCTCCATGTAATATCAAACGGCGAAAATCTCCCAGAGATCTCCATCTCAATGCCAACACCCAGATTCACTCAACGACCAGCAAGCTACAGTGCTGGACACTCTACACCAAACAACTAGCAACATAGGAATACAACCCCATTAATTAGCAGAGAGGCTGCCTAAAGTCATAATAAGGCCACAGACACCCCAAAACACACCATCAGACGTGGACCTGCCCACCAGAAAGACAAGATCCAGCCTCATCTACCAGAACACAGGCACCAGTCCCCTCCACCAGGAAGCCTACACAACCCACGGAAACAACCTTAGCCACTGTGGATGGACACGAAAAACAATGGGAACTATGAACTTTCAGCCTGGGAAAAGGAGACCCCAAACATAGTAAGTTAAGTAAAATGAGAAGACAGAAAAACACACAGCAGATGAAGGAGCAAGGAAACAAATTAGGTTTGTTAGGTCTAGGAAACTAGACCTAACAAATGAAGAGGAAATAGGCAGTCTACCTGAAAAAGAATTCAGAATAATGATAGTAAAGATGATCCAAAATTGGAAATACAAGAGACGTTTAACAAGTTACCTAGAAGAACTAAAGAGCAAACAAACAATGATAAACAACACAATAAACAAATTCAAAATTCTCTAGAAGGGATCAATAGCAGAATAACTGAGGCAGAAGAACAGATAAGTGACCGGGAAGATAAAATAGTGGAAATAACTACTGCAGAGCAGAATAAAGAAAAAAGAATGAAAAGAAATGAGGACAGTCTCAGAGACTTCTGGAACAATATTAAACACACCAATATTCGAATTATAGGGGTCGCAGAACAAGAAGAGAAAAAGAAAGGGACTGAGAAAATATTTGAAGAGATTATAGTTGAAAACTTCCCTAATATGGGAAAGGAAATAGTTAATCAAGTCCAGGAAGCACAGAGAGTCCCATACAGGATAAATTCAAGGAGAAATACACTGACACACATATTAATCAAACTATCAGAAATTAAATACAAAGAGAAAATATTAAAAGCAGTAAGGGAAAAACAACAAATAACACACAAGAGAATCCCCATAAGGTTAACAGCTGATCTTTCAGCAGAAACTCTGCAAGCCAGAAGGGACTGGCAGGACATATTTAAAGTGATGAAGGAGAAAAACCTACAACCAAGATTACTCTACCCAGTAAGGATCTCAATCAGATTTGATGGAGAAATTAAAACCTTTACAGACAAGCGAAAGCTGAGAGAGTTCAGCACCACCAAACCAGCTTTACAACAAATGCTGAAGGAACTTCTCTAGGCAGGAAACAAAAGACAAGGAAAAGACCTACAATAGCACACCCAATATTAAGAAAATCATAATAGGAACATACATATTGATAATTACTTTAATGTAAGTGGATTAAACGCCCCAACCAAAAGACATAGACTGCCTGAATGGATACAAAAACAAGACCCATACATATACTGTCTACAACAGACGCACTTCAGACCTAGGGACACATACAGACTGAAAGTGAGGGTATGGAAAAAGATATTCCATACAAATGGAAAACAAAAGAAACCTGGAGTAACAATTGTCATATCAGACAAAATAGACTTTAAAATAAAGAAAATTACAAGAGACAATGAAGGACAATACATAATGATCAAGGGATTTATCCAAGAAGAAGATATAACAATTGTAAATATTTATGCACCCAACATAGGAGCACCTCAATACATAAGGCAAGTACTAACAGCCATAAAAGGGGAAATAGACAGTAACACAAACATAGTAAGGGACTTTAACACCCCACGTTCACCAATGGACAGATAAACCCAAATGAAAATAAATAAGTTAACATGAGCTTTAAATGATACATTAAAAAAGATGGACTTAATGAATATTTACAGAACATTCCATCCAAAATCAAAAGAATGCACATTTTTCTCAAGTGCTCATGGAACATTCTCCAGGATAGATCATATCTTGGGTCACAAATCAAGTCTTGGTAAATTTAAGAAAATTGAAATTGTATAAGGTATCTTTTTCAACCACAAAGCTATAGAGACTAGATATCAATAACATCTAGTATAACATCAATAACATCTGTAAAAAATACCAACACATAGAGGCTAAACAATACACTACTTAATAACCAAGAGATCACTGAAGAAATCAAAGAGGAAATCAATAAATACCTAGAAACAAATGACAATTAAAACACGTTGACCCAAAACCTATGGGATGCAGCAAAAACAGTTCTAAGAGTGAAGTTTATAGCAATACAATCATACCTTATGAAACAAGAAACATCTCAAATAAACAGCCTAACTTTACACCTATAGCAATTAGAGAAAGAAGAACAAAAAACCCCAAAGTTAGCAGAAGGAAAGAAATCATAAAGATCAGATCAGAAAGAAATGAAAAAGAAATGAAGTAAATAATAGCAAAGATCAATAAAACTAAAAGATGTTTTTTTGAGAAGATAAAGAAAATTGTAAAACCATTAGCCAGACTCTTCAAGAAAAAAGGGAGAAGACTCAAATCAATAGAATTAGAAATGAAAAAGGAGAAGTAAAAACTGACACTGCAGAAATACAAAGGATCATGAGAGATTACTACAAGCAACTCTATGCCAATAAAATGGACAACCTGGAAGAAATGGACAAGTTCTTAGAAAAGCACAGTCTTCTGAGACTGAATCAGGAAGAAATAGAAAATATAAAGATACCAATCACGAGCACTGAAATTGGATCTGTGGTTAAAAATCTTCCAATGAACAGAAGTCCAGGACTGGATGGCTTCACAGGAGAATTCTATCAAACATTTAGAGAAGAGCTAACACCTATCCTTCTCAAACTCTTCCAAAATATAGCAGAGGGAGGAACACTCCCAAACTCATTCTATGAGGCCACCATCACCTTGATACCAAAACCAGACAAGGATGTCACAAAGAAAGAAAACTACAGGCCAATATCACTGATGAACATAGATGCAAACATCCTCAACAAAATACTAGCAAACAGAATCCAACAGCACTTTAAAAGGATCATACAGCATGATCAAGTGGGGTTTATCCCAAGAATGCAACGATTCTTCAATATACGCAAATCAATCAAGGTGATACACCATATCCACAAATTGAAGGAGAAAAACCATATGATCATCTCAATCGATGCAGCAAATCTTTTGACAAAATTCAGCACCAATTTATGATAAAAACCCTGCAGAAAGTAGGCACAGAGGGAACTTTCCTCAACATAATAAAGGCCATATACGACATACCCACAGCCAACATCATCCTCAATGGTGAAAAACTGAAACCATTTCCGCTAAGATCAGGAATGAGACAAGGTTACCCACTCTCACCACTCTTATTCAACATAGTTTTGGAAATTTTAGCCACAGCAATCTGAGAAGAAAAAGATATAAAATGAGTCTAAATCGGAAAAAAAGAAGTAAAGCTGTTACCGTTTGCAGATGCCATACTATACATAAAGAATCCTACAGATGCTACCAGAAAACTACTAGAGCTAATCAATGAATTTGGTAAAGTATCAGGATACAAAATTAATGAACAGAAATCTCTCACATTCCTATACAGTAATGATGAAAAATCCAAAAGTTAAATTAAGAAAACACTCCCATTTACCACTGCAACAAAAAGAATAAAATATCTAGGAATAAACCTACCTAAGGAGACAAAAGACCGTATGCAGAATATTATAAGACACTGATGAAAGAAATTAAAGATGATACAATTAGATGGAGAGATATACCATGTTCTTAGATTGGAAGAGTCAATATTGTGAAAATGACTCTACTACCCAAAGCAAAGTACAGATTCAATGCTATCCCTATCAAACTACCACTGACATTTTTCACAGAACTAGAACAAACAATTTCACAATTTGTATGGAAACACAAAAGACTGCGAATAGCCAAAGCAATCTTGAGAATGAAAAACGGAACTGGAGGAATCAGGCTCCCTGACTTCAGACTATACTTCAAATCTACAGTAATCAAGACAGTATGGTACTGGCACAAAAACAGAAATATAGATCAATGGAATAGGATAGAAAGCCCAGAGATAAACCCATGCACATATGGTCATCTTATCTTTGATAAAGGAGGCAAGAATATACAGTGGAGAAAAGACAGCCTCTTGAATAAGTGGTGCTGGGAAAACTGGACAGGTACTTGTAAAAGAATGAAATTAGATCACTCCCTAACACCATACACAAAAATAAACTCAAAATGGATTAAAGACCTAAATGTAAGGCCAGACACTATGAAACTCTTAGACGAAAACATAGGCAGAACACTCTATGGCATAAATCACAGCAAGAGCCTTTTAGACCCACCTCCTAGAGAAATGGAAATAAAAACAAAAATAACAAAAATGAACCTAATGAAACTTAAAAGCTTTTGCACAGCAAGGGAAACCATAAACAAAATGAAAAGACAACCCTCAGAATGGACAAAATATTTGCAAATGAAGCAGCTGATGAAGGATTAATCTCCAAAATTTACCAGCAGCTCATGGACCTCAGTATCAAAAACAAACAAACAAACAAATAACCCAATCCAAAAATGGGCAGAAGACCTAAATAGACATTTCTCTAAAGAAGATATACAGATTGCCAACAGACACATGAAAGAATTCTCAACATCATTAATCATTAGAGAGATGCAAAGCAAAACTACAATGAGATATCATCTCACACCAGTCAGAATGGCCATCATCAAAAAATCTGCAAACAATAAATGCTGGATAGTGTGTGGAGAAAAGGGAACACTCTTGCACTGTTGGTGGGAATGTAAATTGATACAGTCGCTATGGAGGACAGTATTGAAGTTCCTTTAAGAACCAAAAATGGAACTACCATATGACCTAGCAATCCCACTACTGGGCATATACCCTGAGAAAACCGTAATTCAAAAAAAGTCATGTACCAAAATGTTCATTTCAACTCTGTTTATAATAGCCAGGTCATGGAAGCAACCTAAGTGTCCATCAACAGATGAATGGATAAAGAAGATGTGGCACATATATACAATGGAATATTACTCAGCCATATAAACAAATGAAATTGAGTTATTTGTAGTGAGGTTGATGGACCTAGAGTTTGTCACACAGATTGAAGTAAATCAGAAAGAGAAAAACACGTAACGTATGCTAACGCATATATATGAAATCTAAGAAAAAATAAATGGTCATGAAGAACCTAGGGGCAAGACAGGAATAAAGACACAGACCTACTAGAGAATGGACTTGAGGATATGTGGAGGGGGAAGGGTAAGCTGTGACAAAGTGAGAGAGTGGCATAGACATATATACACTACCAAACATAAAATAGATAGCTACTGGGAAGCAGCTGCATAGCACAAGGAGATCAGCTCGCTGCTTTGTGACAACGTAGAGGAGTGGGATAGGGAGGGTGGGAGGGAGGGAGACACAAGAGGGAAGAGATATGGGGACATATGTATATGTAGATCTGATTCACTTTGCTATAAAGCAGAAACTAACACACCATTGTAAAGCAATTATACTCCAATAAAGATGTTAAATATATATATATATAATAAAATGATAGTTTTATTAAAATAATAAATATAGTTGTGTGTGTTTCATATTTGCTTGTATTTATCAAAAACTTGTAGAAATAGGTACAATGATAATAATATCCAACAGTTATTGAACACTTTCCCCAAATATATGAACTTTGTTAGTCTTTTACATGTGTTATTTAAAAAAGAAACATAATACATAAAATAAATCTAATGCATAAATTTTAGAAATATGCAAAGCCAAGCTATATTTTAGGGATGCTTATATAGGTTTTTACCACTAAAAATTAAAGCATGAAAATTATAAACAGTGTACAGCAATATTTTTGGTAGCATAAGCAATTATTTGTGTTTGTAGAGAATATATTAAAAAAGAAAATTATAACTAGAAAAAAGTATTTCAAACAATGAAGAATTCCATCTTTGAACAGTATGACTGGATGTAATTTTTTTTTCTTCATATTTAAGAACTTTACTTGGAATGTCAGTCAGCTCATGTGCCTCAAAACCTCTTCCCCTGTTTACAGATATTGAAGACAAGCAGCTGAAATTCCTACTTCTGGTATTTTTTTTCCTTTAGAATTTATCTCTGTGATCTTCTAAAACAGTAATACTTCTAAAGATCAAAATTAAACTAATTTTACTTCAGGAGTAACTTATCAGAACTACTTCTGTGAGGATGAACAGCTAAATCTCAAATATTAAAAACGTACTGGATGCTGGATACTGAGATGAGACAGAGCAAAGTGAAAAAATACAGACTTAACCAAAGTAAAGAAATGACATTAATTTAAAAGTGACATAAGCACACTGAGAAAGCACTTGTATCATATCCCAATTCTGGATCCCCTCTCTTTATTCCAATACACACACAGAATTTGAGCCGGAACATAAGAAATACTGCATGAACTAAATACTTAAAAAAAGTGGTGACTATGCGGTTATGTTTTTAAATATGTGCCTTGACAATGAACTTTCCAAGTATAAACTTGGAAAATATCTTTAACTGGAAAATAGAGAATATAGACTTTAAAATTTCTTCCATAAGGAAATACCCCCTACAAAACAGAAATAAAAGAAGGAAGAAGAGAGAGAAGGAAAGTGCAAAGGTTGTATAGAATCTCCATCACTGGAGAGCTTTGAGCAGAAAATTTGCCTTTAGTTGTTTATAATATCAATTTTTGTACACTTCTACCAGCTCTGGAATTATTCACCGACAACCCATCCAGGTTTATGTTGATAAAGGAAAACAGATGGTTAGGAAATTATATGATTAACAACAGGCTGAAAGAGCCATCAGGATAAATGAACAGTTAATTACCCAGCAACAGGTGTACAATCCACTTTGAAAAAGTGTACTATGAGAATTTGCTTAAAAATTCTAAAAATAAGCAGAACTACACATTTTCAGGAAGGCCTTTTAGACAAGGCACTGAAACCCCCTCAGAGATTGGATGAGGGGAAAGAGTGGATGTCTATAAGATCAGAGGATACCATGGACAAATTGCAGCTTCCTTGTCCCTCTATTAATCAAATTATCAGAGCATTTCCTCCTTTCATTACCATATTGAGGTTATATAGAGTAAGAATCTGGTGCAGTGATTAAAGCTCAAGATATGATGCTTTTAAAAATCAGTTAAATGTTCTTCCCTGGTAATTGCATTCTCTAAGGGAATATATGAAGTCCCTGGTTAAAAGGCACGGCACTCAAACTAAAGTAAGCTGGGTTGCATGTGCAAATCCATCCCAGGTGAACTATCAGGAGCTTCTTCTCACCTTTACAGGTCCAGAAACAAGATGCTATCCTTTCACTCACAGGTAATGAGTGTTAAGTAACATTCCTGGAAATACCAGAGATCTTCTGTTGTCTAGTCAATCCGTTGTTATTCCAACTGGAAAGTCTACCAGGAAAACCAACATGAAATTCAGAGGGTGGTTGGGAGTAGGGAGGTGGGTCATGGGTGCTCATGAGAGTGGTCATCTAGCAAGTCTGGAAGTAGGAGGACATAGATTTTAAATTTCCCATGGCACAGTATGTTCCCCTGGGACCAGAGCTGCTGTCCTACCATGGGACCTGTTACAGCAGGGAGAGGAGACCCCAGAGAAAGCGTGGGAAAAACAGCCATGTAGAGAGAAGATCTGTCAGCACCTCAAGTCTCTGGGCTAGGTGGACTGTGGCCTCAGTCTGGAACAGTTTTTTGCAATCCTGAGATAAGCCTGCTCTCTTAATTTTCTTTTTCTTAAGTTATCATATTTCTGTCTTCTGTCACATTCTTTTTGTTGCTAAAGGCTTTCGAAACGAAAGCTTGGATAGTAGCCTGTTATTTATGCTTTCAGCTCTTCCTTGATGCAGTTAAGCACAGATCTGACATCAATGTGGGAAAATGAAGAAATATTTAGGGAGTGTGGAGGAAAACAAAACAAAGATTATAAGTTACTATGTAGCCATATGTTGAGTGGATTGGTCACCTACAATTTGTGCTTGGGCCCACAACTTGATGAAAATTATTCCAGATTTTAGGGTCAACTGTAACCTGTCTTCTCCCCTGTGCTATGAGAGCCCTACCACAGAGGATCATCAAAGGTGGTGATTATGAAAATAATAATAAAACTATTCCAGGGTCAGATCACACTTAGCTGAGACTGCTCAGTAATGGGTCTATCTAGTTAATATGCAGCCACACATTTAATTTCTTCACTCCTGTAACTCATTCCTGTTTTTAAGGTCATTTCACTTTGAAAATACAGATGCTAACATATCTCCTCTCAGCTCCCAAATCCCTCAAGTAGTTGTATAAGATCGTGGTAAGAGCTGCCTTAATTGGTTATGCTGATTTAAAGAATGGAAATGTGCTGCTAATGAACTATGAGATAAGGATTCTGACCAGATTTAGCTAAACAGGACAGTAGACCTGCCATTTTTTAACTTTTCTGAATCCCGAAATGGAGAGGTGAATACTTAGTATATAAGAATCTAAGTAGGATTGTCAGGAAATAAAAATACAGAATGCCAAGTTAAACTTGAATTTCATATAAACGACATTTTTAGTATATGTCCTCCAAGTTGCATGGGACATAGTTATAGCAAAAATTAGATTTTGTTTATCTGAAATTAAAGATGAACTAGCTGTCCTATATTTTATCTAGAAACCCTACATACAAATTATCTTAAACTATATGTTTGCATTTAGATCCTTGTCATCAGGTTTTTCTTTGCCTTAAAGGTCTGTTTATCCACAAATAGGACCAGCTTCATCAGTAAGAAACAAAGCAATCGATTTTTTAATATATTTGGTAAAGATGTGGACAGTGAGGAACATAAGAAATGTCATGTTCCATGAACTCAACTTATATCATTCTTAGAAACTTCAAAATCTGGTATTAATAGTCTATTTCTTTGTTGCCTTTTACTGGATTTTTTTTTAATATTAACTGCCAGTGTGTAGTATTCATTGAGTTCCTGATTCAACTGGATGTTAAAAATTGAATTCTCTTTTGTGTGAGTTTCAACTTAATTCCACAAATGCCAAATAAGTGTGAATACTTATATAGTTCTAAGGTAATAGTTGCCTTGGAAAGTAGTTAGCCTAAAATCCCTTTAGTAACAATTAGCATAATTCCCAGCTCAAGAGCATAAAATTGTTAGGGTTAAAGTAGCTGGAAAAGGAGGATTTTATTGAGGGAGAGAGTCCTTAGTGTTCAGGGAGACTCCTCCTCCCACAGAAAAGGTGAGGATTTACTTTCCTTCATATCAACCTTAGTGAGAAGAGCTTCATGGACATTTCTTAGGGAGCACAATATGCTTTCCTGAAGTAGACTGCTATCTGATTTGAGTATTAAAAATGACAAAAAGAAAAGGAAAAATGATCTATGATTGCAAGTCTGCCTGATGTGGCTTGTGGAAGCAGGTTGTAAGATTGAGGTAAATAACAGCATTGTCACTGAAAATAGGTCATAGTTTTGTTTCTAGGGGACCAGATAGGGTAGGAATGTCAGCCAGAGGCAGCCCAGGAGTGCTTACTACAAGGAGTGAGACCAGTTAGTTAGAGACTGAGGGGAGGTAACACGTGGCCAACCAAAAGAATAGAACTTGGCAATTCTAGGCTACTCCAGTAGGAGGTGGTCAAGAGCAGATCGCCAAGAGATCCAGAGAAGCATTCTGAGACAGTCAGCTTTAAGCAATGGCCAAACACGAGGGCACAAAGCTAGTTCAAAGAATGCCAGTCTCACACAAGGCACTGTCTGCCTTATCTCTCTGTTGTTCCCCTCGTAAACCCGCAGAAGCCTGACCACTTAGTGAATGGGAGAGGATGGAAGAGGGACTTCATAGACAGAGAAATAGGGAAAGACACAGTTATAAGCCAACCCCAAACATCCTGATACAGACCTAAGCTGAGGGAGAAGTCAGGGAAACTTTAAATGAAGTTTTGGGTTTCTGATTATTCTATGGAAAGAAATATTTTAAATTCTGAATAAGGCAATTCTTGGGTTATAAGCACTTTTAAATTATCTAAACAACTAGAGAAATTCTGCAACATGCCCAAGATAAATCATGCAAAATATTGAGGAGTAAGTGGCTGTCACAGTGCATTTGCGAGGTAAACAGAGACTTTGTCTGACCTCTAGAGCAGGGATCAACTAATTTTTTATGTAAAAGGCCAAATAGTAAATATTTTAGGCTTTGGAGGCCAAGGGAAAAAGAAATTGAGGATATTATGTAGGTGTTTATAACAAGAGTTAAAGCACCAAATTGTTACTGATGAATTAAAAATATAATACTTTTTTGCTAATATATGACTGAAAATGAGTAGAATGGAGTTATTTTGGGAGGATAACATTTCACTCAAATGAGCTTACAAATTAGTGTTCCCTATTAACAAATTGACTACAGATGTTCATTTGTAAAATCAGTTCTTAGCTTCTGAGCCATACAAAAAGAGGCAATGGGCTATATTTGACCCCTGAGCTGTTTTTTGCCTACTACTGCCATAGAGTCCCAATGCTTTCATCAAAATAGTAATTGTACATGTATAATTACCTAAGTTTTCTCCTAGATGAAAGTCTGAAGACAAAAAAACACCACCAGGAGTGAGACAGGGAGAAAAGAAAGAGGAAGTGGCCGTGCTCTAGAAGTGGAAGCAAAAGGAGCTTCATGCTTCCTCTGCTTACAGTGACCCCACTTGTGGTAAATATCCTCCACAGTAACCTTTCTGTATTAGCATCTGCTGAAGCTATCAACTATCAGTTGACCCAGAATTGATCAAAGAAAATTAATTTTCCAGAAGGGAAAGGAACAGAGATCACATAGACGCTCCTGTCATACAAGAAAGCAGCCAACTCACTTGGCTCCATAGATTTCTTCTTCCCTTACCCTTTACCTTTAAACAAATCAGTCAAGTTAAGTTGGTGCCATTTATAAGTACATTGACATCAGTAAATTACAAACTTTGCAATAGATTTGATCAATATCTGAAATTATTTTAATTTTTCTCTGAAATGTAGATAAGATTTCTTCAGCAGAAAACACACTATTCCAGTTAATATTGCATTTAAATGGGTGGCACTTTAGCATTTTCAATCTTTTTCTCTGGAGTAAGGTTCCCAAAATTAAAACCCCCCAAAATGCAGCAATATAATTTGATTCATTGCTATATCCAGTGAGGCAGTAGTTATCGCTTTGCAAAGATGAAAGTATTTTGTTGTTTTCTAGGGTAGAAAATAAGCAAAAACTATATAGCATAAATTTAATAAGAGATCAAGGAAATACTATACTATTATAAATACATTACTATACATTACTATAAATCATTACTATAAACATTACTATAAATCATTATGTGAGACAGAAAGCAAGGAACAGCCATGAAATCTATTCTAGATTCCTTCATTTTGGTTGAGAAGATATTTGGTTTGCTTTGATACATTCCTAATGTAGTGAGGAAATGGGTTTACTAGATATATAATGCATCATCTGGTTACCTGTAAAAGAGGAGAAAACTCCCAGGGAATCACTTCAATGTCATTTGGGAAAACACATATGATGGTTTATACCAGTTACTTGAAGAAGTTAAGGAGACAAGCCCTGCCTATTGGTAGTTCCCTGTGTTCAGTATTTCTCAGATTTTGTTGACCCTTTTAAACAGGAGATGCCAATTATTCCATTCGATGTTAACAGGGATGCAAATTGCTACAGGGGGTTGATCACAGAGTGGGAGACATTAGCTTCCATATTCCCTGTCTGGCCTGGTTGAAAAGAGTTAAAGATCATTTGTAAACCTCATGTCAACTTCTAGAAGGTCTGAGGACACTTGTAACCTCTGAACTTACAAGCACCTCATTCACATGACCTGCTGATTAAAAAGAAAAACAAAAAGAGAAACAAAAACAAAACAACCAGTTTTTTAAAAGGTAGTATAATGAAGCTTGTTGGGGTAAGAAGCAGTTCTAAGATGTCCATAGCAGAGAACTTAAGCAAAAATTAATCAGAAATGTACTAGCAATCCCTTAGAAATTGAAATCTAAGAAATTTTCTCAAATATGACTGCAAATTCATTTGCTTAACAAAACAAGATATTTCACTGAACTTCCCATTTTCTATTTTGCAGATGTTTTTTGGATATCTATTGTTTTCAAATATTATATTAAAAAACAATTCAGTCGTAGATAGCTAGAGCCAAGAAGGGACCTTTGAAATCAACTGGGCCAGAATTTCCCTGACCTCTGGGAAGTAAATGTCAGTGGCATCCTCTGGTCACATGTCAAACAAAAACCTTCACCCATATTACCCTCTTATTTTACAGACTGAGAAAAGAAACACAAGAAAAATTGGATGATAGTAAAGGTATCCCATAGTTTGCAAAAGTTCAATACCTAAAATTAGACTGACTCAAATTCTGGTTCTTACCCACTAAAGATCTTGAGAAATTTGTTTTACCTCTATCAGCATCTACTTGCTTTTCTGTTAAAAACAAAGGCAGCTGTATTTACCACCAATAGATGTTTTTGCTTGTGTTTCCATTTTAAGTATTTTATAAGCAAAAATATTGTCTTCAATGTTTCTGAATCCTGCAAATTTATTTTATTAATTATAATAGCTAACATGGAGGTTTGTGATTAAGAATTCTGCACTTCAAGGCCTTTCTGGCTGCTTCTCCTTAGACCCTACTCTCCATGTCTTCCAAGACTCAGAAAATTCTGAAAAGATCCCTGAAATTAAAGATCTAAGTCCAGTTCCCAGATCAACTATTCACCTATTCTGTGGCTTAAACACCAAAATTATTTCACGGAGTTTTGTTTTCCCTATCCATTATAGTGACAATAAAATGTAACCTATCTTATTAAACAAGGTTTTCTGAGAATTAAATATTCTTGGTAAAATATAAAGCACTATACAACTTAAAAGTGTATGAGCCCTTAGGAGATTTGTGTCTAGACCAAAAATTTATTCACAAATTTCTCCATGCTATAACTGTTTTATAGTTGTGCAAAGATTGCACTTCGTACAGTTTTTTAAGGGGCACAGTTACTTCCTACTCAATTTTAGTGTCTATTACCATTTTCTACAATTTCAAGTTACACAGTTCCCTGGTTGCTTAGAGTTAGTCAATTACATCCCTGATACAGATATCCATTTCCTGGATGGAGTCTCATTTCCCACCTGGTGTATTTTGCTTTTACATTTGCTTGTGTGTTGTTTGTTTTACTCAAACCTGACCAATCTGATGTTCCCTTCACTCAGGGTCTTATTTACTGCCTGATGAGTTAATCTGAGAAAACATGTGAATACTAGTGGGTTGACCCTTCTTGGCTATCTGGGTATGGAGCACAGGAAGCAAAAAGTATAAAAGCAAAGTGAAGAGTGTTGATACTGTCCTGGAAGGCAACACCAGACAGCTGGGGGCCAATATTAGGTATCACAAAGTGTAGGGGTAATATTACAAAGCAGTTGAGACATCATCAGTATGGCAACATAGGTTGTTCCCACTTCAGTCTCAGTCCCCTTCACAAGAACAACTAGCAACTATTCACAGACAAAACACCATTGTGAAAATCTCAGAAACCAGGGGTGAGGCTGAAGCAAATCTTAGACCATAGAGACCAAGAAGGACCTCACTAGGAGAGAAAGAGGAGTGGCTACACTCTGACTGCATCTCCGTTCCCCAGGCCAGTAGAGTGCCACACTGAGAGGGCCCCCTTGGCCCTACAGTTTTTCCAGTTGGAAAGAATGAGCCCAAAATGGACATCCAGCTCCCCTATTATTACAGGGTGCTTCCCAGAAGGCCCACTTGGGTCTCGCCTCACAGGGATCACTGGGGAAATCTGCAGAGCTTAACACCTGAGGATCAGATAGAAACTGGAGGCAGAGAAGTGGGTGAGGCTTACAGCAATTATGTCTCAGATCTTGGCAAACTGCATTCTACATCACAGCTGTGCCCTAGTGGAAATCCCAGCCAGTGTCCCTGCCCATCTGCTGAGCTGTGTTTGTGGCCCTGATGGCCAGGGTGCTCTGTGGGAAGTTTTGCCTGGTTTATGTTACCAGCCAGCAGCTGTGCAAGCCATGGAGCTCATTTTATGGCTCTCTCCAGGCAGGAAACTAAATTTGAAGCCCCACTTACTGCTGAATATAGCCCCCAGTCCATTCCTGCCCGACCAGGAAGCCTAACCAGGGAACCCAAGTAGCTACATAGCTCTCTTTCAGCCATGCTTGCAGTGTCACCCAAGGAGAGAACTCAGCCAGCAGCTCTGACCATCTGCAGAGCTGAGCTGGTAGCCTTGTCTGTCCAGGGAGCTCGGTGGGTAGTTCTGCCTGACTTGGGTAATCAGCCAGTGAGCCATACTGGCCATCAGCATGTTCTACAGTCCTGCTTAGGCAGGGGAGAAATTGTGAAACCTCACATAACTGCTGATTATAGCTTCCAGACCCACCCATTCAGAAAGGCTGACCAGAGAATCAGGGCAGCTGTGGAACTCATTCTACTGCCATGCCTGGACATGGATCCAAACCAGCAGTTCTGCCTAAGTGTGAAGTGTAGCCTCTGGCCCCACATAACATAGGAACCTTAACAGTGACCCTGGGCAGCTTTAGAACCTAACTAGCAGTACACACAGCCCAGTCTGCAGGCCTGCCCCACAGTAGAACTCAGTCTGTGGCCTTGCCTGATGGCTAAATGTAGCCTGAGGCCTCTTCCAGTCAGAGACCCAGTCCAGTCATAGAACAGAGCCTATAGCCCCAACCAATGAGGCAGCTCAGACAGTAACCCTGCTCAACCAAAGTGTACATTCTATAGCCCCACTCAACTGTGGGATACAGCTAGGAGGCCCTCCCAACGAAAGAACACAGCCAGCGATCTTGATCTTGCCCAACAGCTGAGCTAGGAGCTACCTGATAGTAAAGACCAGCTTGCATACCCACCCAAATCTGAGACACTGTCTGTGTCCCCGCCTTATTATATAGAACAGCTTCAGTATCTGTCTGACCAAGAAGCCTTACCAGCAAACCCCCCTGAACACAGAGTGCAGCTAGGTGTACTGTCTGGTCGAGGATCACAGTGTGAAATTCCACACAGCCATAAGTGATTGCGGACCAAAGCCTGTAGCCCTGCCCAGCTGAAGAGTCCAATCAGTGGTACTGCCATGTCAAGTAACAGAATCAACAACTTCACCCAAACAGAGGTGATTTCAGAGCCCAGCTAGTGGTCCCACATGACCTCAGAGCACAGTCAGCAGCCCCACATGAATGGGGAGCCCATCCAGCATGTCCAGCACACCATGGGGCCCAGCTAGTGGCACCTCCAACCTCACAGTATAGGGATTGGTTTCACCCAAATAGAAACAACTCCAGAAATCACTGACTGCCTAACAATGCTACCAGCTAAACTGTCCAGAATCCCAAACTGAGCTGACTGGTAAAAGACTGTCCCTGTCAAAGAGAATCTTTAAATCCTGGAAACGGTGACCAATTACTCAAATGTGCAGACATCAATGCAAGGATATAAGGATCACAAAGAATCAGATGCCACCAAAAAAAACTAATCAAGTTAAAATAAATGACTCAAAATAAATGAAGACCTATGAACTGTGTGACAAATAATAACTCATAATAATCATTTTAAACAAGTTGAGTGAACAAGAACACACAGACAACTAAACAACACTAGAAAACCAGTGTGAAAGAAAACAGAAATCATAGAGCTGAAGAATACAATGACTAAACTAAAGAATTCAACAGAGAGATTTAAGAGCAGGCTGGACCAAGTAGAAGAACAAATCATTAAATTAAAAGATAGTTAACATGTAAATATCAAGTCAGAGCAGCAAAAAAAAAAATGCAAAGAGAGAGGAAAGCCAACTCTAATGGGCTAGTGAGACATATTTAAGAAAAAAACAACTTGCATTATAGGAATCCCAGAAAGAGAAGAGAAAGAGAAATGGATAGAGTCTCTTTAAAGACATAATGGCTAAAATTTCCCCAATATGGTGAGTTAGATGGCTATGACAATTCATGAGCCCCATAGAACATCAAGTAGGTTGAACCCCAAAAGGCTACACTGAGACAAATGATAACTAAGTTGTCAAATGTCAAAAACAAAGACAGAGAGCTTCCCTGGTGGCACAGTGGTTGAGAGTCCGCCTGCCGATGCAGGGGACATGGGTTCGTGCCCTGGTCCAGGAAGATCCCACATGCTGTGGAGCAGCTGGGCCCATGAGCCATGGCCACTGAGCCTGCACATCCGGAGCCCGTGCTCTGCAACAGGAGAGGCCACGGCAGTGAGAGGCCCACATACCAAAAAAAAAAAAAACAAAGAAAGAATTTTGAAAGCAGCTAGATAAAAGCAGCTCAATCACATACAAAGAAACTCCCACAAGACTATCAGTGGATTTCTTTTTTTTTTCTTTAAGTATAGAATACAGTTTTTTACTTTTTATTTTGTATTGGAGTATAGTTGATTAACAATGTTGTGTTATTTGCAGGTGTACAACAAAGAGAACTGATTTCTCAACAGAAACTTTGCTCTGTGGGAGAAAGCAGGATGCCATATTCAAAATACTGAAAAAAACCAAAAACTTTCAACCAAGAATACTATAACTGACAAAACTCTCCTTCACAAATAAAGGAAGATAAATACTTTCCCCCAAAAAAACAAAAGTTGAGGAACTATGCCACAACTAAAACTGCCTTACAAGAAATACTAAAAGACATTCTTCAAATGGAAATAAAATATTAATTAACATCACAAACTATAGAAATGTGAAAAACTCACTGGTAATGATAAATATACAGCCAAAGTCAGATTCTCTAATATTGTAATTGTGGTGGATTTACGTACAACACTAGAATAAAAGTTTAAAAGCAAATTTTGTATATATATCCCATGATAGGTACTCACTAAACTTATTGTAATAATCATTTCATGATGTATGTAAGTCAAATCATTATGTTATAAAACAAAATTATACAGTGCTGTATGTCAAGTATATTGCAATAAAACTGGAAGAAAACAATGCAGTGAGATAGCACCTCACATCTGTTTGAATGGCTATTATAAAAAAGACAAGAAATAAGAAGTGTTCCTGAGGATATGGAGAAATGGCAACACTTGTGCACTGTTGGCTAAAATGTAACTTAGTGCAGCCACTATAGAAAACATTATAGAAGTTCCTCAAAAAATTGAAAATAGAACTACCATATGAACCTGCAATCCCACTTCTGGGTATGTATCTAAAGGAAAAGGTAATACTTATTTGAAAAGATATATATACTTCCATGTTCATGGCAGCATTAGTTACAATAGCCAAGACATGGAAGCAGCCTAAGTGTACACAGACTAATGAATAAATACAGAAAGTTATATATATATATATATATATATATATATATATACACACACACACACACACACACACACACACACACACATGAATTGTCCTTTGTCTTTAGTGGTGATCTTGATTTTAAAATCTGCTTTACCTGATATTAGTAAAGTTCCACCAGATTTAATTTTTAGACAGTGCTTTCATGATGTATCATTTTATATTTTTTTACTTTTAACACTCCCAGTTCCTTATTTTAAAGTACATTTCTTGTAAGCAATATATAATTGTTTTTTTAATGCAATTGCTCAATCTCTGTTGTCTTTTTCATAATATATTTAGTCCATAAGAGAATTATTCAATATTAGGCTTTAAATCTAATCTCTTAATCTTTACTCTGTTATAATTAGGGATGTATTTATCCAGGTATTTGTCAGTATTGCTTCCTGATGTTTTGATGTCCTTTGATTTCATTGAAAAATCCTTCACCATTATATAGTCATCCCTCAGTATTGGTGGGGAATTGGTTCCAGGATGCCCCATGGATACCAGAGAGTGCAGATGATCAAGTCCCTGTTATAAAACAGCATAGTACACCTGGCCCTCCAATCTGTGGGTTCACATCTGTGGATATGAAAGGCTAGCTGTATATTCAAAAATTGTATCTCTTTCTTCTCCTACTAAAACTCAAACTACATTTATATTAGACTATTGCATATGTACATATCATTTCAGTGCTCTCTTTTTTTCTTCTGTCTATACTTTAATCTGTATATTTGCTACTGTCTAGTCTTCTAGATTCATAATTCTTTCTTCTACTGTGTCTAATTTGCAATGTTGTCCATATGTTGTGTTTTTAATATTAGCATTGTATTGCTTCAATTACAAATATTCCTTATCAATATATTTTTCAATTATTTACTGAAATTCTTCCTCTTGACATTTAATTTCTTAAAAAAGTAATCAAAATCATTCTGGTATATATCTGATGCCTCTATTATTTGGAATTCTTTTGTGTCGGTATCTATGTTTTTTTGTTTTCCCAGGTTTGCAGTCAAGTTTTTCTTTCTTTATTCCTGATTAATTTCAATAGAATTCTAGACATGTACTAAAATTTGGAGTGGTGGTTTGGCTTCTGACAGACAGCTAGACTAGGAGAAAATCATTCAGTCCAATATAAAGGGTTGAGACCATTCATTCATTAGTATTTCTGAGTTTTGGTTTATTTTATTTTTATCCTTACCATATTTTTATATTCCTGTGACATCTTATTTGACAGTCTAAGGCATTTAATGGGATATCTCCCACTCAGGAAGCCTCTATCATTCACCATCCCAGATATATCTACTGATATTTAGCTTCTCATCCTCTAACTACCAATTTTGTAATTGACAATTCCCTGTGAAATTTCTAACTATAATGACAGATTTGTATATTTCTTCTTGCAGTTCTGTCAGTTTTTGTGTCATATATTTTGACACTTTGTTTTCAGGTGCAAACATGTTAAGGATTGCCATGTCTTCTAGAATAATTTACCCTTTAACATTGTATTTTGTCCCTATTATCCTTGGTTCTTTAACTTATTCTGAAGTCTATTTTGTTTTTAATATAACCACTCCAGTTGTTATTTATTTATTTATTTTTATTAGTGTTAATACATTATATCTTTCACCATCTCTTTAACCTATTTATAAATTTATAGGCATTTTTTAGTCAACAAGATATAGTTTGGTATTTTTATTTGAATTCATTCTAACAACCTCTGTCTTTTGATTGGTGCATTTAGACAATTCTCATTAAAATTGATTATTCGTGTACTTGGATTGTATCTAGCATGTTTGTAACTGTTTTCTGTTCACTGAACTTGTTCTTTGCTTCCTTTTTCTTCTTTTCCTTTTTTTATTCCTGCTGTTCTCTGGTTTTAGTTGAGAACTGTATTCGATTCCATTTTCTCTCACTTATCAGTGTATCAATTTCCTGTCTTTAAATATTGCTTTTTTAGTGATTGCCCTGGATTTTGCAACATATATTTACAGCTGGCCTAACTCTCCAATCAAATAAAACTACTATATATCAGTGTTAGTGTAAATATTGTATCATATAAGAGAGTTTCTTATTTTTTTCTCAGTCATCACTTAAAACATTTCTACCATTTATTTCACCTATACATTGTTAAGAGAACTGAGGCAATTTTTTCCTTGTTATTTACTGTGGGAGCTTTGTGAGATTTATGGAGATAAGACCCATAAAATTGTGCAGAATGTTCTAAACTTCTGTGAGCAGTGGTTTCTTACTACCATAGTAATCCACACTCAGCCTCCAGGACTTTGCAAAAATTATTATTTATATGTTCCTACCAGTTTTAATCCGGGTAAGATTATCTCAGTTGTGACTATCTGTATTTGCCTGTCTCTCCAGGTTTGAAGGTGTTGGTTCACCCTGCAACTTCAGTCTCTGACGGATCCAAGAAAATTCATTGATTTTTAGTTTGTTCTGTATTTTTCTTGTTGTAAGGACAGGAGTGATGACTTCTCAGTTCTTTTCATGGCAAAGCTGAAACCAAATGTTCCCTAAATATTATTTTTATAGATAAAATTTTTCATTTTAATAAATTCCATAAAATAAATGTATCACCATTATGAAAATTGGTAAATATATGTATTATAAAAAACAAAATTAAAAAATCTGCCATCACATCATTTAAAAATAACCAATGTTGTCTAAGGGTGGATTAGATTGTTAGAGGTCATCTGTCTACTAAAAACAATTTTTTTGATTGTTTATTTGTCTTAATTGTTTGAAGGAATAAAGAGATACATAGGTAGTGAGAATTTTGGGCATTAAAACCTCAGAGAAAGAAGAAGGTCAAGACAGGTGTGGCAGGCATTTGGGAATGCATTTCACATCCCCAGAGAACAGCAGAAAAAAAAAAGAAGAAAAAAGAACAAGTTCAGTGAACAGAAAACAGTTGCAAACATGGTAGGTACAATCCAAGTATACAAATAATCACTTTTAATGTGAATTGTCTAAATGCATCAATTAAAAGATAGAGATTATCAGAATGAATTCAAATAAAAATACCTGACTATATTTTATTGACTAAAAAACACCTATAAATTTATAAATACTCAGGTTAAAGTAAAGAGATGGTGAAAGACATAACATATTAACACTAATAAAATAAATAAATAACAACTGGAGTGGTTAGATTAAAAACAAAACAGACTTCAGAATAAGTTAAAGAACCAAGGATAATAAGGACAAAATACAATGATAAAGGATAAATTATTCTAGAAGACATGGCAATCCTTAACATGTTTGCAACTGAAAATAATGTTTCAAAATATATGACACAAAAACTGACAGAACGGCAGGAAGAAATATACAAATCTGTTGTTATAGTTAGAAACTTCAATACCCTTCTTTCAATAACTGATAGTTCAAGAAAGCAATGTATTACTGAGAGTATATTTGAACAGCAGTATTAATCAGCTTGATCTAATTGGTAGTTATAGAATACTCCATCCAACAACATCAGATTACATATCTTCAAGCTTACATGGAGTGCTCACCAAAAGCAGTCACATTCTAGGGCATAAAGCATACTTTAATCAATTTAAAATAATAAAAATCATATAAAATCTGTCCCATACCACAATGAAATTAAACTAGATATGATAAGAAGATATTATGAAAAAATTCAAAATGTTTGGAGATTAAACAATATACTTCTGAAAAACAAATGGGACAAAGAAGTCTCAACTGAAATTTAAAATACAGTTTAAATGAATATGAAAATACAACCAATCAAAATTTGTGGACTGCAAGTAATTCAATGTTTAGAGGAAAATGAATAGCATGAAATGCATATATTAGATGCACATTATCAATTTTATTCAAAAACTTCAAGGAAATATAAGCAGATGGAATACTTCCTAATTTCTTCTCTGAGTCCAGCTGTATATTAATACTAAAACCAGATGAAAATATTATATGAAAGGAAAACTAAAACCACTCTCTCTCATGAGTACCAATGTAAATATTTCCAAAACAATATTAACAAATCAATCTAAAAATGTTTAAAAAGAAATATATTCCACAACAAAATGGAATTTTTTTCATGTATATAAATCTTTCAAATTTTGAAAATCAATAAATGTAATTTACCACAATAATAAGCTAAATAAGAAAAATCCTATGATTATACCAATTGATACAGATAAAGCATTTGAAAAACACATTTTATAAAATATCTCTGCAAACTAGGGGTAGAGGGAACTTCCTCAACTTGATAAAGAACATCTAAAATACCTACATTTAACACTATACTTAATGGTGAAGAAATAAAATCTTTCCCCTGAGACTGGACAGTTGTCCAATCTCACAGAAAGGATATCCCCTCTCACCACTCATATTCAACATCTGATAGGAACTTCTAGCTAGTGTAATAAAGCAAGAAAATGAAATAAAAGCGATATAGATTTGGAAGGAATAAGAAAGGACTGTTTGCAGAAGACATGTAAAATAATCACAAAGGGGGAAAAAAAAAACCTCCTGGAACTTGTAAGTGATTATAGCAAAGTTTCAGGATACAATGTTAATATACAAATATTAATTGTTTTCCTATATATGCACAATAAACAATTGTAATTTGATTTTTTTTTAATTTAATACTATTTATGTAACACCAAAAAACCCCACAAAACAATATTTAGGTATAATTCTAACAAAGAATGTACAGGATGTAATGTAGAAAACTGAAAAATTATGAGGAAATATATCAAAGATGATCTAGATACATGGAAAAATTTTCCACATCCATGGATTTGCAGACTCAAAATTGATATCTAAATTTTTCCAATTTGATCTATAGATTCAACACAACCACAGTAAAAATCCTAATGAGTTATTTTGTAACTATTAGTAAATTGACTCTCAAATTTATATGGAAAGGCAAAAGACCCAAAATAGCCAACACAATACCAAAGAAGAAAAATACCATTTCCGGACTGACATTACAAGACTTACTCTAATGCTCTAATGCTCTAGAAATCAAGACAGAATAGAATTAGTGAAAAGATAGATATATAGATCAGTGGAACAGAACAGAGAGCACCTTTGCAAAATATTAGCCCAAAATGTAACATAGGCCTAAATATAATATAAAATATAAAACTATAGATCCTCTAGAAAATAATAAAAGAGAAAATCTGTGTCACCTTAAGTCTGGAGATAAGTTTTAAAATTCAATGCCATGAAAATTTTAAAAATGTTAAACTTTATTAGAATTTTCCTTTCTGGAAAAGATATTGTTAAGAGAATGAAAATATAAGCCATGGTCTGGGATAAAATATTGACAAAACATATATCTGAAAAATATACAAAGAATGCTTAAACCTCAACAATAACAAAACAAATAATCAAATTAAAAGAATGGGTAAAATTCTGAATAGACACTTCTTCAAAGAAGATACACAGATGACAAATAAGCTTATTATGAAAAGTCAGATAACGTCAGATGAATATCATCTGTCATTAGAGAAGTGCCAATTAAAAGAACAGTAATGTACCACTACCCATTCATCACAATGTTCAAATCCCAAAACTTACAACACCAACTGCTGGCAAGAATGTGGTATCTCATTGAAATCTCATTTCTTTGTTGGCACAATTACTAAATGATACATCCGTTGCAGGTGACTGTTTGGTATGTTCTTTATAAAAATCAAGGCTTGTCTTACCATATGATCTAGCAATCACACTACTAGGTATTTTATCCAACTGACATAAAAATTTATGCCCACAAAAAATGCATGTGAATATTTAAAGCAGCTTTATTTATAAGTTCCAAGTACTAGATGTAACTAAGATGTACTTCAATAGGTGAATGGATGAACAAAGTGTGGTACATCCATTCAATGGACTATTATTCTACAATTAAAAGAAATAAGCTAGGAAGCAAAGAAAAAAAAAAGAATGACTCAAATGCATATTGATAAGTAAAACAAGCCAGTCTTAAAAGGCTACATACTCTATGATTTCAATTATATGATATTCTGGCAAAGGTAAAACTATATAAGGGATAAACAGATCAGTGGTTGTCAGAGGCTCAGCAGAGGTGGGTGTTGAAAGATAAATGGTGAAACACAGAAAACTTTGTATGGTGATGAAATTTTACTATATAATACAATAATGTTGAATATAAGACATTAAGCATTTACCAAAATCTATAGATCTATACTGCACAAAGATTAAACCTTAATATACTCAAATTTTTTTAAAGATTATTTAAGAACTCAGAGGATCCCACAATGTAATGCAGAATATGACTGATGAATCTAAATATGTTACACCTGTGTGAAACATCACTGAAGCATGATAGGAATAAGGTATTGGCCTAAGTAACTTTGGGAATGAATGGAGTCAATGATGAAAAGCGGATAGATCTGTACATAAGCAATGTACCCTAGTTGATACAATTATTTTCCATGGGGGTATGAACTAATAATTATGGAACCATTATACCTGCATAGTGGAATTGTACAATTAAGTAAATGGAGAGCAGATGGTAGGAGGAGGTTTCTCATCGTTGGAGGGAGAGTTTAGATGGGGAGGAGGCTAGAATGTTCCACGTGGTGATGAATGAGAGTTGGAGACATGAACTCATGTTTAGCTTAATAAAGACATAGGTGGTTACATATAGAACTTTTTGTGGATATTTACATTTACATGGATTAACATACACACATCATACTCATCATTCCTTTAAATGCCAGCTGACAGTGTCTATAAAGAATAATACTTCAGTAGTAATGAGCACACGTAGTACCCAGATATTGGTTTCTCATACCATCCTCTGATGAAAATTGGGAAAATGGCTGATTCTAGGGTTGAGGTAGGACTATACAAGATGGATCTGAAATATTTTGTAGTGCCAGAAAGTAAGGAAGTACTCAAAAGCAGAAAAATAAACTGCATATTGATAGGGATGTGTCACAGGGACACAAAAACCAACTGAAAATTCTCCCAAAGCTAGAAACATTTGAGCAACAAAAAAAATGATATAATATTGGATTATACCTCAAAATAGCCAATACTATATAAATATCCATACTGATATAAATAAGTACCCATATTAACATAAATAAATGATCAAATATTTATGACAAATGAGAAAGAAGAGACAAATCTGTAAAAAATTCCAAATAATATACATAAAGATACCACTCTTAAAGAAGGGGAACATAATTCCCCACTCCTTAGTACAGGTGATGCATAGTGACTTCCTTCCAAGGAATACAGTATGGAAGTACATTACAGAAAGGGAGGGGAAAAGAGCAACTTTACAGTGGAGAAACCTGACAACACTACCTGAACCAGGTGATCAAGATTAAGATTTATCACATTGATAGTACATATGATATGATGTGATAAAAATGACCCTTCACCTGTGTGGTCTCCCCCAAAACCCATGTCTCTGGTCCACTTGTGAGAAAAAACATCAGACAAATTCCAACAGAGGGGCATCCTACAAAATACCTGACCAGTACACCTTAAAAACTCATCAAAAACAAGGAAAATTTGAGAAATTGTCTTAGCCAAAATGAGCCTAAGCGGACATTACAACTAAATGTGATGTGGTATCCTGGGACAAAACAAAAAGACAGTAGGTAAAAACCAATGAAATCTGAATATTATCACTTTAGTTAATAAAAGTGTTGATATGGGTTAATTATGAAAACAACTTTAAGAAATGTACCATACTAATGCCAGATGTTTCTAAAAAAGGAGGCAACTGGGTATTGGGTATATGTGAACCACACTAGAGAAACATGAGCTCACCAGGTATAGGTGTGGAAGCGATCATATTTGGCAGACGTCACTGCTGTTTGAGAAGCTGCTTTCTAAACTTGTTCCTGATGATCCCTTCTTTCTTGAATGGGATGCTTTAACTGTTAAAAACTTGCAGCAGGACTGTTGGGATTTATAGGTTCAAACGGTTTTGTGTAGAACTACTTATTTCTAAGAATCTTCCCTGAAATCATATCATGTTTTTTTAAACCAGAGTTTTAAAAGTGGATACCTGTACACATCTGTATGAAAAATACCCTTTATACTTGTTAAAAGGCAAGGTCCTTGGTCTTCCTAGAGTTTTTCTGAATCAGAATCTCCAGGGGTTCTCTTTTAAAACACTGGATATTATGTTAGTCTGTACATTAGTCTACAGAGATTTTAAAATAGGGATGGCTGGGCCCCACCAAAGAGAGTCTGATTTAATTAGACTGGAAAGTGACCTGAGCTTGAATTTTTTAAACACTCCACAGATGATAATAATGTGCAGCTAAGGTTAAGAGCCACTTTTTGAAACAGCTCCCCAGGTGGTTCTCACACATGTAAAATTTGGGAACCATTGCTTTTAATCAAATTCTAAGCTGCCTTTCCTGAACCAGGTGACCTTGACAAATCTGCTCCATCAGAACTCTGATTTTCAAAAGGTAGGTAACTGTCTAGATTTAATTATTAGTGCTGGAATACAAACTACCTGATTTAGTCAAATGTGTTTCTTCATGTTTAAAGAGTCTGATTGAGTACAACTATTCATTTAGCCAGACTCTAGCTAATGACAGCTAATATATCTCACTACCATCCTTTTTCAGCTCTCTAGCTCTGTCTTCAACTGACCCTCTTATCTGGCATTCATTCATATCATCTACTGGTTCCCTGACCCATACTCTGGATTCCATTCAGCTCTAGCTTTTTGCAATTGGTTGAGTCACTATAGCATTTTTTGTTACTATCAGTGTTCTCCATCTCTCTGCAGTCAGGCAACACATCCCTTATGGCCCTTTCCTCCTCACCCTTTTGAGATTTGCTTTCAGAAAAAAAGATCTTAATATGGGTCATTTATAACTGATAAGGGTTGCAAGTCAAAGTCTGTTTACTCTTCCAGAAGAAGTGATATTTTTAGCATCATCTCACAATATGGAATGAAGGGTTTTATAAGTTAACAGGTATCAATCAATAATGAGCATATGGGAAAGAAATATTTTTGTATTAAAGAAGCTTACCCAATTTCTAGAAATCACAGCTTACTTTGTTTATATGGACAAATGTCCTATCAACAGTAAAAATATGTTCCACACTAGGTTTCAGCAACTTCCTACCTCTGTGCCACTTTAGAATCAGTCCTGAAAATACTGGGTAGCTCAAATTAATCTGCCAGGTGCCAAGAAGACCATTGCACTGGATCATAGCATTCCAGCCATCTCTCACAGCCATACTCAGTATCAAAGTGACTGTGTTACTAGATAGAAGTTAAGTTTACCAAATGTTTAATATCATGAACTGATTTATCACTATATAGTATCTACTATTCTATTAAGAGCTGAAAATCAAGCATTAAGAAAGGTTAAAATCCATGGAACAACTTATAATAACTGACTACTAATTGAATCTGGGTTTGAGTCAAGACAGTCATTCTAGTCCCATTGTATGTGTGATGGAAAGTTTGAATGTCTATTTTTTTAACTAGAGGAAAAATGTTTCCAGTTAGTAAAATTTATTATCATGCATGAGCAAAATTTGAGCTCCTTTGGTCCTAAATGGAAACCAATCTCTTTGGGTACTTAATATATTTTGAGTCCTCATAACACATTCTTTTAAGGACTTTGCATATTTTGTCTCACCCAATCTTCAATATAACAAGATGGAAGTACTCTTACTATCATTATTTTATAAAGAAAGCAACTGAGGTGCAAAGACTTTGACAAACTTTCACAATTCAGTGGAGGTAGAATAGGAACCCAGGTAGCATCTATTTTCTCATCAGGACACTCATGGTAGAGTTATGCTCCTTATTACTCTATACTTTTACTTATAGTTTTTTGAGTATGTAACATTTCTCTACAACACTACAAGTAATCTGAGATCCAGACACATCTTTGTTCCACCTTTTATTATGTCAGAGTACGCAATATTTAAAGCCTTTCAAAGAGTAAGTTTTTAAAGATAATGAACAAATGAAAAAATATACATATATATATAAATAAAAGAATTAGTGAATATGAGAAAAAGTTATTATCAGTTCCTATGAAAACTTTATGTAAACAATGGACTTGGACCAGAAAAAAAAACATACAGCTGCTGGTTGGCCGATAGTGTCTCTGGCTACTTGTCCTGCTCTGACATTTAGTGAAATGCACTGCAGATGCATGGTAAACCAGATGTGACACCGTGAAATTCTTGGCTTCCTTTATTGAATTAATTCTACATCAAGCACGTGGGATCACCACAATGTGCTTGTTTATCATTTTTGGAAACTTTGACATGAGTAATAGTGTAAATTCAAAAATGAAATAAACAAACCAGATGTGTTTTGAATGTCTGTTAAGATGAACTTTATTAATAATATATTCTAAAGTCACTGAGTTTCCATTATTTCCCATTTCCAACAAATTTTGCCATCTATGCATCCAAAAATCACAGAAGAGTGAATGTCAATTGAATTTAAGCCAGTGTATGGCAGTGTACTTTATGTAATTTCGAAGTCAGAGCATTAGTTTCTTACTTTATATTATTCATTCATTCATTTTTTTATGGACAATTTTAAGCATTGAGGTGGAGTATAGAGGTGACATGGTCAGACATAGCTTACAAAAGTATGACAGCTAAGTGAATGGAGCAGGTAACTGACAGGCAAACTTCAGTAGCAGGTAATGGGTTGTAATTCAAAGTTTCTAAAGCAGGGGAGTTGTACTTTGAAATATACACTTTAGCTCTCAGCTTCCCAGGACAGACTTTTCAGAAAGAGTGTGAAGGCAACAGAAAAAATTACTGATGCAAACATGATGTATATGTATTATGAAGTTTTTAAAATATATTTTTCTTCCTTGAAATGAAGTGCCTAACTTTCCAACAATTGTAAATAATTTTAGGCTCAGCAGTGCTCTCCACAGTGAACATGAAGCAGCCCACATTGCAGCATTGTAGAGGCCAAAGGAGAGCAATTTATCACTTACTGATCTAAGAGGTTATAATCAATCTGTACCTTTCAGAACACTTCAGGACATTAGAATTCATCCCTAAAGGGAATACACTGCAGGTGACTGCTCTTTAAACAATCATGAGGTAGAATTCCATCTGGAAATAAAAGTAACTGCAAAAAGGGTGGGGAGTAATTGTAAGGATAAATTTATTTCATTTATAACAGTGTGCATGTATTTATGTGTACATACATATTTTACTATAGAATAATACACAGAGGAATTGGTTTTATTTCCTGAAAAATAAGATAATTTCATAATCCATGACAAAGACTAATAAGAGGGGGTAATTTGGATGACATTCACGAAAGTCCTCAAGTTCTCCTCTACGTGTAAAACTTCTACGTAGTTATACATATAGTTATAGATACACACTGAGAATATTGACATAAGAAAACATTCATCATACAATTTTTATCATTTTCTTTCACACTTTTTTTTTCACATCATTTTTTGGCTCTTCCTTTTCTTTTATCTATTTCATCCACTCTCCCAACACACACACTTAAAAAAATCTTCTGGAATATTTTTAAAAATAAAGAGGCCCCGGAATTGTATGGAGGAGGAGGGTTAGAATGAATCAGAGAGGACATCCGATATGAAGGTTGGCCAGAGATAGAAGTCTACAGAACATCCAATACAGAAGTGCTGGCAGAGCAGCAAAGCTTCCAAAGGAGGTAAGAGGAGTAATCTTAGCACCAATATAGAACCTGAAAGTCACACAGAGGAAAGACTAACTGGGTCAGAAAATAAAGGACTCAGGAGAGCAATCATTCTTGGCAGGCATCAGGAAGAAGCATTAGCAAATGAGTTCCACAGAGCTCTGACCTCAACATTTCTAGTTTTGAATGGGTACATACCTGATTTCTGCTTTAGAGCTGTCTCTAGTAAGGTAAACAGGGGGACAACAATAAAACCCTTTGGGATAGTGTGTCTTGAACTTTAATGTGAATGTCAACTTTCCTGGAAAACTTGGTAAAGTGCACATTCAGATTCATTATAAGTCAAGCAGTAATTGAGAGTCTGAATATCCAGCAGTTTCCCAAGGCAAAACCACAGGAGTACATTTTGAGTAACAAGGCTCTAAGAAGATGAATTTCCTTTTCAGGGTTTTAATAAAGAAGTAGATAATATATACTAAAGCTCAGATCATCAAACCATTTCTTAACATTTTCAAAAAATAATTGAAAATCTATTTAAATATTTATTTGCCTTCAATTTGTCCAAGTAGGAGGAAAATTAATCTTTATTGGTACTATGTTATACTAGGGAATGTAAGCACATTGTTTTACATAATATACACAAAAACACTATGAAGGTTTGCTTATTTTACTGGTGAAGGAAATAGATATTCAGTAAGATTCTGGCACCAGATAAGGCAACCAAAGTATATCTATCAGGAGAAACTTACTAGTCCCTTTAACTTGCACATCTGGTGACACACTCGTCTCCAGCATTAATCAGTTTCTGGTGAGAGTCTCCAAGAAGAAGAAAAGCTAGCTGAGGATTTAAGGGAAAAAAATGCCTTTCATTCTTTCTTCAAAACAAGGCTGCACTTAGAATCAGACTGTTAAAGAAGACTGTAATTTTTCAGATGCCTATTCATAATTCATAAAATGTTCCCTTACACAGGAGGAGTAGAGTTTGATGGCCAACAGAATATTATCATTAAGGTATGTTTAAGAGGTAAAGACTCAATGAATCATGGTTCATGTCACAAACTTAAAGGAGGGGCAATATAACATAACTTTATTATTTTTATACATAAATATATTCTTATATATTTTAAATGCAAAATAAATTTACAATTTGGCCACTGATTCAGGTTAATATTTTTTCATAGCTCTGGTAGGATTATGTAATAGCTAATATTTTACATGCAACATAAGATATTTGGGATAAAGTTTAAAAACAAATAAAGTTATTCTTAAAATTTGAGACCCTTAATGCTGGTGTATTCATGGTATTTTTACCATCACAAGTGATATTCCTATCTCCAATCCACATCATAGAATGTTAGGAGTTGTTCAATTGGCTATATGCAGTAGTATTAAATGTTTCATTTCATATTGAGAATGTTTAGAGACAACAAATAAAGCAGTTGCAAAACTACTGCTTAGAATACAGAAAGAACATGTAAAAATATAGAATATAAAAAGAACATGTAAAACATGAACTATCTTTGAAATACCAAAAGATCAAGAAAACAATAAAAAAAAGTTGACTTCAATGTACAGATTCCAGAAAAAAACAACTTTTAATTTTTATTGATAATGAGAGAAAAATGAATATTTGGGATAACTTAAGATATACATACACACAAAGTTTTTGGATATGAAATATCTAGAAAGTAAAATAATAGCTGTTTTTGTGCATTATTAAACTTTATATTTATGTATTTTTTTACATCTTTATTGGAGAATAATTGCTTTACAATATTGTGTTAGTTTCTGCTGTACAGAAAAGTGAATCAGCTATAGGTATACATATATCCCCATATCCCCTCCCTCTTGAGCCTCCCTCCCATCGTCCCTATCCCACCCCTCTAGGTCATCACAAAGCACTGAGCTGATCTCCCTGTGATATGCAGCAGCTCCCCACTAGCCATCCATTTTACAACTGGTAGTGTATATATGTCAGTGTTACTCTCTCACTTTATCCCAGCTTCCCACCCCCCTGCATGTCTTTAAGTCCATTCTCTACATCGGCATCTTTATTCCTGCCTCACGACTAGGTTCATCAATACCGTTTATTTTACATTCTGTATATATGCATTAGCATATGGTACTTGCTTTTCTCTTTGTAACTTACTTCATTCCATATGAGAGACTCTAGGTCCATCCACATCTCTACAAAAAACTCAATTTTGTTCCTTTTTATGGCTGGGTAATATTCCATTGTATATATGTGCCAACTCTTCTTTATCCACTCATCTGTCAATGGACATTTAGGTGGCTTCCATGTGCTGGCTATTATAAATAGTGCTGCAGTGAACATTGTGGTGCATGTTTCTTTTTGAATTATGGCTTTCTCAAGATATATGCCAAGTAGTGGCATTGCTGGGTCATATGGTAGTTTTATTTTTAGTTTTTTAAGAACCTCCATACTGTTCTTCACAGTGGCTGTATCAATTTACATTCCCAACAGTGCAGGAGGGTTCTCTTTTCTGCAAACCTCTCCGGCATTTATTGCTTGTAGATTTTCTGATGATGGCCATTCTGACCGGTGTGAGATGATACCACATTTTAGTTTTGATTTGCATTTCTCTAATGATTAGTGATGTTGAGCGTATTTTCATGTGTTTGTTGGCCATCTCTATGTCTTCTTTGGAGAAATATCTATTTAGGTCCTCTTCCCAGTTTTGGATTGTATTGTTTGTTGTTTTGATATTGAGCTGCATGAGCTACTTGTATATTTTGGAGATTAGTTCTTTGTCAGTTGCTTTGTTTGAAAATATTTTCTCCCATTCTGTGGGTTGTCTTTTTGTCTTGTTTAAGGTTTTCTTTGCTGTGCAAAAGCTTTTAAGTTTCATTAGGACACATTTGTTTATTTTTGTTATTTCCATTTCTCTAGGAGGTGGGTCAAAAAGGATCTTGCTGTGATTTAGGTCATAGAGTGTTCTGCCTATGTTTTCCTCTAAGGTTTTTTATAGTGTCTGGCCTTACATTTAGGTCTTTGATCCATTTTGAGTTTATTTTTGTGTATGGTGTTAGGAAGTGTTCTAATTTCATTCTGTTACATGTAGTTGTCCAGTTTTCCCAGCACCACTTATTGAAGAAGCTGTCTTTTCTCCATGGTATATTTTTGCCTCCTTTGTCAAAGATAAGATTACCATATGTGCGTAGGTTTATCTCTGGGCTTTCTATCCTGTTACATTGATCCATATATCTGTTTTTGTGCCAGGACAACAATGCCTTGATTAATGTAGGTTTGTAGTATAGTCTGATATCAGGGCGCCTGATTCCTCCAGCTGTTTTTCTTTCTCAAGACGGTTTTTCTATTTAGGGGCTTTTGTGTTTCCAAACAAATTGTAAAATTTCTTGTTCTAATTCTGTGAAAAATGCCATTGGTAATTTGATATGGATTGCAATGAATCTGTAGCTGGCTTTGGGTAGTATAGGCATTTTCACAATATTGATTCTTCCAATCCAAGAACATGGTATATCTCTCCATCTGTTTGTAACATCTTTGATTTCTTTCATTAGTGTCTTATAGTTTTCTGGATACAGGTCTTTTGTCTCCTTAGGTAAGTTTTTTCCTAGGTATTTCATTCTTTTTGTTGCAATGGAAAATGGGAGTGTTTCCTTAATTTCTCTTTCTGATTTTTTGTTGTTAGTATATAGGAATGCAAGAGAGTTCTGTGCATTAATTTTTTAATGTGCAACTTTACCAAATTCATTGATTAGCTCCAGTAGTTTTCTGGTGCCATATTTAGGCTTCTCTATGTATAATATCATTCCATCTGCAAACAGTGACAATTTTACTTCTTCTCTTCTAATTTTGGTTCCTTTTATTTATTTTTCTTGTCTGATTGCTGTGGCTAAAATTTCCAAAACTATGTTGAACAATAATGGAGAGAGTTGACACCCTTGTCTTGTTCCTGATCTTAGATGAAATGTTTTAAGTTTTCACCATTGAGAATGACGTCAGCTGTGGGTTTGTAAAATATGGATTTTATTACGTTGAAGTAGGTTCCCTCTGTGCCCACTTTCTGGAGAGTTATTACATAAATTGGTGTTGAATTTTGTCAAAAGCTTTTTCTGCATCTATTGAGATTATCATATGGGTTTTATCCTTCAATTTGTTAATATGGTGTATCACATTGATTGATTTGCATATATTGAAGAATCCTACCTTTCCTGGGTAAGCCCTATTTGAACATAGTGTATGATCCTTTAAATGTGCTGATGGATTCTGTTTACTAGTATTTTGTTGAGGATTTTAGCAGTGTTATTAGCCTGTATATTTCATTTTTGGTGACATCTTTGCCTGGTTTTGGTATCAGGGTGATGGTGGTCTTGTAGAATGAGTTTGGGAGTGTCCATCCTTCTATATTTTGGAAGAGTTTGAGACAGATAGATGAAGTCTATCTGTGAAGTTATCTGGCTCCAGGCTTTTGATTGTTGGAAGATTTTAATCACAGTTTCAACTTCAGTGCTTGTGATTGGTCAGTCCGTATTTTCTATTTATTCCTGGTTCAGTCTTGGAAGCTTGTACTTTTCTAAGAATTTGTCTGTTTCTTGGTGGTTGTCCATTTTATTGGCATATAGTTGCTTGTAGTAATCTCTCATGATCCTTTGTATTTCTGCAGTGTCAGTGGTCACTTCTCCTTTTTCATTTCTAATTCTATTGATTTGTTTTCTCCCTTTTTTTCCTGATGAGTCTGGCTAATGATTTATCAATTTTGTTTATCTTTTCAAAGAACCAGCTTTTAGTTTTATTGATCTTTGTTATTGTTTCCCTCATTTCTTTTTTCATTTATTTCTGATCTGATCTTTATGATTTCTTTCCTTCTGCTAACTTTGGGATTTTTTATTCTTCTTTCTCTAATTGCTTGAGGTGTGAGGTTAGGTTGTTTATTTGAGATTTTTCTTGTTTCTTGTGGTAGGTTTGTATTGCTATAAACTTTCATTGTAGAACTGCTTTTTTTGCATCCCATAGGTTTGGGGTCATTTTTTTCTAGGTATTTTTTTATTTCCTCTTTGATTTCTTCAGTGATCTCTTTGTTGTTTAGTAACATAGGGTTTAGCTTCCATATGTTTGTATTTTTTACCGTATTTTTTTCCTATAATTGATATCTAGTCTCATAGTGTTGTGGTCCGAAAACATGCTTGATACGATTTCAATTTTCATAAATTTACCAAGGCTTGATTTGTGATCCAAGGTGTGATCTATCCTGGAGAATATTCTGTGTGCTCTGTGTACACTTGAGAAGAAAGTTTTTTCTGTTGATTTTGGATGGAATGTCCTATAAATATTAATTAAGTCTATCTGGTCTAATGTGTCATATAAAGCTTAGGTTTCCTTATTTATTTTCATTTTAGATGATCTGTCCATTGGAGAAAGTGGGGTGTTATAAGTCCCCTACAATTATTGTGTTACTGTTTATGTCTCCTTTTATGGCTGTTAACATTTACCTTATGTATTGAAGTGCTCCAATATTGGGTGCATAAATATTTACAATTGTTATATTTTCTTCTTGGATTGATCCCTTGATCATTATGTAGTGTCTTTCTTTGTCTCTTGTAATAGTCTTTATTTTAAAGTCTATTTTGTCTCATATAAGAATTGCTACTCCAGCTTCCTTTTGACTTACATTTGTATGGAATACCTTTTTCCATCCACTCACTTTCATTCTGTATGTGCTCCTAGGTCTGAAGTGGGTCTTTTGTAGACAGCATATATACAGGTTGGTTTTTGCATCCATTCAGCCAGTCTGTGTCTCTTGGTTGCAGCATTTAATCCATTCTCATTTAAGGTAATTATTGATATGTATGTTCCTATTACTGTTTTCCTCATTTTTTTGGTTTTGTTTTTGTAGGTCTTTTCCTACTCTTGTGTTTCCTGCCTAGAGAAGTTTCTTTAGCATTTGCTGTAAAACTGGTTTGGTGGTGCCAAATTTCCTTAACTTTTGTTTGTCTGTAAAGGTTTTGATTTCTCCATCAAATCTGAATGAGATCCTTGCTGTAGAGTAATCTTGGTAATCTGTTTTCCTTTTCATCACTTTTGTCCTTTAGAGTTTCTGCTGAAAGATTAGCTGTTAACCTTATGGGGATTCCTTTGTATGTTATTTGTTGCTTTCCCCTTGCTGCTTTTAATATTTTTTCTTCATGTTTAATTTTTTTTAGTTTGATTAATATGTATCTCTGCATGTTTCTCCTTGGGTTTTCCTGTATGGGACTCTCTGTGTTTCCTGGACTTGATTGACTATTTCCTTTCCCATGTTGGAAATGTTTTAGACTATAATTTCTTCAAATATTTTCTCAAACCCTTTCATTTTTTTTTTCTTCTGGGACACCTATAATTCAAATGTTTGTGCATTTAATATTGTCCCAGAGGTCTCTGAGACTGTCTTCATTCTTTTCCTTTTATTCTGCTCTGTGACAGTTATTTCCTCTATTCTGTCTTCCAGCTCACTTATCCGTTCTTCTGCCTAAGTTATTCTGTTATTGATTCCTTCTAGAGTATTGTTAGCTTCAGTTATTGGATTGTTCATTACTGTTTGTTTGCTCATTAGTTCTTCTATGTCTTTGTTAAGTGTTTCTTATATTTTCTCTATTCTGTTTCTGAGATTTTGGATCATCTCTACCATCATTACTATAAATTCTTTTTTCAGGTAGTTTCCCTATTTCCTCTTCATTTATTTGGTTTTGTGGGTTTTTACCTTGCTCATTTGCCTGCAAGTTATTTCTCTGTCTTCTCTTTTTGTCTAATTTACAGTTTTTAATGTCTCCTTTCCCTTGGCTGCAGAGTCATAGTTCCTGTTGCTTCTGTTTTCTGCCCCCTGTTGTGAGGTTTGTCCAGTGGCTTGTGTAGGCTTCCTGATAGGAGGGCCTGACACCTGTGTTCTAATGGGTGGAGTTGAGTGTTTTCCCTCTAATGAGCAAGGCATTCAGTGTCAGTCACTGTTAGACTGAAGAACAAGTCCTGAGAGCAGGTGAGGGGATTAAAAAGAGACGGGGTCAGGAGGGTGGTGTACAAGTACACACACACTTTATTTCCCATCAAACCTCTTTTTATATATTGCAGTAGACAATACATGTTTTTGTTAAAATCACCAGACAGAATCATCAGACAATATTTCCTTAATGTTGAAGTTATAGTACAAAACATTCTGTGAACTGGGATATAAACATGCGTGAGAACAGACTGTGACTACCGAAGCATGCCAAGGACAAACTATAGTTAGAGAAACCGCAAGCAACCTCACAGGCCAGGACTCATGTTTTCTCTAATAACTCTTTTGGGTCCTGTCAAGAATTAAGCAGGACTTTGCCATGCTTTAAGCTGTAAGAACTGTGTCAGCTTGCAGCTGGTTCCTGACATGTCCCCCTTCCTTATATTTTAATGTGAGGTGGTAGAGTCTGACTCGGAGTTCTGCAATTGCTCATAAGCCAGTTCGCAGGAGGACTGGAAAACAGCAAATACATAACAATATTAAAACATCAATAACAATTGTAGGATAAAGGAGGTTAATAAGAGAACTTGGGGCAAAAGTATGTGTAATCTGGGTAAATATGTCTCAAGCAATTTCCACTGGATTTACATCTAGGGGAGCTGCATACTGGATATTTGTGGTATCCTCATGTAAGCAAACAATATCAAGGGATAGATTGGAATGAGACCAAATTCCCAATAAATGATTCTTAATCTGAGGCCAAGGCCACTGCGAATGATTATATGGCTTAGTGGTTACACAGATTGCAGAAAATTCTGCATGACAACACATAGAAAAGGCAGTTTTTAAAGAGCTAATTGGTCTCCAAGAATAAGAGCAACTTCTTCCAATGCATAAACACAACTTTCTAATTTTCTATCAATAGATTCCTGAGTTCCCAAAGCATTAGAGACATTAGTGGCTAAGTTATTCACAAATGTGGCAGTATGGATACTTTGAGTCAGCACAGTAGTGGAAGTAGCTACAGAAGCACTGACTGCAATGAGCGCTATAATTCCAGCTATAAGTAGCCCCCAAAATCGTTTGGGCCATTGTAAAGGAAGGGAAAGTTCATGCATGACCTGCAAACCTGAATTAGAATACCAAGGACCTGTAACATTTACAGGGAGCATAACAAAGGGAGGCTGATGAACAAGAATAAATCCCTGATTGGACTCCCCCATGGTTATACAATTTGTCAAATTACAATTATCACAATGTATGTCATAAAACCCTTTTTTTTGGAAAACATACACAGAACCAGTAAGAATAGCATAGGGTGATGGAATACAAGCCATAACAAAAGTGGTTGAGTTCCTAACCGGGTTTTGTTGAGTCACATACTCTTCATATGGCGGGGGAGGGAATTCACCATCAAGTCCGGATCCACATTGGGGGAAAGGGAATTCACCATCTGGTCCGGATCCATAGAATCTCACGAGGTGCTCAGGTATCCAACGAGGATCTTCAGCATCCCTAGGAAACACACAAACATGCCCTTGTCCCCATATTAGTACAGGATCTGGATCATTCCATTGATTAGTAAGAGGATCCCACCAACAGACTTCAGCAAAAGGCAAGCCACGATGATGCCAAAATCTTTTTGCAGCTGTCTGTCCTTGCTTATCTATGTTCAAAAAGTTTAAAGTATATAAAGAGTGTCACAATAAATTGTGTGGGGTAATGGTATATTCCCCCTTCTTTATTTTAAACCCCAAAGAAGATACATCTTGCCCCTGCTTAGAAGCTTGAAATAAAGCAGTTTAGAGTGGAGAAGAAAGACTCAAAGGCAGAGAGGAAGCAGAAGAAACAGGCATAGAACCCTGATCTGCTGAGAGAGCTCATCAAAAACTTTCACTGGCACAGAAGAACCAGAAGAATGTGCATTAGGGGCTAGGGAAGCATCTTGAGTAACATCATGTAAATGTTTTACCCAAGTTAAAGCTTGGGCTAAAGCAGTAAATGAAGTTTTATCTAATATAGGGAAGTTTTCAGATCCCGCAGGTGCATTCTTAAGGGCTGCCAAAATGCCATCATCAAAATCAGGATTGTGATATCATTCAGCCTCTTCCTCCAATTTAGTCTCATCCTCTGGGGATAATTTATCATCATCCTCCAGGGACTCTGAAGATGGCATGGTCACCAACAAGGGAGGCACAGTAAGGGAAACAGGTTCCTGAGGCAAATTTTGTAACTGAGTAGCGGAAGGAGAGCAGTGTAAGGACTTCTGCTTTAAATAACTTTAAATAACTTCTGCTTTAAATAACTTCTGAATCTCATGAGTTGGGTCAAGACAGTCCCTTATCAAATTCCAAAGTGAAAAAGTATCTACAGGAACCTTAGAAGGTCCATGAAGGGAATAGAAAGTTTTCAATTGCTGACCTATTTTTTCCCATGTTTGAATATTAACAGTTCCTCCCTCTGGGAACCATGGACAAATTTCCTGTACAAAATGGAAAAAACGATCAAGCTGTTTCTGTGTAACCTTAATGCCCTGAGTGGATAACAGAGTACAGTAGCTGAACGAAAAGTTGTCGTTCCTTAGATCCAGTTTGCCCCATTTTTACTCCTGATGAGAACAAAACAGACAGAAAAACTACGTCTAAAATGTCCCCTGGAACAATCTCACTTACGTTATGCGTGCATGTGAAGTATCTCCGGGGTCCCTCTCAACAGCTCATGTACTCATGTCCCTGTTTGGGCACCACTTGTCAGTTGCTGTTAGACTGAGGAACAAGTCCTGAGAGCAGGTGAGGGGATTAAAAAGAGACGGGGTCAGGAGGGTGGTGTACAAGTACACACACACTTTATTTCCCATCAAACCTCTTTTTATATATTGCAGTAGACAATACATGTTTTTGTTAAAATCACCAGACAGAATCATCAGACAGTATTTCCTTAATGTTAAAGTTATAGTACAAAACATTCTGCGAACCAGGATATAAACATGTGTGAGAACAGACTGTGACTATTGAAGCATGCCAAGGACAAACTATAGTTAGAGAAACCGCAAGCGACCTCACAGGCCAAGA
The DNA here is from genome assembly GCF_964270905.1 of Leucopleurus acutus. Lineage (NCBI taxonomy): Eukaryota > Metazoa > Chordata > Mammalia > Artiodactyla > Delphinidae > Leucopleurus > Leucopleurus acutus. The sequence goes on from NC_139154.1 coordinate 8,655,462, forward strand.
CTCATATCTTCTCTGATAACTCTTTTGGGTCCTGTCAAGAATTAAGCAGGACTTTGCCATGCTTTAAGCTGCAAGAACTGTGTCAGCTTGCATCTTGTTCCCGACAATTCACGGTGTGTTTTTTGAGGTGTCTATTAGCTTATTATGGCTTTATGTAGTCTGTGTGCTGATGGTTGTGTTTGTGTTCCTGTATTGTTTTTTGTTTGGTGTGAGGCATCTAGCACTGGGAACTGATGGCAGTCAGGTGGACCTGGGTCTTGTATTCAGAAAGAGGCCTCCATGAGAGCTCTCAGTGATTAATCTTCCCTGGGGCCGAGAATTCTCTTGTGGTCCAGGATCCTGAACTCTGTGCTCTCACCCCAGAGCCTCACGCCTGATTTCCAGTCAAAGAACAAAGACCCCACTAGTAGCTCGTCCTGGCAATAAAGGAGATTAAATAAAAAAAGGCTAACAAAACCCCAGAGAATTGGTAAAAAACTCAAACAAAAACAGAAACAAGGAAACACGCCCACACACAAAACAAACAAAAACAGAACCAAATAAAACAAAAAGCAAGAGAACAACCAGAGAAACAAAAGAACCCAAGAACAAAATCAAACAATTAAAAAGAAAACAAAATCACAAAACCAAAGACAACACCAAAGCTGAGGGCCGACTGAAGAATGAAGCAAAGGAACAAAACAAACCAACAAAAATGATCAAAAAAAGGGAAAGGGGAAAGAGGAAGAACAACAGAAAAGCAACGTAGAAACTGAAATATTATATATATATATTAAAGAAAAAAATACAAACAAACCCCCAGAGAAATGTTAAAAACACAATCAATCAAACAAAAACAGAAATAAGGAACCTCACACACACGTAAAAGAAATGAAAACAGAATCAAATCAAAAAGAGAAAACAACCAGACAAATAGAAGAACTCAAAAATGAAATTAAACAATTAGGATCAAAACTGACAAAAACAAAAAACCTAAAAACAAAATCAAAGCAATGTGCCAAGTGAAAAATAAAGCAAGGAAACAGAAGAAACTGATAAAAATGATTTAAGAAAATAATAAAGTGAAATAAAATAAAATAAAAAAGGGGAAAAAATGCAAGACAACAGAAAAGGAAAGTAGAAATGGAAATATAGAAAAATTTTTTTAAAATTAAAGGAAAATAAGAAGAAAAAGTAAGCAAAAAGAACACAGAACAACAGAAAAGCAAAGTAAAAATAGTAATATATAAAAAAATATATATTGAAAAATAAAAATTAAAAAAAGTTATAAAACATGAAGATCTCAAAAGACTAAAATAAATAAATAAATAAAACAAACAAAAATTAGAAAGAAATTAAAACAAACTAAACAGCCAGAACCAATAACAGAAAAAATCAAAACATAATAAAATTAATAGTAATAATTATGTTTCCCTGGAGTGTCAGCTGTAAGTTTCCTTGCATATGTCATGAGTCACAGCCTACCTCAGCCTCCCCAAGAGGCCCTCTTCTGCCTCTTGTTTGTAGACATGCTGTGGGCCCTGTGGGGAAAACTCAAACTCTGATCTGGCCCAATTCCTACATATGCATGCCCCCAAAGTCCATAGCTGCCAGAGCTAGACTGGTCTTATTTGTGGGAACACTCATTGTCTACTTGGGTATTCCATAGATGCAGGGTCTACCTGGCTCATCTCTGGGATTTAATATACAGCTTGTAGAGCTGATGGATAAATTTTTGATCTTCTTCCTTAGTCGCCCCATACCAGGGGTTCAGCTTTGGTTTTATCCCTGCCTCTGTGTGTGGTCTACCCACAGGAGTCTGGTCCTGAGGCTACTTTGGAGTTCTTGGGACTGCCGCATTGAGGACAGGGAGCAGAGGTGGTATGACTGCTTGGATAGTGGGATCCCTGGTGGCACCAAATGTTCAGAAAAGCTGGCAACAACAGCACAAGAGCTATGGCCCTAGTGAGGGCATCTTCTGGCTCCCAGCAACAGGCATGTGAGTGCCAGCCCTGAGGGGACTTCCTGTATTACCCATTGTCAAGTGCCAACATGTGGGGAGAGAGAGGCTACAATAGTGGCTCCTTCCCATGTGTGTGACTCAGCAGTAGTGTCCCGCTTCCATGACAGTCCCTTCTTTCTCTGTAGGCATTCCCTGCTATGAATTTCCTCCCTCCCATCCCCTCAGTCCATCTCTCCACAGCCAATGGCAGTTCCTGGTCCAGGCCTGTGCTGCAATTCCCATGCTCCAGCTCCCAGCCCCCTTGCACACCTGTGAACACACATTGCAGGTCCAGGGCATGTAGGGCCATAGTATGGACCATCTGTGTATTTCTGACTCTGTCCCATCTTCAGTGGCTCAGTTCCTTCACCTTTTTCCAACAGCCTCAAATGCTTCCCTTCTGTTCCAGTTGATTTCCCCATAAGAGAGAGGGTTTCCCTTTCAGAGAGGGAGTTTCCCATATTTGGGAATCTCTCCTCTGCTTCAGCTTCCCTGCCTCAGGGTGCAGGTCCTGTCCTGCTTCCTCTCCTCCTCCTTCTCCCTTCTTTTTTACATCCTACCCAGTTATGCAGGGATCTTTATAGTACTTTCCAGTGTCCAAGGTCTTCTGCTAGTGTTCAGTCAGTGGTCTGTGAGAATTGTTTCGTCTATAGATGTATTCCTGATGCATCTGTGGAGAGAGATGAATTCCATGTCCTCCTACCCCTCTGCCAACTTCCCTAACTTTTTCTCTATTAGTAAACTTTTATTCAAAGTGTCCTCATTTACAGAATTGTGAGCAGCAATTATAGGAATAATTAAAAGAAATTTACCTCTTAGATGGTGGAGTAGAAGGACGTGCTCTCACTCCATCTTGTGAGAACACTGGAATCACAATTAACTGCTGAACAATCATTGACAGGAAGACACTGGATCTCACCAAAAAAAGATAACCCACATCCAAAGGCAAAGGAGAAGCCAAAATGAGACAGTAGGAGGGGCACAATAACAATAAAATCAAATCCCATAATTGCTGGGTGGGTGACTCACAAACTGGAGAACACTTATACCACAGAAGTCCACCCACTGGAGTGAAGTTTCTGAGCCTCACGTCAGGCTTCTGAACCTGGGGGTCCAGCAATGGGAGGAGGAATTCCTAGAGAATCACACTTAGAAGGCTAGCAAGATTTGATTGCAGGACTTCAACAGGACTGGAGGAAATAGAGACTACTCTTGGAGGGCACACACAAAGTATTTTGTGCATCGGGACACAGGGGAAGGAGCAGTAATCAACATAGAGACTGAACAAGACCTACCTGCTAGTGTTGGGGGGTCTACTGCAGAGGTGGGGGTGGCTCTGTCTCACTGTAAGGACAAGGACACGGGCAGCATAAGTTCTGGGAAATAATCCTTGGTGTGAGCCCTCCCAGAGTCCAAGTACACTCCAGTGTTGTGTTGCCTCAGGCCAAACAACCAACAGGGAGGGGACCCAGCCCACTCATCAGCAGGCAAGCAGATTAAAGTTTTACTGAGCTCTGCCCACCAGAGCAACAGCCAGCTTTACCCACCACCAGCCCATCCCATCAGGAAATTGCACAAGCCTCTTAGATAGCCTCATCCATCAGAGGGCAGACAGCAGAAGCAAGAAGAACTACAATCCTGCAGCCTGTGGAACAAAAACCACATTCATAGAAAGATAGACAAGATGAAAAGGCAGAGGTCTATGTACCAGATGAATGAACAAGATAAAACCCAGAAAAACACTAAATGAAGTGGAGATAGGCAACCTTCCAGAAAAAGAATTCAGAATGATAATAGTGAAGATGATCCAGGAACTCAGAAAAAGAATGGAGGCAAAGATCAAGAAGATGCAAGAAATGTTTAAAAAAGGCCTAGAAGAATTAAAGAACAAACAAACAGATATAAACAATACAATAATTGACATGAAAAATACACTAGAAGGAATCAATAGCAGAATAACTGAGGTAGAAGAATGGATAAGTTACCTGGAAGACAGAATGGTGGAATTCACTGTTGCAGAACAGATTAATGGAAAAATTAATCTGGAAAATTAAAATGGAAATTAAAATAAAAATTATGTAAATAATTTTATATAATTTTATATATAATTTTATATATAATTATATAATTATATAATTATATATTATATTAATTATATATATAATTATATATATTATATATAATATAATATTATATATATATTATATATATATATTATATAATATATTTATAATTAATATTATATATAATTATATGTATAATTATATAATTATATATAATTATATATAATAATTATGTAAGTAAAAATAAAAATAAAATAAAAATTAAAATAAAAATGGAAAATTAAAATAAAAATTAAAATGGAAAAATTAATGGAAAAATTAAAGAAAAAAGAGTGAAAAGAAATTAAGACAGCCTAAGAGACCTCTGGAACAATATTAAACACAACAACATTCACATTATAGGAGTCTTAGAAGGAGAAGAGAGAGAGAAAACCCCGAGAAAATATTTGAAGAGATTATAGTCAAAAACGTCCCTAACATGGGAAAGGAAATAGTCACCCAAGTGCAGGAAGCACAGAGAGTCTCATACAGGATAAACCCAAGGAGAAACATGCCAAGATACATAGTAATCAAATTGACAAAAATTAAAGACAAAGAAAAATTATTGAAAGCAGTAAGGGAAAAATGACAAATAACATACAAGGGAACTCCCATAAGGTTAACAGCTGATTTCTCAGCAGAAATTCTACAAGCCTAAAAGGAGTGGCATAATATACTTAAAGTGATGAAAGGGAAAAACCTACAACCAAGATTACTCTACCCAGCAAGGATCTCATTCAGATTCAATGGAGAAATCAAAAGCTTTACAGACAATCAAAAGCTAAGAGAAATCAGCACCAAAAAACCAGCTCTACAACAAATGCTAAAGGAACTTCTCTAAAGGGGAAACACAGAGAAGAAAAGGACCTACAAAAACAAACACAAAATGATTAAGAAACTGGTAATAGGAACATACATATCGATAATTACCTTAAACATGAATAGATTAAATGCTCCAGCCAAAAGTTGCAGGCATGCTGAATGGATACAAAAACAAGACCCATCTATATGTTGTCTACAAGAGACCCACTTCAGACCTAGGGACACATACAGACTGAAAGTGAGGGGATGGAAAAAAATATTCCATGCAAATGGAAATCAAAAGAAAGCTGGAGTAGCAATACTCATATCAGATAAAATACACTTTAAAATAAAGAATGTTACAAGAGACAAGGAAGGACACTATATAATGATCAGGGGATCAATCCAAGAAGAAGATATAACAATTATAAATATATATGCACTCAACATAGGAGCACTTCAATACCTAAGGCAACTGCTAAACAGCTATAGAAGAGGAAATTGACAGTGAAACAATAATAGTGGGGGATTTTAACACCTCACTTCCACCAATGGACAGATCATCCAAACAGAAAATTCATAAGGAAACACAACCTTTAAATGACACAAAAGAACACATAGATTTAATTGATATTTATAGGATATTCCATCCAAAAACAGCAGATTACACTTTCATCTCAAGTGCACACGCAACATTCTCCAGGATAGATCACATCGTGAGTCACAAATCAAGCCTCAGTAAATTTAAGAAAATTGAAACAATATCAAGCATCTTTTCTGACCACAACACTATGAGATTAGAAATCAACCACAGGGAATAAAACGTAAACCCCACAAGCATATGGAGGCTAAAAAATATGTTACTAAATAACCAAGTGATCACTGAAGAAATCACAGAGGAAGTCAAAAACTACCTAGAGACAAATGACAATGATAACATGATGATCCAAAACCTACGGGATTCAGCAAAAGCCATTCTAAGAGGGAAGTTTATAGCTATACAAGCCTACCTCAAGAAACAAGAAAAATCTCAAATAAACAGTCTAACCTTTCACCTAAAGGAACTAGAGAAAGAAGAAAAAACAAAACCCAAAGTTAGCAGAATGAAAGAAATCATAAAGATCAGAGCAGAAATAAATGAAATAGAAACAAAGAAAACAATAGCACAGATCAATAAACTAAAAGCTGTTTCTTTGAGAAGATTAAAAAAAATTGATAAACCATTAGCCAGACTCATCAAGGAAAAGAGGAAGAGGACTCAAATCAATACAATTAGACATGAAAAAGGAGAAGTTACAACAGACACCACAGAAATACAAAGCATCTTAAGACATTACTACAAGCAACTCTATGCCAATAAAATGGACAAGCTGGAAGAAATGGACAAATCCTTAGAAAGGTATAACCTCCCAAGACTGAATGAGGAAGAAATAGAAAATATGAAGAGACCAATCACAAGTAATGAAATTGAAACTGTGATCAAAATCTTCCAACAAACAAAAGTCCAAGACCAGATGGCTTACAGGTGAATTCTATCAAACATTTAGAGAAGAGCTAACACCCATCCCTCTCAAGCTCTTCCAAAAAATTGCAGAGGAACACTCCCAACATAATTCTATGAGACCACCATCACGATGATACCAAAACCAGGCAAAGATACTACAAAAAAAGAAAATTACAGACCAATATCACTGATGAATATAGATGCAAAAATCCTCCACAAAATACTAGTAAACAGAATCCAATAGCACATTAGAAGAATCATACACCATGGTCAAATGAGATTTATCCCAGGGATGCAAGGATTCTTCAATATGTGCAAATCAATCAATGTGATACACCATATTAACAAATTGAAGAATAAAAGCCATATAATCATCTCAATAGATGCAGAAAAATCTTTTGACAAAATTCAACACCTATTTATGACAAAAACTCTTCAGAAAGTGGGCATAGAGGGAACCTACCTCAACATAATAAAGGCCATATACAAAAAACCCACAGCAAACATCATTCTCAATGGTGAAAAACTGAAAGCATTTCCTCTAAGATCAGGAACAAGACAAGGATGTCCACTCTCACCACTATTATTCAACATAGTTTTGAAGTCCTAGCTATGGCAATCAGAGAAGAAGAAGGAATGAAAGGAATACAAATTGGAAAAGAGGAAGTAAAACTGTCACCGTTTGTAGTTGACATGATACTATACATAGATAATCCTAAAGATGCCACCAGAAAATTATTAGAGCTAATCAATGAATTTGGCAAATTTGCAGGATACAAAATTAATGCACAGAAATCTCTTGCATTCCTATACATTAATGATGAAAAATCTGAAAGAGAAATTAAGGAAACATTCCCATTTACCATTGCAACAAAAAGAATAAATACTTAGGAATAAACCTACCTAGGGAGAAAAAAGACCTGTATGCAGAAAACAATTAGACACTGATGAAAGAAATTAAAGATGATACCAACAGATGGAGAGATATACCATGTTCTTGGATTGGAAGAATCAATATTGTGAAAATGACTATAGTACCCAAAGCAATCAACAGATTCAATGCAATCCCTATCAAGTTACTAATGGCATTTTTTTACAGAACTAGAACAAAAAATCTTAAAATTTGTATGGAGACACAATAGACTCCAAATAGCCAAAGCAGTCTTGAGGGAAAAAAAAGTGGAGCTGGAGGAATCAGACTCCTTGACTTCAGACTATACTACAAAGCTACAGTAATCAAGACAGTATGGTTCTGGCCCAAAAACAGAAACATAAATCAATGGAACAGGATATAAAGCCCAGAGATACACCCACACACCTATGGTCAACTAATCTATGACAAAGGAGGCAAGGATGCAGAAAAGACAGTCACTTCAGTAAGTGGTTCTGGGAAAACTGGACAGCTACATGTAAAAGAGTGAAGAAATTAGAACACTCCTTAACACCATACACAAAAATAAACTCAAAATGGATTAGAGACCTAAATGTAAGATCAGACACTATAAATCTCTTAGAGGAAAATATAGGAAGAATACTCTTTGACATAAATCACAGCAAGATCTTTTATGATCTACCTCCTAAAGTAATGAAAATAAAAACAAAAATAAACAAATGGGACCTAATGAAACTTAAAAGCTTTTGCACAGCAAAGGAAACCATAAACAAGCCGAAAAGACAACCCTCAAAATGGGAGAAAACACTTGCAAACGATTCAACGTACAAAGGATTAATCTCCAAAATACATAAACAGCTCATGCAGCTCAATAATAAAGAAACAAACAACCCAATCCAAAAATGGACAGAAGAACTAAATAGACATTTCTAGAAAGAAGACATACAGATGGCCAAGAAGCACATGAAAAGCTGCTTAACATCACTAATTATTAGAGAAATGCAAATCAAAACTACAATAAGGTATCACCTCACACCAATTAGAATGGGCAGAAAATCTACCTACAACAAATGCTGGAGAGGTTGTGGAGAAAAGGGAACCCTCTTGCACTGTTGGTGGGAATGTAAATTGATACAGCCACTATGGAGAAAAGTATGGAGGTTCCTTAAAAATCTAAAAATAGAATTGCCATATGACCCAGCAATCCCACTACTGGGTATATACCTAGAGAAAGCCATAATTCAAAAAGACGCATGCACCCCAATGTTCATTGCAGCACTGTTTATGATAGCCAGGTCATGGAAGCAACCTAAATACCCATCAACAGATGAATGGATAAAGAAGATGTGATACATATATACAATGGAATATTACTCAGCCATAAAAAAGGAATGAAATTGGGTCATTTGTAGAGACGTGGATGGATCTAGAGATGGTCATACAGAGTGAAGTAAGTCAGAAGGAGGAAAACAAATATCCTATATTAATGCATATGTGTGGAACCTAGAAAAATGGTACAGATAACCCGGATTGCAGGACAGAAATTGAGACACAGATGTAGAGAACAAACGTATGGACACTAAGCGGGGAAAGTGGCAGGGGGTGGTGGTGGTGGTGGTGTGATGAATTGGGAGATTGGAATTGACGTGTATACACTGATGTGTATAAAATGGATGACTAATAAGAACCTGCTGTATAAAAAATTAAATAAAATTAAATTTTGAAAAATGAAGAAATTTACCTCAATAATTGCTGGACTATACAAAGGGCTATTCCCTGCCCCACTTGCATTGTCTAATCCCTGTTCATTTTGTCATCTCTGCCTTCTCCACTTCTTCCCCAAGTTCATTCAAGACATCTACCTAGATCCTCTGCCCTGCCCCTCTGTAGAAGCCAGAGATAGAGAAAGAAGTAGAGTACAGCCTCAGCTTCTCACTGCACAGAACTTAGAACTCCTTATCCAACTTATTCCTCAAGATAGGAATAGAATCTGGCCCATGGTAAGTGATCAATAAACATTTGTTGAAAGAATAAATGATAGATAAATGATTTTTTTCCCAGTATAATTTTGTTTTTGAGTATCCTTTTCTACCGATTAGACCTGGAGTCCTCCAATGCCCTCAAACTGACTTCCAGCCTCCCATGTTGCTCCCAAATCAGAGTTTTCCATCACGCCTGCCTTGGCTTGGGCATGAAACTCACAGTCAAACCCACCAGTATGACTGCTTGCTCTCCCAACTCAAGATATCAATTGCTGAATCAACCCTTTTATGTTATTTTATATTTTTTTACTTCCTCTTTCACCCCATCAGAGTCATCCTCAGGAGATTGAACAGTTTATCTTCAATTTCTCTTCCAACCTGATTTTTTTGTCATCTTGGTCTATACCATACTTTGACCTTAGTCCTTATTAACAAGCGTGGGACAAGGAAGAGTAGGAAAGGTAAATTGCATCAAATTGTCCACAGATTTCAAAACCATCAACATACACATGTGAAATATTGAGGTTTTGTGGTTATGTGAAGGAAATGGGCAAATAAAAATCATAAGTCAAATGGAGCAAAACCCAACAAAAACTTTACAACTTATGGAGAAACACATTAAAATCAAATGTATTAATTCCATTTGAAAATCTTATTAATTTTTTTTTAGTGCAGATAATCTTTATTAGGCCAGAGAGAGATGTGAAAATCTATGAGAAGTGCATGGTTCTTTGTCACTTCTTTTTCTGTTATATTTAAGCTCTTTGAGATGTTTTTTACTAAATCTCTCCCATGAAAGACAGACCAAGTTTTCCATCACTGCCTTTAATTCAACGATCAGTTATTTTCCAGCTTATTCACCCTCTCCATTTCAGTGTTATCACTGTTGAGTAAATTTTCCTAAGGCAACAGTCTGTAATTCACCAAAGACAACTCAGCCCTCTCAGACTTTTATAGGGAATAGCCATAGCACTATAGAATGTAATTTGAGAAGTGACATCCTGGGACCCTGAAATCTTTCATTCACTTCACATGTTAAGTAATTTCTCTGGAAGTGGTTTTGTCATCATTGCATTGCATTGTGGCAGAGAGCCAAGGGCAGATCCTTTGAACTAGTTGAGGTCACTTGGCAAGCTGGCTGACAATTCCTGGCCATGGTGAGATTCACTCCAGTGAAAAAGTAAATCTTCATTTGGCAAAATAAAGACATTTAGCCCTGTTGTCTGGGAGGTATTAAAACATCCTTATTATCCATATTGAGTTCTATTATAAGATACATTTAATGTTTTCTATATCCAAATAAGCTACCATAGAATGATAATATAAATATTAAATGAAAAATTCACTAAATCATTTATTCTATAGCACTCCACTGATATAAAGGGAGAAAACTAACAAATTAGTATGAGACAGATTTCTTGCCTGTCAAGAGTTACTTAAGATATTTGAAGGGCTATTTAACAAGAAATACGAAAGAATATCTATGAAAATATTTAAGTACAGGTCAGCGAGGATACATGCTCCAGAATCTTAAAATATATGCTTAATGGGTATTTGGAAGAATCAAGTTGTAAAACAGGAGATGGTGCTGAAGACATACTGGGAGAAATATTTGCCAAGTCCTATACACTAGTTAGAGTGAGTGAGTGGGAGAGAGGGAGAAAGAATAAATAAGTAAGAATGAGTAAGATCAGATGGCTGGTATAGCTAGACATCTTCAGTTTCACTCTACCTGAAGACATGAACAATCTAAACAAAAGGTGTTTGAGAAGATATCACTTGGTTAGAAGTTAGACAAATCTTGATAAGTCAACACACTTCCCATTTGGGAAAGTTGTTTTGCCTCCACGATATTCACTTTCCTGACTTACAAAATAGTGATAAGTTGTTATGAAGATTAAATAAGACCATATATGTGGAGCTCTGTGTTCCTAACAGATCCCAGGCAAACATTAGAAGCTTCTCCAGTTCCCCTGAATGCAGAGGGTTTCAGTGGCAATAATCAATGCAAGGCCCATCAAAATAGTCTTCTTCACTTTGCTCCTAGAAACAAAATATATAAAATTCTAAGCTAAATTCACCATGGGAATACTTTTTATGCTTGTACTGAATATCATAACTTCTAAAATGTATTTTTCTGAGTCTAGTTTCTTGTATACTTTCTGTGTGTTTATACTGGGAGATCAGTGGTGTGAGGAGACACACTGGAGCCTAGAGCAAAAGGAAAAATCAATAACACAGATCACATCTCCATTTTAAAATGTGATTAACTGCTCATCATAATTCTTTTTTTTTTTTTTTTTTGTGGTACGCGGGCCTCTCACTGTTGTGGCCTCTCCCGTTGCGGAACACAGGTTCCGCACGTGCAGGCCCAGCGGCCATTGCTCACGGGCCCAGCCGCTCCGCGGCATGTGGGATCTTCCTGAACCGGGGCACAAACTAGTGTCCCCTACATCGGCAGGCGGACTCTCAAACACTGTGCCACCAGGGAAGCCCTCATCATAATTCTTGCTATAATTTTGATTTTTTAAAAAAAATATTGTATTAAGTATTATTATCTTGACTACAATTCTTTTGGAACTTCCAATTTAAGTGTGCCTGAGACAGATATTTCACTTGCCTTACCCTAGTCCTTGCCCTGTGGGAGATTTTTTTTAGAAGTGGATTCAGAAATTTTGTTTTGTGTCACTTTATATTTCAGGGTGAACCTCACCACAGTATATTCTGTCAAATTAGCAACAAGAATTGAAGTGAAAAGAATCACCAACAGAATAGGAGTGGGATTAGTTTACTCCAACCAAGGAGATGGGATCTGCTGAATGTTCCTCCTTTACTTTCAATTAAGTGTGACTCCTTTATGCCTTGCAGTTCAGTGACCCCGAAGACTCCAAGAGGTGCATTGCATGAAATTATTGTCCCTGGAAAACTCAGCATTTTCTCTTTTTGTTAATGACACCCTGATGATAAATTATGATTCAATGAACACTTATAATGCACCAGGCACTAAAATATGTATTCATGTTTTTTTCTACCTTGTTTAATTCTCTCAAAAAAAACAATAGGAAATTATTATTAATGATTTTTCCCAAGTGTAGAATGTGAAATTCACAGATATGGACCAATGCATCAAAAGCTTGTTCTTTGAATCAAGTCTCAAATATAGTAGCCTTCCTCAAGATAAAAAGAAAAAAAAAAAAGAGAGAGAGAGAGAGAGAGAGATACAAATTAGAGTTGGACCTCTGAAGAATTAGATTAGAAACTATTATGCCCAGAGTTGAAAAATCTTTATGATCTGCGTAATACTAGAAACAACATCTTGATTAGAGTAATATAATATTGAAGGTCATCAAGAAAGAAATAACAACACACACAAAATTAAAAGTGTAAGCTAAAAAAAAAGTGTAAGCTCTGTGAATAGAAAAAAATATATGATGTGAAGTTATTATTATGGAAGAGAAAAATTGGCAGGGCTCTGTTAGCAGAGGTTGGAGAAAAGAATACTATGATTAGTCTAGAAAAGTAAGATATATGTCACTAATCAGATAGAACTTAGCAAGCATGCTTATTAAAAACCAAATATAGAGAAGAAGCGTAATTATCAGATGGCTAGTAGATGACAAACCATCCTCATCTCTCTGGGACTGAGATGATTCCCCAAGACACATATTATACAGTGCTAAAAGTAGAACAATCCCAGGAAAACTGGAACAGTCCCAAGTAAGCCATGATGGTTGGTCACTAGAGTAGATTGGAGGCCCAATGTCTTACCCAGAACTGGTAGAACTCAATGAAGCAAGCAAAATCAAGCCTCAGTCACTCAAAATTCTATTAGGATAATTGAGTAGATCATACATGAACACGGTGTTGCAAAGTAAAAGATAATAAATTTCATAACTGAGAAATAGAACAAACGTTATAAGAATTTATAAAGGGTAGAAAACTTCCAATTTCAGTGAGATGAGAGAGGAGGCATTACAACTGAGATTGGTTTGTCATTAAATGGATTTGGGAAGAAAGTCAGAAAAAGATGTGACATCAGAATGTGCACGAGATGCACAGTTTGTACACCAGATCTGCCCTTCTACTTGAAAGGAATTTGAAGGTGAAAGAAAGTTGTAGAAGACAGTATTTGGAATTAACTTTAGGACTGGTCTTTCATGTCAGGATAAATATTTCAGGTTTTATTCATCAAACATCAATGAACTAACCATTTAAAAGATTCTGATCAGGGAATTGGGTAATGAAGCTGGACTATGCATCAGAATAATTGCATAGCCAATGGTGAACATATAGCTTTGGGATAGGGAGTAACCGGATACAGAGAGTTCTTGCAAAGAACAATGATAACTATACAGAAATGAGGAGAGAGAAAGGCTTGAGGGAATCAGAGGCAGATGAAAGGAATGAGATAGTGAAAAGATTAGATTTCAAGGCAATGTGGCAAAAAGGGATAAACTCAGGCTTTAGAGAGACAGACAGACCTCATTGATTTCCCTAATCCTCAGCTTACTGACAATGTGATCTCAAGAAGAACTATCAACCTTTTTCAAGCCTTAGATCTCATCTATAAAATAAGGATACTATTATCCATATCAGAGGACTGCTATAAATTATCAAAATATGACAATAGATGTAAAGTCTATCTTGCAATGCCCAGTACCTAGACCTTCAGTGAACCGTAATGCTATAAATTAACAGAAATTGGCAATTGATCACAGTTGACAGTAAATAGCTTAGAAATGTCAAAGATATCTTCAAAATTTTATTTTAGATTTATACGAGATTCCTCAAAAGTTCATGATATAGCTATCAAGGATCTCCCTCCACAGTTATAAGTAATTTATCTGGCTTCAAGTTCCTGTGTTTGCCACATTCTAGCCCTATAGACTTGAAAATTCACCTAATTTTTCTGGTTATTATATGTGGCATACACACATGCACACAAACACACACTCATATATATTATTTTTTTCATTGACTAGTTGATAAATAGCCTACAGAATACTTACATTCTTAAACTTTTCTTGAGGACTAGATTTTAGTGTTTAGCATACCAAACAAACAAACCCAAAACAACAAAATAATTCACTCTGTAAAGAAACTTTCAATTATTTCCAACATAAAATAGGTGATAAGGTTCTTATATATTGCCTGACTGAATGGTATAGAATTAAAATCTAGGTAATGCTCAGACAAGGGAGATTGCATTGTGTGATGAGTATTCCCATGGGCAAGTTCATGGAGGATGTGGGATTTGAGAAGTAGTGTACAGTAGGATTTATTTGATGGGATTCTTGAATAGGAATCAGAAAAGTTTTTGCAATATTCCTACTTGTTCCATCAGAGTGTAAATGCCTTGTCTGTGATAACCACCCCCCCCCACCCCGCCGCCGCCGGAGTCTCTTCCCTTTCCAAATTCATAAGTTAAGTCTTCTTACTGCTTGGAGATCCTGATGACAGAGATTTGCATGTTAAGGTGTAAAATGGGACCAAGAATTTTCCAGGAGGAGCCACCCGGCACCAAGTTATAAAAATGTATTGAATGATGACAACTTAGAAGACCTAATGATCCAAGCTAACTGGAAAATAAACCTAAATGAGTGCAGAACCATTCTCAAAAAATGTCGACTTTGAAGAGAGTTCATTTTGCATGCCACATTGATCCTCTCTGAAGATGATTTTAAAAAAAGAGAGGCAAACTGAGGGCATTCTGTGCTCCCCATGCAGCCCATAGTAAAATATGAGAATACCGTTGCTCAAACTGGAACTTCCTTAATGACTAAGGAATATATATCCATATGGCTTGGGAATGTCCCTCAGCCAATAACTCTTGGAAGGAAATTACAAGTGCACTAAGGAACATTATTAACAATAATATTCTCTTAACCTTACAGCATTTAAGTTTATGGAACTTATACTATCATTTAAAGACATTAGGGGAAAGTACTGAATGTGGGTTTAATCACCATGGTTAAAGATGTGAATGCCCAGGATGGTAAAACTGTTTCTGAAAGCATTCATCTTCTTTTAGTTTCAACAGGTGTTGGAAAAATAGATCTGTATGGGATATCAATGCCCTTGTATAAATATATCTATCCAGTAAAGAAAATGAAAGGGGATTCTGTAAGAATCCATTACCAATATGAGCACATTAAGAAAACTAAATTGTTGGTTGCTAGCATAAAATCAGTTGTGCTTTGTTAGGGAAAGTTAAATCCACAAAACTGTTGTGGAGATATCCACAGGACTATAGGTACTTTTGAGCTAGAACAGCTCAAGCTAACACATTTTTATGAGAGGTAGATATGATTCAATCATTTGCTGGTAAGTAACATTCCCTCTCCTCCCTCTGCTTATGAAACTGTTGCCTTAGCAACACAGATTCCCAGATGACTCATCAGGCATATTGGTTTGTCATGAGAGGTTTGAAAAAAAAGAAAAGAAAAGAAAAGAGAGAGAGAGACTTTAGAAAATGCTTTGAGGACATTCATCAAGAAAAGACCTTAGGAAAGTGGAGTTTTAGACACTTTCTCCCGGACCACCGTGCATTTATTTGTGTTGTTGTGATGTGTTATGTGGGCATCCTTCCTGCTCCTCTGTGAAGTTTCCCTGGCACCATGCTAAGTCAAATCTCTACTGCCCCTGAAGTTTTGTAACAATTCATATATGGATCCTTCATTTGGCTGCCTTGTTCTGTGATTATTCTTTTTTGCATGATAATTCTGAATAGGTAGGGCTACGATAGGAATAAGCACAGTATTTCAAATGACCCAGTTGACTCAAACCTCACCCTGTGCCCTGGAAGAGCTATCTTAGGAGGAAGGAAAGAAGCCATTAATGTAGGTGAGCACTGCTCACTTATATGAGCAAAAGATGACCATTTTGATAATTTTCCTTGCTAGCAGACAGAAATGGTATCTGAAGTATAGGCACATATGTCTAAATAATTTCAGCAGAAGTTATTGCCACAGAAGGACTATGGGGCCTGGATTTTACTTATACTTTCTATGTACACAGATGAAATTAACTGATTTATTGTCCTGCACATACTTTTCAAAGATCCTACACCTAACAGAGATATACATCATTTCTTTCTCACAAACGTGCTGCAGTTTTAAATATGGCAATGTCCTATGCTTTTTCTCATTAGCAACACATTGTCCTAACCATGCCCCTCACTCCCCACTGCCCTATGACTGCATCATCCCCAGAGGGCAATTAATCTTCACCACGGCAGTATGATGTTATTTGTTGATCATATTAAGTACATTATATCTCAAACATAGCACTTTTGTATATAATAAATGTCTAATGACACAACTGTTAAGCCTTATGTAGGGTTTATGGACAGAGGACACTGCTACACACCAAATCACATAGAGTAAATGGCTTTCTGTGGCAACAAGCTCTCTGTGACTAACCTGGTGGTACGGGTGAAGAAACATCAATTGGTTAAGGCCAACTCTTCTTAGGAGAATGGAAATCTGCATGTTTCTGTCTTTTTCTCCCTAAAAAGGATTATTCCTCTTACATGGACTGTGTGAGCTGCCCCCTCCCTGAACACTGCAACACCAACTCAGGGTATTATGACTTGGGATACATTGCAAACTCACTTGTTAGAAGAGAGGGGAGTAGTGGAGCCTTTTAAATGCTTTCTTTTTTCTCATTAGTAAAGTTAACTGCATTGTGCAGAAACGATCATACGGATCTAGATCTCATTCCTTTGAAATTCAGGACCCATGTGATTCATAAATTTTCCATGAATCTGTTCTAGTAACACCTACAGAGAAACACAAACACTATGCATAAATCAGCCTATGAAACAAACTTTTGTAGAAGACATTTTCTCAGTAAAAAAAAAAAAAATGGTGGCAGGTAGGGGCATACTACTCTATTACTGAACCTATTCCTTCTGAATGCCTGGGATTTCACTCCTTGTTCAATTTGTCACACTGTCTCCCCAACACTCATTTCTGGTATAGAAATTTCCACATAATTCTTACTGGGATTCTCTTCTGTGACTCTTTATAAGAGCTAAGAACATGTAATATTAGGAATGATCTGTGCACAACATCGAATCTCCTTGTTAGAAAGGCAGCTTCTTCCCCATCTTCTTTAAACTCCTTTCATTTATAGAGTAGAAAGACTTAGTTTGTGACTAGGCTATCTTTACTGTCTCTCTTTACTATTACTCACTGAACAAAACTCTAAGTTGTAGTTTCCTTATCCTTAAAAAAGGGATAATAAAGGCTCCAACCTCAAGCAGTTGTCAGGATTAAATGTGGCATCACACCCACATAAAGTATTTAGAAAACAGAATGGCTCACATGATATATGCTCAGATTCAACTAGTCATTATTAACATCATTATTATATTCTGTTAAAATAAAAAAAAGCAGACTCAGAATTTTAGGCAGGCGTTCAAGCATCAATTTCTTGCTAGAATTCAGAAACTTGCTTTGCTCTCAACTTATGTTATGGTTTCCTACTACTTAAGCATGTTTTCTGTTTGTAGATGGGCTACAGTGTTTTCTTTATGAATAAGTTTATTCAAGGAAAAAAGCAAGTCAGTGTAAAGAAGTGTTAACTAAATCATATTTCAGTTCATGCATTGACATAAAATCTCTGAAAAAAATGACTTACATTTGGGACTATGCAATGAACAGTGTGCAGGTTATCTTCATATTGTCACATGGCTTCCCTGCCTACCAATCCTTGCCTTGCCTCTGTCAATCATGCTGCTCTCCTTCCTAAAACACTCCCATGTTCCCCCTCACAGTTTGATTCATTTTCTCCAAAAAAATATCTCCAATTACACTGATATGTAATTATCTTCATTTTTTTTCTGAGACCAATTTTGTTTTTATAAAAGAGCTTTGTGGTCAAACAGCATGATGGCCACTCCTGACTTTGCTGAGGGTACGACTATGGGAGAGATACTCCACAATTTCCTCATTTTTAGTATAAAGAACATAAAAATAATGACTAGCATGTTAGTGTAAGCATTAAATGCCATAAAATATATGAAACTCTTAGACGAGCTGCTCAAATACAATGAGTTCAATGATATGATGTCTAAACTTGTATTTTAGAAATGCAACTCTTTTTGTTTTTCTTCCTTTTGCCTGCCTTCCTCCCTTCCTTCCTTCTTCTTCCTTTTGCAACTATTCTTTGAACCAGAGCTTTTTCTGACTACTATATCTGTAATACAGACAGGACATTCTCTGTTCTCATCCCAACCTCTCTCACCAAAACCATGTTTATTCCTTTAATTTTTTGTTTATTGAAGCTTTAATTTATATCTCCCTTAAAAGTTTTTTTTAGTTTGTTTATAATAAAATACATTTAAAATAAGACCACTTAAACTTAAATGTTAAATTCAAATATTATATGGAAGGAATTGGTTATAAATATGCCAAATACTTCAGCTAGTAAAATTACTGTAATTGAACATAAATTCAACTGTGCAGTCTTGGCAGCCTGGGCATCAGGGAAAATTGTGACGAGTTATGAGTCTGATGAATATTTTCAGAGTTTTCTTAGACCTATCCCTCACACTGAAGGCTAAAATTTGCCTTCAACAAGTTAGATCAGGGATAATGAGTCTATAAATTTATTTCCCTAAGTTTTTTTTCTATTGGGGGATATCTGTCATATAAGCATGGTAGAATTCATTAAATATAACTAAGTCAAGCTACATGTTTTGCAGAACATTTGTCCAGTTTGCCACTGGTTTTGTTTTTCTTATAAAACATTCATCTATAAATTGGAATTTGATATATCTCCTACCAAGTGACCAAACTGAATGCATTATGCAGTATTTGGAGCTGAGGAATAATTTTTGGATAGCTGGTATATCAACAAACTAATTCTGTCCATTTGTTTAGTATTTTACAGTTTACAGAGTGCTTTGGAATATATTATCACTTTTGGAAACACAGCTGAAATATATTAGAAAGAGCTGTGGGCTTGAAGCTAGATGATTTGTATTCAACTCTGCCCACTGCAGCCTTATAACTGTTCCCCTATTTTTAAACTTCCCCTTCCCATCTCTTCCCTCAAGAATGATTCTGAAGATAGGCATCTCCAAGTTAGCACTAATTTTTATCACTTTTTTATTTCTATGAAGGAATGCTAGTATAGATCATTATAAAAAAGAAAACAATTGCATTTATAGCCAGCCATAAAAATGGTTGAAAACACATCTTATTCCCCTGGGTTTCTTTCCAGCTAATATTCCATTGACTTCAGATAGTGGGATGGAATTCCTTCATCTTCTGACCTTCTTTAGTCACCTCCCTTCTTGAAACTCTATCCCTCTGCACTGCTGGCAAGTGGAAAACTTCCATAGAGCCTGGTGCCCATTGTTACAAAGAAACAAACGATCAATGAATCAATGAACTCTGTTCTTTCAGATAATATTGGTCACTTCTTTTTTAGATAAGTTTAATGTCTTATTTTACTAAAACTTTTCTGTCCAGTTTTGCTGTATCACTAGTGATAACTTTCCCCCCTCCTGCACATAGTTAGAGTAGGAACACCAGGTATTAATAAAGTGGAAAGATATGCAAGTGCACCCAGTAGACAGGAGAGACCTTGGAGAAAGGACCACTGTTACTCAATGCTGTTGTTTTATCATCTAGGTAACTCCTTTTAAAATAGGTTCTCTATAATGTCCAATCAGTAAAAAAACAAAACAAAACAAAACAAAACAAAAACAAAGAAAGAAAGAAAGAAAGAAAGAAATTCAGTGAAACAATGAGAGGAGTCATATATTGGGTTGGCCAAAATGTTTGTTTCTTTTCTGTAAGATGGTTCTAATAATACTTAGTTGTCTTTAATTTCATTTGGAACAATTTTGTTAGATTGTGTGTGACAGCTATCATCAGCGTGCATTTAAAAAAAAGACATCAAAATTGGTGAATTGGGCTTCCCTGGTGGCGCAGTGGTTGAGAGTCTGCCTGCCGATGCAGGGGACACAGGTTCGTGTCCTGGTCCGGGACGATACCACATGCCGCGGAGCGGCTGGCTCTGTGAGCTATGGCCACTAAGCCTGCGTGTCCAGAGCCTGTGCTCCACAAAGGGAGAGGCCACCGTGGTGAGAAGCCCACGTACTGAAAAAAAAAAAAATTGGTGAATTTTTGTGTACCCATTTTAATATTGAAGATGGAAAAAAAGTAACATTTTCAGCATATTATGAGTTGTAATTCCAAGAAAGGTAAAAAAACAACTGAAATGCACATAAAGATTTGTGCAGTGTATGGAGAAGGGGCTGTAACTGATTGAACTTGTCAAAAGTGTTTTGCGAGGTTTTGTGTTGGATATTTCTAGCTGGACAATGCTCCATGGTCGGGTAGACCACTTGAAGTTGATAGTGATCAAATCAAGACATTAATTAAGAACAGTCAACGTTATACCATGAGGCAGATAGCCAACCAAATCAAGCGTTGAAAATCATTTGCACTTGCTTGGTTATGTTAATAGTTTTGATGTTTGGGTTCCACATAAGGTAAGCAAAAAAACCCTCTTCATTGTATTTAAACAGGAAATTCTCTACTGAAACGTAATGAAAAGTTCCGGTTTATTTATTTATTTATTTATTTATTTAAACATCTTTATTGGAGTATAATTGCTTTACAATGGTGTGTTAGTTTCTGCTGTATAAAAAAGTGAATCAGTTATACATATACATATATCCATATATCTCCTCCTTCCTGCATCTCCCTCCAATCCTCCCTATCCCACCCCTCTAGGTGGTCACAAAGCACTGAGCTGATCTCCCTGCGCTACGTAGCTGCTTCCCACTAGCTATCTATTTTACATTTGGGAGTGTAGATATGTCCATGACACTCTCACTTCGTCCCAGCTAAACCTTCCCCCTAGCCGTGTCCTCAAGCCCATTCTCTATGTCTGTGTCTTTATCCCTGTCCTGCCCCTAGGTTCTACAGACTTTTTTTTTTTTTTTAAGATTCCATATATATGTGTTAGCATACAGTATTTGTTTTTCTCTTCTGACTTACTTCATGCTGTATGAAGACTCTAGGTCCATCCACCTCACTACAAATAACTCAATTTTGTTTCTTTTTATGGCTGAGTAATATTCCATTGTATATATGTGTCACATCTTCTTTATCCATTAATCAGTCAATGGACACTTAGGTTGCTTCCAGATCCTGGCTATTGTAAACAGAGCTGTAATGACCACTGTGGTACATGGCTCTTTATAGATCATGGTTTTCTCAGGGTATATACCCAGTAGTGGGAATGTGAAGTCATATGGTGGTTCTATTTATAGTTTTTTAAGGAAACTCCATACTGTTCTCCATACTGGCTGTATGAATTTACATTCCCACCAACAGTGCAGGAGGGTTCCCTTTTCTCCACACCCTCTCAAGCATTTATTGTTTGTAGATTTTTTGATGATGGCCATTCTGACTGGTGTGAGGTGATACCTCACTGTAGTTTTGATTTGCATTTCTCTGATAATTAGTGATGTTGAGCATCCTTTCATGTATTTGTTGGCACTCTGTATATCTTCTTTGGAGAAAACTCTATTTAGATCTTCTGCCCATTTTTGGACTGGTTTGTTTGTTTCTTTGATATTGAGCTGCAAGAGCTGCTTGTAAATTTTGGAGATTAATCCTTTGTCAGTTGTTTCACTTGCAAATATTTTTTCCCATTCTGAGAGTTGTCTTTTCGTCTTGTTTATGGTTTCCTTTGCTGTGCAAAAGCTTTTAAGTTTCACTCGGTCCCATTTGTTTATTTTTGCTTTTATTTTCATTGCTCTAGGAGGTGGGTCGAAAGGGACCATTCTGTGATTTATGTCATAGAGTATTCTGCCTATGTTTTCCTCTAAGAGATTTTTAGTGCCTGTCCTTACATTTAGGTCTTTAATCCATTTGGAGTTTATGTTTGTGTATGGTGTTAGGGAGTGTTCTAATTTCATTCTTTTACATGTAGCTATCCAGTTTTCCCAGCATCACTTATTGAAGAGACTGTCTTTTCTCCACTGTATATTCTTGCCGCCTTTATCAAAAATAAGGTGACCATATGTGCATGGGTTTATCTCTGGGCTTTCTATCCTGCTCCATTTATCTGTATTTCCATTTTTGTGGAAGAACCATTCTGTCTTGATTACTGCAGCTTTGTAGTATAGACTGTAGTCCGGAAGTCTGACTCTTCCAGCTCCATTTTTCTTTCTCAAGATTGATTTGCCTATTTGGGGTCTTTTGAATTTCCATACAAATTGTGAATTTTTTTGTTCTAGTTATGTGAAAAATGCCATTGGTAGTTTGACAGGGATTGCATTGAATCTGTAGATTGCTTTGGGTAGTATAGTTATTTGCACAATGTTGATTCTTCCAGTCCAAGAACATTGTATCTTCATCTGTTTGAATCATCTTTAATTTCTTTCATCAGTGTCTTATAGGTTCTGCATACAGGACTTTTGTCTCATTAGGTAGGTTTATACCTAAGTATTTTATTCTTTTTGTTGCAATGGTAAATGGGAGTGTTTCCTTAATTTCTCTTTCAGATATTTCATCATTAGTGTATAGGAATGCAAGAGATTTTGGTGCATTAATTTTGTATGCTGCTACTTTACCATATTCATTGATTAGCTCTAGTAGCTTTTTGGTAGCATCTTTAGGATTCTCTATGTATAGCATCATGTCATTCACCAACAGTGATAGCGTTATTACTTCTTTTCCAATTTGGATTCCTTTTATTTCTTTTTCTTCTCTGATTGCTGTTTCTAAAACTTCCAAAACATTGTTGAATAATAGTGATGAGTGTGGACAATCTTATCTTTTTCCTTACCTTAGAGGAAATGGTTTCAGTTATTTGCCATTGAGAACAATGTTGGCTGTGGGTTCGTCATATATGGCCTTTATTAGGTTGAGGTAATTTCCCTCTATGCCTACTCTCTGGAGAGTTTGTATCATAAACAGGTGTTGAATTTTGTCAGAAGCTTTTTCTGCATCTATTGAGATTATCATATGTTTTTTATCCTTCAGATTGTTAATATGGTGTATCACATTGATTGATTTGCATATATCGAAGAATCCTTCCATTCCTCAGTTAAACCCCACTTGATCATGGTGTATGGTCCTTTTAATGTGCTGTTGGACTCTGTTTGCTAGTATTTTGTTGAGGATTTTTGCATCTATGTTCATCAGTGATATTGGCCTGTAGTTTTCTTCCTTTGTGACATCTTTGCCTGGTTTTGGTATCAGGGTGATGGTGGCCTCGTAGAATTAGTTTGGGAGTGTTCTTTCCTCTGCAGTTTTTTGGAAGAGTTTGAGGAGGATGGGTGTTAGCACTTCTCTAAATGTTTGATAGAATTTGCCTGTGAAGTCATCTGGTCCTGGGCTTTTGTTTGTTGGAAGATTTTTAAACACAGTCTCAACGTCAGTGCTTGTGATTGGTCTGTTTATATTTTCTATTTCTTCCTGGTTCATTCATGAATGTTGTGCTTTTCTAAGAATTTGTCCATTTCTTCCAGATTGTCCATTTTATTGGCATAGAGTTGCTTGAAGTAATCTCTCATGATCTTTTGTATTTCTGCAGTGTCAGTTGTTACTTCTCCTTTTTCATTTCTAATTCTATTGATGAGTCTTCTCCCTTTTTTTCTTGATGAGTATGGCTAATGGTTTATCAATTTTATTTATCTTCTCAAAGAACAAGCTTTTAGTTGTATTGATGTTTGCTGTGTTTGCCTTTATTTCTTTTTCATTTATTTCTGATCTGATCTTTATGAGTCCCTTCCTTCTGCTAACTTTGGTTTTTGGGGGTTATTTTTCTTTTTTTTTTCTAATTGTTTTAGGTGTAAGATTAGGTAGTTTATTTGAGATGTTTCTTGTTTCTTGAGGTAGGTATGTATCACTATAAACTTCCCTCTTAGAACTGCTTTTGCTACATCCCATAGATTTTGGGTTATCCTGTTTTCATTGTCCTTTGTTTCTAGGTATTTTTTGATTTCTTCTTTGACTTCTTCAGTGATCTCTTCATTATTTACTAGTGTACTGTTTAGCCTCCATGTGTTTGTACTTTTTACAGATTTTTTCCTGTAATTGATATCTAGTCTCATAGCATTGTGGTCACAAAAGATACTTGATACAATTTCAATTATCTGAAAATTACCAAGGTTTGATTTGTGACCCAAGATATGATCTATCCAGGAGAATATTCCATGAGCACTTGAGAAGAAAGTGTGTTCTACTGTTTTTGGAAGGAATATCCTATAAATATCAATTAAGTCCATCTTGTGTAATGTATCATTTAAAGCTTGTGTTTCCTTATTTATTTTCATTTTGGATGATCTGTCCATTGGTGAAAGTGGGGTGTTAAAGTCCCCTACTATTATTGTATTACTGTTGATTTCCCCTCTTATGGCTCTTAGAGGTGCCTTATGTATTGAGGTGCTCCTATGTTGGGTGCATAAATATTTACAATTGTTATATCTTCTTCTTGGATCGATCCCTTGATCATTATGTAGTGTCCTTCTATTTTAAAGTTTATTTTGTCTGATATGAGAATTGCTACTCCAGCTTCCTTTGGATTTCTGTTTGCATGGAATATCTTTTTCCATCATCTCACTTTCAGTCTGTATGTATCCCTAGGTCTGAAGTAGGTCTCTTGTAGACAGCATATATATGGGTCTTGTTTTTGTATCCATTCAGCAAGTCTATGTCTTTTGGTTGGAGCATTTAATCCATTTATCTTTAAGGTAGCTATCAATATGTATGTTCCTTTTACCATTTTCTTAATTGTTTTGGGCTTGTTATTGTAGGTCTTTTTCTTCTCTTGTGTTTCCTGCCTAGAGAAGTTCCTTTAGTATTTGTTGTAAAGCTGTTTTTGTGGTACTGAATTCCTTTAGCTTTTGCTTGTCTGTAAAGATTTTAATTTCTCTATCAAATCTGAATGAGATCCTTGCTGGGTAGAGTAATCTTGGTTGTAAGTTTTTCCCTTTCTTTACTTTAAACATGTCCTGCCACTCTCCTCTGGCTTGCAGAGTTTCTGCTGAAATATCAGCTGTTGACCTTATGGGGGTTCCCTTGTATGTTATTTGTTTTTTTACCTTGCTGCTTTTAAGAGTTTTTTTGTATTCAACTTTTGATAGTTTGATTAATATGTGTCTTGGCGTGTTTCTCCTTGGATTTATCCTTTATGGGATTCTTAGTGATTCCTGAACTTAATTAACTATTTCCTTTCCCATATTAGGGAAGTTTTCAACTATAATCTCTTCAAATATTTTCTCCAGTCCCTTTCTTTTTCTCTTCTTCTTCTGGGGCCCCTATCATTCGAATGTTGGTGTGCTTAATGTTGTCCCAGAGGTCTATGAGACTTTCCTCACTTCTTTTCATTATTGTTTCTTTATTCTACCCTGCGATAGTTATTTCCACTATTTTATCTTCCAGGTCGCTTATCCGTTCTTTTGCCTCAGTTTTTCTTCTATTGATTCCCTCTAGAGAATTTTTAATTTCATTTATTGTGTTGTTCATCATATTTTGTTTTCTCTTTAGTTCTTCTAGGTCCTTGTTAAACATTTCTTGTAGTTTCTCCATTCTATTTCTAAGATTTTTGATCATCTTTTCTATCATTACTATGAATACTTTTTTCAGGTAGACTGTGTATTTCCTCTTAATTTGTTTGGTCTGGTGGGTTTTTACCTTGCTCCTACATCTGCTCTGTGTTTCTTTGTCTTCTCATTTTGCTTAACTTACTGTGTTTGGGGTCTCCTTTTCACAGGCTGCAGGTTCGTAGTTCCCTTTCGTTCGGTGTCTGCCACCAGTGGCTAAAGTTGGTTCAGTGTGTTGTGTAGGCTTCCTGGTGGAGGGGACTGGTGCCTGTGTTCTGATGGATGAGGCTGTACCTTGTCTTTCTGGTGGGCAGTACCATGTCCAGTGCTGTGTTTTGGGGTGTCTGTGAAATTATGATTTTACGCAGCCTCTCTGCTAATGGGTGGGGTGTGTTCCTGTCTTGTTAGTTGTTTGGCACAGGGTGTTCAGGACCATAGCTTGTTGGTCATTGAGTGGAGCTGGGTCTTAGCATTGAGATGGAGATTTCTGGGAGAGCTTTTGCCATTTGATATTACATGGACCCAGGAGGACTCTCGTGGACCAATGTCCTGAACTCGGCTCTCCCCCATCAGAGACACAGCCCTGACACTGCCTGGAGCATGAATACCTTGTCCACTGCATGGCTCAGAAGAAAAGGGAGAAAAATAGAAAGAAAGAAAAAAATAGTCAAAATTAAAATATTATTAAAAATAAAAAAATTAAAAGTAATAAAAAAAGTGAAAGCACGAAGGAAGAGGGGAACTAAAACAAAGCCACCAATAATAACAAGCACTAAAAACTCTACTAAAAAACAACAACAAAAAAATATTGGACAGACAGAACCCTAGGACAAATGGTAAAAGCAAAGCTATACAGACAAAATCACACAAAGAAGCATACACATACACACTCACAAAAAAGAGAAAAATATATATATATATAAAGGAAGAGATCAACCAAATCAATACCAATGATAATAAACTTAAATGCTAAACTAAGATAACCATAAGACCAGAAAGAAATTAGATGCAGAAAGAAAACCCCAAATCTACAGTTGCTCCCAAAGTCCACCACCTCAATTTTGGGTTGATTCACTGTCTATTCAGGTATTCTAGAGATGCAGGGTACATCAATTTGATTGTGGAGATTTAATCCACTGCTCCTGTGGCTGCTAGGAGAAATTTCCCTTTCTCTGCATTGTTCATACAACTCCTGGGGTTCAACTTTGGATTTGGCCCTGCCTTTGTGTGTAGGTCATCTGAGGGCATCTTTTCTTTGCTCAGACAGGATGGGATTAAAATAGCAGCTGATTAGGGTGCTCTGGTTCACTTAGGCCAGGGGGAGAGAGGGGTATGGAATGTGGGAAGAGCCTGTTGTGACAGAGGCCTGTGTGATGTTGCAACAGCCTAAGGTGTGCCATGTATTCTCCTGGGAAAGTTGTCCCTGGTCATGCGACCCTGGCAGTGGTGGACTGTACAGGGTCCCAGGAGGAGAGGTGTGGAGAATGATCTGTGCTTGAACACAAGCTTCTTGGTGGCTGCAGCAACAGCCTCAGCATTTCATGCTTGTCTCTGGTGTCCACTCTGATAGCCATGGCTCACACCCATCTCTGGAGCTCATTTAGGTGGTGCTCCAAATCCCATCTCCTCACACACCCTGAAACAATTGTCTCTTGCCTCTTAGTCAGGTCCAGACTTTTTCCTGGACTCCCTCCTTGTTAGCTGTGGTGCACTAGCCCCCTTCAGGCTGTGTTAATGCAACCAACCCCAGTCCTCTCCCTGGGATCTGACCTCCGAAGCTAGAGCCTCAGCTCCCAGACCCCACCCACCCCAGCCAGTGAGCAGACAAGCCTCTCAGGCTGATGAGTGCTGGTTGGCACCAATCCTCTGTGCAGGAATCTCTCCATTTTGCCCTCTACACCCCGTTGCTGTGTTCTCCTCCATGGCTCCGAAGCTTCCCCACACCACCCCACTGTTTCCGCCAGTGAAAGGGCTTCCTAGTGTGTGGAAACTTTTCCTCCTTCACAGCTCCATCCCAGAGGTACAGGTCCTGTCCCTATTCTTTTGTCTCTGTTTTTTCCTTTTTTCTTTTACCCTACCCAGGTACATGGGGAGATTCTTGCCTTTTGGAAAGTCTGAGGTCTTCTGCCAGTGTTCAATAGGTGTTTTGTAGGAGTTGTTCCACATGTAGATGTATTTCTGATGTATTTGTTGGGAGGAAGGTTATCTCCACGTCTTACTCCTCCACCATCTTGAAGGTCTCAAAACTTCCGTTTTTAAAACAAATTGTGACAGGTGGTGAAAAGTGGATACTGTACAATAATGTGGAAAGGAAGAGATTGTGGGGCAAATGAAATGAACCACCACGAACCACACCAAAGCCTGGGCTTCATCCAAAGAAGGTGATGTTGTGTACATGTTGAGATTGGAAGGGAGTCCTCTATGATAAGCTCCTTCCGGAAAACCAAATGATTAATTCCAACAAGTACTGCTCCCAATTAGACCAACTGAAAGCAGCACTTGGTGAAAAGATTCCAGAATTAGTCAATGGAAAATGCATAATCTTTCATCTGGATAATGCAAGACCACATGTTTCTTTGATGATCAGGCAAAAACTGTTACAGCTTGACTGAGAAGTTCTGATTCATCTGCCATATTCACTAGACATTAACCTTTGGATTTCCATTTATTTCAGTCTTTAGAAAATTCTCTTCATGGAAAATAATTCATTTCCCTGCAAGACTGTAAAAGGCAGCTGAAAGAGTTCTTTTCTCAAAATGGTAAAAAGTTTTGGGAAGATGGAGTTAAGTAGTTGCCTGAAAAAATGGCAGAAGATAGTGGAACAAAAGGGTGAATACATTGTGCAATAAAGTTCTTGGCGAAAATGAAAAATGTGTCTTTTCTTTTTACTTAAAAACCAAAGGCACTTTTTGGCCAACCCAATACTTCAGGAAGGGAAAAGTAGTTTTCTTGTCTCCTCATTCTAAGAGGATTTTTTGATTTCCCCTTCATGTACACAACATTGATTTAATCATAATTTGCAGCATGTGGTACACTATGCTCATAAGTATCTGATGCTAGTTCAGTCTTTATCTCTATCTACTAACTCCATCTCTATATCTTTATCTGTCTGTCTCTATCTGTATCTGTATCACGATCTTATCTCTATCTTTGTCTACTTTTTGATCTACCTCTC
The DNA here is from genome assembly GCF_964270905.1 of Leucopleurus acutus. NCBI lineage: Eukaryota > Metazoa > Chordata > Mammalia > Artiodactyla > Delphinidae > Leucopleurus > Leucopleurus acutus. The sequence continues at coordinate 8,684,478 of NC_139154.1, forward strand.
AGAACCCCACCCACATTCATCCCTGACACATACCTGTATAAGCACCAATTCATTCCACTGGATATTTGTAAAATATTTGGCATTAATATTTTTGCTTAATTTACAGGAAGAATATTGTGCTATAAATCTTGTCTTCTTACTTTAGTCCTTCAATACATTTTACAAAAATGTATCTACGTTGCCTTATGTCTGTCAGGCTCATTTCTTTGCACTCTTCCACAAGATTCCATTCCATGCATTCCTGAATCCTATTTGCTATTCCACAGGTGATAGACATCTAGATTGCCTTCAATTCCTTGCTATATTAGGTGCCACATCCTTGCCTGCATATATCCATCACAAATTACTATGTGAAAGTATTTCCTGTAACACACCTAAGGTTGAGACTTCTCTATCATGGTGTATACATACTCCTCATATGACAAAATGTCACCGGATATCACTACCATTAGCAATACACAAGTATTCCTGTTACTCCAAATTCTTGCCAATAGTTGGGTATATTGAACTTTCTAATGTTTGTCTCTAATGGGTATATAGTAATACCTCATGATCATTTTAACTTACAGTTATCTAATGATAAATTAAGTTGAATATTTTATATTCCTATTTTACATTTTATATTCCTCATGCCCAAAACTAATTTTTTAAAGACTATATTTTAGAGTTTTCAATTTACAATAAAATTGAGGTAAACCTAAAGGAATTTCCCATATACTCCCTTCCCCCACACATTCATAGCCTCTCCCCTTAACAACATCTCCCACCAGAGTGGTATGTTTGTTATAATTGATAAGCCTACACTGACACATCATTATCATCCAAAGTCCATGTATACATTATGGTTCACTTTTGGTTTTGTACAATTTATGGGTTTAGACAAATGTATAATGACATATATACATCATTATAATATCAAATAAGCTGCTTTCGTTGTCCTAAAAATTCTCTGTGTTCTATCTATTCATTTCCCCCTTCCCCACCCACTGATCTTTTCATTGTCTCCATATTTTAGCCTTTTCCAGAGTGTCAAATAGTTGGAATCATACTATTTGACATGGAGCCTTTTCAAATCGACTCCTTTCACTTATTATTATGCGTTTAAGGTTTCTCCACGTCTTCGTGGCTTCATATCTCATTTCGTTTTAGTGCTGAATAATATTCCATTATCTGGAATACCACACTGTCTCGATTACTGCAGCTTTATAGTAAGTCTTGAAGCTTGGTAGGATCAATCCTCGTACTTTGTTCTTGTCATTTAACATTGTATTGACTATTCTGGGTATTTTGCTTCTCCATATAAACTTTAGAATCAGTTTGTCAGTATCCATCCATAAAATAACTTGCTGAGATTTTCATTGGGATTTCATTGAATCTACAGATCAAGTTGAAAAGAACCAACTTCTTGACAATATTGAGTCTTCCTATCCATGAACATGGAATATCCCCCCATTTATTTATTTCTTCCTTGATTTCATTCATCAGAATTTTGTAGTTTTCTTCATATAGGTCTTATATGATTTTGTCATATTTACAGCTAAATATTTAATTTTTGGGAGGAGTGCTAATATAAGTGGTACTGTGTTTTTAATTTCAAATTCCTTATGTCCATAGTTGGTATACAGAAAAGCAACTGACTTTTGTACATTAACTTTCTATCTTGCAACCTTGCTATAATTACTTGTTAGTTCCATGAGGGTTATTTTTTTGTCAATTATTTTGCATTTTCTATTTGATGGACATGTCATTTATGAACAAAAACAGGTTTATGTCTTCCTTCCCAATATATATCTATATATGTGTATGTGTATGTACACACACACACCTTTTATGGCAGACTACTTTTTTGTACCATTTTTTTTGAAGTATAGTTGATTTAAAATATTGTGTTAGTTTCAGATGTACAACAAAGTGATTCAGTTAGCTTTTCAGATCATATTCCATTATAGGTTATTACAAGATATTTAATGTAATTCCTTGTGCTTTTAATGTAACTCCTTATGCCATACAATAAATCCTTTTTTCTTATCTATTTTATGTATAGTAATTTGTACCTGTTAATCCCATACTCTAATTTTTAACAAATTAAGGGATGACAAATTACCCCTTTGGTAACCATAAGTTTGTTTTCTATGTCTGGGAGTCTATTTCTGTTTTGTACATAGATTCATTTGTATTATTTTTAGATTCCACATATAATTGATATCATATAGTAGTTGTATTTCTCTGACTTACTTCACTAAGTATAATATTCTCTAGGTCCAACCCTTTTCCTGCAAATGGCAGTATTTCATCCTTTCAAGGCCAAGTAATATTCCTTTATGAATATCTTTCCAATGTTCAGAGCAGCAATATTTACAATAGTTAAGACATGGAAACAACCCAAGTGCCCATCAACAGACTATTTTTTAATCAAGGTGACTAACACTATGAGGGCTGTTTATTTTCCCTTCTGTAAATTTCCCACTTAAACTCTTCCACTCTTTTCATATTGGATGTTTTATATTTCTTTCTTGTTGATTTTAGTAGTTTACTCTAAATTCTAGATGTTAATTTTTATTGGTTTTAGACACAAATATGTTCCTTTACTCTGTCAGTTGTCTGTAATTTTGTTTGTCATTTGTCAAAACGAAATCTTAACTTCACATGAATATTTATCTAGGCATTTAAACAAAATAGTAGATAATATTTTCAAAGTTTGTTTGGCAAAAAAGGGTGTAAAAATTTTTCATATTCTTGATTCAAACATGATCCTTAAATATTGAAAACACAGAGCTAGGCTCTTCTTAAAAGAATGAACAGATTAAATTTGTTTGTTTTAATAGCTGATTGTTAGATTTCTTAACATATCCACACCCATTGTCTAATCTATGATACTGTTTTTCTATAAGTGTAGTGATTGTTACAGTTTCTGCTTCTTCAATAACTATGCCAAAACCCATAAAATAAAATCCATAAAATAATTATAAAATAGACAGAGCTGAAACTTAATAAGATCTATCAAAATAACATGGGAAGTCATGAGAAGATATATAAAACAATAATCTAAGCTAAAACAAAGTCATCTTATTTCTAAAAACAATTTTTTTCCCACAAAATTTAGTTGATAAATTAATCTTTAGAAGACAGAATATTGTTAGATAGTTTTAAGTTTTAGCCTTGAATTTTGCTTTCAAGTGGCCAATAAACAAAATTATCACTTTGGTCTTTCTGACCGTATGTTATTTTTTCCAATTCAGTAATCTCCTTAATATTTGAAAAACTTAATTTACCACTTCCCTTGATGATTCCATGGCATGTAATATTCTACTCAAGTTTTAAATCTTTGCAATGTTATGTTTCTCTTAGGCAGAAGTTCTGAAGAAGGAAATATTCTCATCTCAGGAACCAATAGGGTAATATCCACATGTTGCCAAAATAATAGACTTATTTAAAAAATACTGGTGAAGAGTCTGTCAACCTGGATTTTAGTGTCATGTTAAACCCAGTAAAATATTAATAGTAAGTATCTAGATGATAACACAACAGTTCCATCAATTATTTGAAAAATTCTCAAGCACAGGAATTTGATTGCTCTGAATTGCCTCAGAGGAAAGAACTAAATACAGACAGTCAAATTTTAGCTTAATTTAATAAATTATATTCTAAAGCTGGAGACATTCAGCAATGCACTCACTCAAATGACACAGAGTCTGTTACAAAAATTAAACAGACCCTGGGATCTTAGCACTAGTACATGGAAAGGAGAAGAAATTGGTGATTGGAAAAGAAACAAAAACAGATACTTGGTAATTTCATTTTCCAAAGTGCAGCCCTTTTTTTTTTTTTTAGAGGTAAAGAGGTAGGAGAAATTGAGTCTTGTTGAAAATCACACATAAAGCCAGGATCTCCATTTTCTTTACTTCTCCTCCTGTTTTTTCTTCAAAATATAAGATACCTAGTGTCCTACACTCCATTCTCCCTTCTCCTTTCAGTTAATCCCATACTCATAAAATAATCTGAAATTAAATACACAAAGTTCTTTAAAAATAATTTCATTTTAACCAAGATGGAAGTTTCACATGAAATTAAGATAATGTACTGTTGAAATTTCTGTCATTGTTCATTGAGATTAGACTTATTACAAGAACCCAAACCCAGAATTAAAGCTTAGAGCATATTAATAATAGAAGCACAGTTCTAAATTTTAACAAATTTAACCTATGTGAAATTGTATTTGTCCTTGTTAGGGCATGTTTGCACATTCCCTCAGCACATACATGAGGACACACACACGTTCACATCCTATTCTCACAGAAATTCTGTGCTTTGTGTCTAATATATAGTTACCAAGGAATCAAAAATAATATCTGGCCACAACTGCCTGTTTAAATTCTTCAATTTCAGGGGTTTTTAATGGATCAGTATATACTCTTTGTCCACATCTCTCAAATAGAAAGGCTTGAGTCATGTCAGAACCTTCACTGTGTCCAAATTTAAGATCCGTTATTAATATTGAAATATTGTTGCTTCTAAAGAGGCTTATGTCTAATCTTTGTTTCTTTTGGCTCTGTGGTGATTTGTCCCTTAACGTGATTTTGTTTCCAGGAAATCTAGTATTGGAAAACTAGAAAACTAGTTCATTTATACGAAGCAGTTTTGAGCCGTCTTTAAATCTATTTTCCGGTGTTAAATCCTGACAATATACTTTTGCTTAATAGGTCTCAGAATATCATCCTGAAAGTGTTAAGGAACCAAATTTAGCTAAGGGAGGAGCTAATGTGAATTTGTGGGAAAGGGACTAAGATAGCTCTTACATACTTTAAAAAATCTCATGTCCAAATAAGAGCCTAGACAACTTGAACCTAGGGAAAATACAAATCCAGTAGAGATGTAATCTAGGGGCAAGAAAAAATACAGGTTTGGGAATGCTAAAAGTTGATGGGACAATCAAGGTCCAACAGAAGAAAACCATTAGCAAAAAAACAAAATACATATAATAAATAAAGAACCTAATCCATAGAAAAGATCTTAAATAGATAGGTGAAAATAGAGCACATAGACATTTGGCCATGTGTAGAAAGAGCTTCTTCACAATACCAGTTTACAGAATGAGGGAACAGACAAAAGAACCTGTATTTCTAAGAGACACAGGCTTAAAAAGTTCAGGTGGTAAGACCTGTCTTCAGCATGAGATACGTGGGGAAGACCTCCAGCAGACATTTCTTAAAGTACTCAAAGGAGATGTCCAGAAAGATTTTCTAATCAAGTACTGTCACCATGTGGGCTAATCACCACTCCTGGTTCCCAGAGTGGAAGATTAGTCTGCAGGGCCTGGGTGCTCCTTGGACAGGCACAGGATGGATGTATACTGAGGAAAGAATTTATGTTCTCTTTGTGCTACTTTATTATACGGAAGTTATTTTCACAATCCTTATAAACTTATTTTCTTTACATATGTCTTATTATAAATTATATCTCTGCTCTGTGTAATGAGAGTAACTATAGTTTTAATTAACCTTTTAATTTGTAGCTTATACAAGCAACCCCATGTAATTTCATAGGGAAGAAAGCTTAAGCTTTGTTAGTAAGCCTTCCTATGTGTTCACCAGGTTTATAAACTGGAAAGAATAAAATTTCTTTTGGCCAACATTTCTTCCCTTTGACTCAGGGAAGTTGATACTACTCAATAGCTAAGAATCATTCAGTTTTTATTTAATCACAAAATCACCGAAACATTGATTTTGTCTTTTTTTCTCAAGACATAAAAAATGTTGCCATGGTTATCTTTTTAATTTTTTAAGCATTATCTAAACTGCCACCTATTCAAAATAAGTTGTGATCAGAAGCCTATAATCCTTAATTTTTCAGGATACATAAATCAACATAACACTTTTGGTGAAGAATATTTTGAGACTGGAATTGCAAAATCTGGGAATATAACTGGTTAGAAATGGACAAGAAAGAAAGAAAAATAGAAACATTATAGATGAAACTTATTTTGAAAAAGTAAATAAAAAAATAATTTTTTGTTGGCTTCCTTGGTCACCATGACTTTCACTCCCAAACAGAGTCACTTATAAGCATAAATTTGTTGCTCTGTTGTCAACTTTGCTATGCTCTTCCAAAATTGGGAGCCCAATGCTTCCCAGGTGGACCTGAAAAGGAGATAATGAAAGGCTGAATCTAAATAATCTTCTTTGCATTTTGTTATTGTTAGTTCTGTTGTCAGGAGATGGTTTAGGGAGTAGTAATCACTGTGGTTCTTATTTCTACTAATGAGGCTTTTCTCCCTTTACCCAGAATCAATACTTTAGAGTCATCTTGATATCTCTTTCTTTCTCCTCTCTCCACATGCCAGCAAGTTGTATTTTTTGTTCTCTTTCAATAATCTCTCTCATAAATTGTCCCCCTTTCTCTCCACACCAAATAACAGAAATAATAATAAAATCATATTAACAATTAACTACTGAGCACTTGTTTAATGCCAGGCACATTGTTAAGTAATTCACATGCATTGTCTCAATGAATAATCATAGTAACATTGGTCTCTTGTGCATTTTACTAGTAAGAAAAATGAAGCTCAGAATAGTTAAACAAATTGCTCCAAATCACATAGCAAGAAAGTAGATTCAGATTTGAATCAAGAAAACCCTGAGCTTTTGAGCACTGCTCCACACTTCCTCTTTCTAGTTCACACCTCCTGCAGACACTTCCTAGTTTAAATTTTCCTCAATATTGCCACCTGATTGCCAATCTTTGTAATATGCTTTATTCATGCCAGTCTCCTTTGCAAGGATTTTTCCCATTTACTGCAGTGATTTAGATTCTGGGCTCTAGCAGTTGACTGGGTTTGAAATTTTGTTAAAGTACCTCAAAACCACTAACATCCTCTTTGTTGGATTTTAAGTTCTTTAAGGTTAAGACTGAGTCTTACTGATCCACACATCTGTGATAAGTACCTGGTTCATAGTTTTACACACAGTACTCTACAAATATTCATAGGAATGAGCTTAACTGAACAGAGGTGAGCATTTTTTTAAAATATAATTTTGATTACATAAAAGAGGCTAATGTTACTACTTTTTGAATACTGATGGCATTATTGAGATAAGAGTATCAAGCTCTTTGCTATATGGTATAAGAGAAGAATACAAATAACATATATGATGTAGTAAAATGGTCGCAAAGACATAAAGTAAGGTCAATCTCTAATTTTGCTGTGAAGGAATATAGTTTGTTGGATAACTTAATGAGCTCCTGTGTCCTAATCAAGATCGTCATTTGAGCAGGATTTTCTCCATTTGAATACCCTATTTTCTAGCACCCTCTCATTCTAGCCTATGTCCCACTGTACTCATTCAGTCTAGCTTATGACTTCTAGGATCTTCTAAATTAGAAAATCTATTTTAGGTCTTCCAGAATCTTTTCTATTTTTTGGATTCTGGCAGTAAAGGAGGAATTGTCTTATCCCTTTCCTCCAACAAAACTAGCAATTCTAACTGAAGAACGAGGATCATGAACATAGTCCTGTTTCACAGATTTATCACACTGTGCCACCAGTAAAATTTCTTGAGACTGAGAAACCCCAAGATGTACAATCTGGATAACTTATTTCTCTCATACAAAGTGTAGGACAAATTATTTCCTAAGAAAAATCTACTTTATATTCAAGAATGCATGAATGTTCTAGGAATCTTGCAAATGTTGAAATAATATTAATCTGCAAGCATGGGTTTGTGAACATATTTGCATAGCACTTAAATCCAAGGTACTGAAACTAGACTGCTTCAGCTAAAATCATCAACTACCATTTACAATATGTATGATATTGAAAAAAAATATTTAATCTCTCTGTTCCTCCATCTGTAATTTGGAACTAATAACAACACTCACGTGATAAAATTGTTTTCAAGGTTCATGAGAAATTAATTGGGAGCAATATCTCCAAACACATGAAAAGAAGGCAATAGAATAAACATCATATGTTTAGTTTGTTTTTGTTATTATTAAAAAGTATTACCATGTTATTATTTTAAGCTTCACTCTACACAGACTGAGTGAGGCTAAGACACTTCTAACAGGATTTTTAAAGATAGGAAAAAAACCTCTGCCTTCTATAACTAGTGCTAGTATAATGCATTGGTTAGTTTAAGTTGTACAGAGGAAGCATCAGAAAGTAAGGAAAGATCTGGCTCACAGAGAAGATGTAGGGTGAAGTGTCATAAAGGAGGAATCATTTATTTAAATAATTTATTTAAATAAATAAATAAATAAATAAATATATATATATATATATATATATATATATATATATATATATAGAGAGAGAGAGAGAGAGAGAGAGAGAGAGAGAGAGGAAACCAAAAATGTGCCAGATTTTATGCAAGATGCTGTGGGATTGTGTATTCACTATTAAACCATCCACCTTAGCATACTCAAGGAACATATATCTCCCTACTAGAGAAAGACAAGCAAGAAAGCAATTGCACAAGTACTCTGAAATATGTAAATGCAAGATCTGTAGAAAATGAACACCTGCTATTTTCAGGGAAAGTGAGAATGATTTGCAGGGAAGGTGACATTGTCTATATAAATCCATGCTTGAGAGTCATTTTGTCAGGCAAACAAAAGGAATCAGTATGTGCAGAGAAAACAGGAAGAAAGGCAAGAGATCTCTGGAGGTTCAAAAATAGTTTGGTTTAGCTAATATATATATGGTATAGGGTGGTTGGAATCCAAGGGCTTTAGCAGGAGAAGAGACTGAAACTAGAAACTGAGATTCATTATTAGAGATCTTATACGGGAAGAAGTTTGTTCTTAATTCTGCCTGAGAATTTCAAGAAAGGGGCTGATATTCTCAGAATTCACAAGTTACTTCTGTCAGATAAGTATGAGGAGTGTCGGTGAGGGAAGAGGACAGAGCCTGGAGTTCTAGAGTAGCTGTTCTCCCAATGTTGTTCCCGGACCAGAAGTATGAGCATTACCTGGAAACTTGTTAGAAATGCAAATTCTCAGTCTCCACCTCAGAAACCCTGAATCAGAAACTCTAGGACAGAGCCCAGTCATGGGTTTTTGAACAAGCTCTCCGGGTAATTCAGGCATTCATGAGCAATTGAGAACTATGGTTCGAGATGAATCTGTTGTCTTCCTTCAGGGAGAGTTATGTGCTGTTTCTTATCAGCAGAGACAGCAAAAATAGAGCTTGGGAAGTAGCCCTGAGTTTAAAGTGGGCTATAATTGGGAATTCTCGGTGGTCCAGTGGTTAGGAATCCACGTTCTCACTGCCGAGTGCTGGGGTTCGATCCCTAGTTGGGGAACTAAGATCCCACAAGCCATGTGTCACAGGCAAAATAAGAATAAATAAAGTGGGCTACAATTGAGTGACCAGGTGACACCATTTGGTGAGAAGGAGATGCTGAGAATGAATTTGGTTGGGGAATCAAGTCTATAAAGACTAAAAAGTGATAAAGAATATGGAATTAAGCAATGGGGCAATTCGGAGAGGGAAAGGAGATTTAGACCTGAAGTAGTAAAATATTACAGTCAGAATCTTGAAGAAACAAGTACCTAATGCAGTCATTTGGATATAAAAGAGAAAAACAGCTTCATCTATGTCTTGGATTTGGTTTAATTTTATCTACATTCCTCATCAACTTCAATGGTTTTGGTATTAGTCTGTATGAAAATAATGATGATAATTTTTAGTAGGGAAGGGCCAGAGCTGGAGAGAAATTTGTGGAACTATATTATATTCTCTGAAATCTTGGTACATAACAAACACAATTTCCATTCTCTTTCCTACATCACTGCTAAAACTTTTTTGAATCCCCTGATTCACCAATTTATGCAAGCCCAGATATTTGTGAACTCCACATACTTCAGACTGAAGCTCTTCGTTTCTGCCTCTTAGGCCCTTGCAGGTTCTCATTTTGACAGTGTTCTTTTTCCAAGCAATTTGAACCAATTTTATGTGAAACTTCATGAGACACTTCATCAAATTCTTTGCTTTGGCCCAGATATGTAGCCTCCACTGCATACTCTCAGCCACTAATCTTATAATTCTATCTCACTGAGTTTGACTGGTATGGTGTGCTCTCTCCTCCAGTTTCATTTATACTCCCTGTGAAATCCTAGCCTCAGGAACAGTAGGGTAGTAGAATGGGGAGCAGGCAAAAGGAGCTGGAACAGTGAACAACAGGGGGACACAGCAGAATCCAGAGTAGCTATAAAGGGAAATATGCTAATTAATGGGTATGCAGAGTGGAGAAGGGAGGAAAAGATCTAGCACAGCTTCCACAAGGTGAATGAATACATAAGGAGTACATTTGTTTCTATGGTAAGCCCCGGGGATTATAATGGAAAGGTAGATTCTTGTTTTCAGTGATCTCTTTTTCTTTTTTTCAGTTTCTTATTAGACAAGCTTATTTATTTATATTAACAAGAAAAATATGCGATTGTATCAAAGCTCTTAATGATCAGTGAATCACTGCCCTAGCCATTTTTCCTTCCTTTAATATATGTATTAAAATCACTAATAAATGCACATATCAAGTGTACATACAGTGATTTTTGGTACAATATGTTGGTGTATATTTTCTAATATGTTCCATTTTAAATAGTTTAATATATGCACACATTTTTTTTTAAATGTTGGATACATATAAATTAACATGTTGGCCCTAAAATCAATAATGTTTTCAGGCTTAGCTATGACCTCATCAGCGATCGTCTTTAAGCCACAAGAATACAGGAGACATTTGTTTCTCCTTTACCACTTTGCCCTAAATGCTCATTGCAAAAATTTGTCACAAATTAGACCCTCCTAAATGATTTGTGTCAATATATGAATGAATCCACCTTCACAGATTCCCATCTCCGTCTCCTCCTAGCCCTGGTATTCTACTTAATATCCACAACATCACTGTGATGTACGTATTGCTTGCTGGATACTTCTGATAACCCATTATGTCACCCGGGGCTAGAAATCTTGCTGCTGCATCTGAAAGCTAGAATGAGACAGGTTGTTCATTCTAAAGTATGAGGTGTTCAGTTATCTTCAAGTTATTCAAGAGAGAGCAATAAAGTCTACAGACTGCCAATGGTCATCATATTTCTCCAAAGAGACAGATAGTAAATATTTCAGTATTTGCAGTCCATACAATCTCTGTTGCAAAGACTCGATTCTGCAATTGTAGCACAAAAGCAACCACAGATAATATATAAACAAATAGACATGGTTGTGTCCCAATAAAACTTTATTTACAAAGACAGATACTGGAGCAGACTTAGCCCCAGGGCTGTAATTTGCCTGCCTCCAGGGATGGACAAAGTCTTTTTTGCCTCTGTACCTGAGCTGTTCTGACACTGTAGCAAGACTTATTATCAAAATATTGGTGTCCATTCTCCAAAAGAATATTGAAATAAGCAGAAATCATTGAGGCTAAAGTATTGATTGGGAAAACATGAATTTGAAAGCTAGACTGCCTGTCTATATCCAGCTTTTCTATTTATTATATGCCCTTGGCCAGCAGACATATGTTCTCTTGCCTCAGTTTTCCTGTCCGCAGAATGAGAAGAATTGTTTCCTCCAGAACAAAGAGGTTACTAAGCAGCTGAGGCTCAGTTTCTGGTCCCAGGAACCAGGGTGTCTGTGGTGTAGGGGAGAAACAAAATCTCCTCTACCTTCAGAATTTTTGACAGATGACGTTCCATATAACCACCATAATGTTTTCCATCTTGAAATGGTACAACTGTGCCCTGCAGTTTCAGAGGTCAGAGAAATGTGTTTGCCCTTTTTTGTGGCATGTACCAATACAATTGAATCTATTCCAGAAATATGGTGTGTTGATGGATGAAGATACCAATTTAATCACTTACAAAAATTTGCTACAATATTGTGCTGTCTTTCCAGCTAATGACCAATGTCACTCAGCATATCCTTTTGCTTTTTTACCATCTACTTTCACATTGGCTAACGGTGTATCCCTGTGTTTCAATCATTTTATGAAAAAAGTTAATGGAACATGAGTGGGGACAAACAAATTTGCTGAATCATCATGGAGCCGACAAACTGCATGCATTATTCTGTTCCCAGCATCACAATTACTCAGAATTCACTATTTAGTTCCTTTGTAACCCAATCTTCCAAGATATCTGCTGACAGATATCAATTTTGGGGAACAGAGTAATATGATGCATTGTGTGCATGGTCATATCGTAAAAGGTACAATGCAATTAAGTCTGACACAGTGGCCAATTCATTGCCAAATGCAGTTGACCTGTTACATGCAACATACCTGATGCAAGACTGGAATGAGGGGAAAAAGACCTACTGTCAAATAGAAGAAAAGCAACTTTATTCACATAAGCTCATATTAAAATGTTTTTAAAAAGTGTTTTATGGAATCATCAGCTATTAAGAGTTAGCAGAGATTTGGCCTTATACATAACTGCAAAGCAGGTCATACACTTCCCAGTCTGTATTTTTTCCATTAAACAAGCCATCATAGAAATCATACACAACTAATACATGTACATACTTATTTGGTATAAGAATAATTTCAAACATTATTCATCCTCCATTGAATTATATCCACAAAAACCTAAATTAGTGAATTATTCAAGATCATTTCTATATGTGCAAACTTGTTTAGTGTCTTAACAATAACACTTTGACTCTAAATATTGCTCACCCTCTTCATTTAACAAATGAACCATGTTCTCTCAGAGCCTTATGCTCCAAGACTGAGCTATTACCCTAGGAAGGAGATGGAAGTTTCCTCTAGAACAAAGAGGTTACTAAGCAGCTGACTTATTTGTCTGCTTTTAGGAAAATTATTGTTTGTTTGTTTTTTTTAATGCCAGCATTTTACAGTAAGAGAAAGTATACTAAATTTGAAATGTACTTAATGCCACAAAACCCAGGCCATATTAGGCCTTGGAGTTTACACCTGCCAGAAAAGACAAGACCCAGGAGATGACATGGAATATATGAAGAATCTGCTTTTACTAGGTCGGAGATTTGAGGGAAGAAGAAAGAGAGTTTGTTCCCCTTTCCCCTTGGGAAAGGGGAGAGGAAGATCCACATGGCTGGGGGAAGTCTGAGACCAAAGCACCCAAGTCTTAGAGAAAGCCTGCTAGTGATTACTTCCAAGGAAGTGAGGAGCAGTGGCCTGGGCTCTAGATGTGAAATGCCTGTATAGATGAGTCTGATGCCTTTTTCCTGGCTTTTCCTCAGCTGCCTAGGTAGTGCTGGGCCCCAGGTATTCCTACGTGCTTTGGTGAGTGCCAGTCTGAGGCTCAGTTTCTGGTCCCAGGAACCAGGGTGTCTGTGGTGTAGGGGAGAAACAAAATCTCCTCTACCATCTTTAGGTCTCTTGGCTGTTCCCAAGAATTGAATTGATATAAGATAAATTAACAGGAAAAAAAGCATACAAATTATATCAAATCTTTACATACACGTGGGAGCCTTCACAAGAGAATGAAGATCCAGGGAAGTGACCAGAGCAGGAAGCTTTTACACCTTTTAAGCAAAGAAACAATAAATTTGTGAAGAACTGACAAAACAAAGAGGTTTGGGCTGGGGTAGTAAATGGTGGAAACTGTAAATAGGAAGACAAAGGTTAGCTTAGCAAACTTTGTACAGATTTCTTGGCCCCAAATTCCCTGTCTCTGGTGATAAGAATGTCTTCTACCTCCTGGTACAAGGAGCATACATTTCACACTGGAGTTTTATCTCCTGCTTTCAGAAAGACAAAGGAGGGTTTCTGACCCTTTCCTTCTTACACCTACTGTTTCTTAATTGCTGTTATTTCAAAATAATCAATATGCCAAAGTGACGTTTTGGGGTGACATATTCTGAACACTTTCAGTGGCTTAGCAAGCATGAGAAACTGCTTGGACCAAGTACTACAGCATTAGGTTCCAGCATGCCACCTTGCAATGTTACCTCAGCTATCACTTCTGAAAAAGGGCCTGAAGACCCAGAAAACTTTGCATTCTTTTAAGAGCCCCTTCTCACAACTACAAAATATATTAAATCCCTGTGTATACTCAGATTCTATGCTTCCACAAAGGGGATTCAAAGAAGGCAGAACTCAGGGGTGAATTATTTTTCTAAATGCACTAAATCATCTATAAGAGATTATTTAAACTATGTATGATAAGGGACGTTTCAATATTTAGAATATTATTAAATATTTAGAATATTTAGAAGGTAAATACTTAAACTGAAAGAGATTTTCTTTTTAAACTGGAAGGAATGATACGTTTAGATTGGGAAATATAACTTTCTCAGCTAGTCTGTGGGATAGGGTTCACAAGGAAGAGAAGATCAGATCTAGAGATAAATAAAAGAATGTGGTAGGTTCTAGTAACTCAAAGGAAGCACATGAGCTTGATATAGTCATTTTGAAAGACTCTGGAGATTTCAAAAGACCTAACTGGTTCCACAAACTAAGACAGTTTAATCAGGGAAGGATAAAAGGGATAAAACTCACGACATCATTTCTATGGAATAGATAGTTAACATGTATTTTAAGTAATTAGATTATCATTACTATATTATCAATACATAGGAGGAAACTGAGTTCAAAGAGGTTAAACAATGTTATCAGTACCACCTATCAGAGGCTTGACTTATTTGACTGCCTAAGACAGTTGCAGAACATTTGACAGCATAAATCTCAAGAACTTCTCTAAGTCTCTGTTTCTGGGGAGTAGCCACACCAACCAAAATAATCAATATACATTTGATTATGTATAATATACATTTATATTCATATATCAGAAGAAACTGGGTTTTAGATGGTTCAATCTATCTGAGGTAATATAAGTGAATATATATATCAAACTAATACTGTGTCAATTTCTGAAAAGATTCTTCATGTTAAAAAATTGTTTGTGTGTGTGTGTGTGTGTGTGTGTGTGTGTGTGTGTGTTCTAATGCCCAAGAAAATGACAGGGGAATAAAATGATAGAACTCATCGATCAGCCTTCAAATGTAGCTCCAAAACCTCTAGGCTAACAGGTTTTTCAAAGACCTTAGATGTTTATGGATACTTCTTCTAAGTGAAAGTTCCAGAGATACTGGAAGAGGGAACCCATGGCCAACCAACTTCTTTGAAAACTTGCTGGAAGAAATTAGAAGTAGAAAATATGATAAGGTGATGATGATCACAGCTTAGTTTCTTTAAACACAGAGAAAATTTTGGGAGGAAAATAAACCTACTCCAGAATAGTAAAAGATAATCAAATTTAAAAGGAAATATTATACTTTAATTTACAAATTCTTTCAGGTAGCAAAACATTGAGGTCTTTATTAAGATCTTCTACTGTATGTCTTCAGACTTAGATTTAATCTTTCAACCCCAAGAAATACCAATTTATATTAATTCAATACAAATGTTACTCTTTTTTTGGGGGGGAGGTGTAGGGGGTAATCTCAAGGTTAGGAATTTGGAATTTCTGTATTAATTCATTATGATTTTTGTTTCTTGACCTCTACAGTAATACTATCATATTCTATATAGAATTCTTAATGCAAGGTCAAATATCCAGAAAACATACCTTTTAATTTACTTTTTATCTCTTTCATGAAATACTATTGACTGTTTATTCTTTATATTGTACTGACCACTTTGAATCAATATTCCACCAGGTTGTTGTCCTATCATCTGATATTTACCATATACAAGATGTTCGCAGGTAAGAGCAAAATCTTCTTTGGAAAACATGTAATTGAATACTACAGAGAAGGAACCTGTTAATCTCATAAAAGGTATCCACATATATTAATAGGATTATCACTATTCCATAATTAAATCTTTTGGTAGAAGCAAAGAAAAACAGTCAATTCCAGAGACACAAACAGAAAAAGACCAATATCTGGTTTAATTTGCATACTTTAAAATAAATCAGGTTAATTATAATTATAAAATGCTGAATTCTATAAATGCCTTAACTTTTCAGGGTTTAAAAAATATTCCCCTCAATTGAGGTTTTTGTAATTATACTTTAAGAAGTTAATATCCACCTATTACAAGATATATAGATAGATAGATAGATAGATTAGACACATTATGTTCTTTAGCTCATACCAGAAAATGAATATTTGAAGGATAAGAAATAAAAGACTCAGTTATATGCTTAATCAAGCAAGGTATAAGGAAACAGTTGTTCCCCATGGACAGAATAGTTCACCTACCTTCTGAGATTTTAAGGCATGAATCAAAGAAATCTTATTTTTTAAAAATTGAAATCTGAGTCAATCAAGCAAAAATGTAATGGTGAACTTCCAAAAAAACATGCACGTTCTGGGAACAGAAGTACTTTTACAAGGCTATTTTTTTCTGCCTACTAGCTGTGTGACCTTGGACAATTTAATTAAGCTCTCTGGCTCTCAGCTTTGCCATGGATGAAGTTCTAAAAGTATAAAATATAGTTTTTACTATAATAAAACAAAACAATGTAAATACCTATTTAATATGTTTTCAGTTAGTTTTAAAATACCTTTATATGGATTGCATTATTGTAATATTATATACATTATTAAATTACATGAATTATATGAATTGATTTCCCAGATTAGTTAATAAAAACATTTAACTTGTCATTCACTTACTCTGAGTTCTTTTTCTGTTTATCACTTATTCCCACACACTAAAATTTATGGCCCATTAGAGCAGGAACATTGTGGGTTTTACTCACTGTTTTTTTCTTTTGTACAGACTGATATATAAAATACTGTTAATGAGTGAGATATGTCATTCAGAATTCCCTAGGTTATGCTACAGTAACTAAAACTCTCAAATCTTAGTCACTCAACATGCACAAGAGTGTACTAAAGTTTTGTTCACACTACCTGTCCATGATGAGTCAGCAAGTGGGTTTACCTAAAGGTAGTGTTATGGGCTGTGCTGTGTCCCCTTCAAATTCATATGTTGAAGTATTAAACCTCAGCACCTCAGAGTGCAACTGTATTTGAAGATAGAGGCTTTAAAGAGACTATCTTCCTTCTTAAATTTTTTTTTTCTATACACTGGCAATGAACAATCCAATAATAGAATTAAGAAAATAAACCTATGTATAAGAGCATCAGAAAGAATAATGCACTTAGGTATAAATTTAACAACAAAGAAAAAAGTGCAAGACTTATGCATTGAAAAACACAAAACATTATTAAAAGAAACTGAATAAGACCTAAATAAATGGGAAAAAAAACACCCTGTATTCATGGAGTGAAAGCCTTAACTTTTAGGATGATATATTCCCTTAATTGACTTATAGACTCAGTTCAATTCTATCAAAATCCCAGCTACCATTTCTTCCCAGAAATTTATAAGCTGATTCTAAAATTTGTATAGGGGACCTGGAAGAGCCTAAACAATCTTGGAAAGAATAAAGCTGGAGGACTCTCACTTCTCAATTCCAAAACTTACTAAAAAGTTATAGTAATCAAAACAATGTAGTACTGGCATATGGATAGACATATAGAACAACAGAATAGAGTTGAAAGTCCAGAAGTAAACATGTACATTTTTGTTTAACAATGTTGTCAAGAAAATTTACTATCCATTGAATGTTTGTGTCTCCTAAAAAATTTACATGTTGAAACTTATGTCCAACGTGAAGGCATTTGGCAGTGTGGCCTTTGGGAAGTGATTAAATCCTGAGGATGGAACCCTCATGAATGGGATCAGTGCACTTATTAAAGAGACCCTAGAGACCTCTCTTGCCCTTTTCCACCGTATGATGTTACAGGAGACAATGGCCATCTATGAAGAGGAAGCTGCCTCTCATCAGACACTGAATCTGCTACACCCTAACTTTAGACTTCCCAGTCTCCAGCACTGTGAGTAATACATTTCTCTTGTTATTATGCCACCCAGTCTATGGTATTCTGTCATAGCAGTCCAAACAGCCTAAGACCAAATTTAATGGCAAAAATAGTCTTTGTAACAAATGTATGTTAGGACACCTGGATATCCACATGCAAAAGAATGAAGTTGGACTCCTTTCTCACAACCCACATAGTTCAAATAAAAGTGAATCAAAGAGCTACATTTAAGAGATAAACCTATGAAACTCTTAGAAGAATACATATATATCTTCATGAATTTGGATTATGCAGTAGTCTCTTATATATAACATAAAAAAATCAACCAAAGAAAAAAATAGATAAATTAGACTTAATCACATTGAAAGTCTTTTGTTCTTCAAAAGACAATATAAAGAGAGTGAAGAGACAACTTCAGGAATTGAAGAAATATTTGCAAATCACATATCTGATAAGGATCTGGCATCCATAGTATATAAAGAAGTGTTACAACACAATAATAAAAAGATAAATAACCCAATGTAAAATGGATTTGAATACCCATTTTTCCAACAAAGATACACAGATGGCAAATAAGTACATTAAAAGATACTCAATATCATTAGTCATTAGGGAAATATAAATCAAAAGTGCAATGTTATACCACTTCACATACACTGGGATGGTTATTACTAAAGGCAAACAATTAGAAATCTTGGGTATAGATAAATTGGAGGCTTAACATACTGTTGGTGGGCCTGTAAAATGATGCATCCATTCTGGAAAACAGTCTGATAATTCCTCAGAAGATTAAACCGAGTTACCATATGACCCAGCAATTCTATTCCTAGGTACATACACGAGATATGAAAGCATATGCACACCAAAAACTTTACTTGGAGAGACTTTCAAGATGGTGGAGGAGTAAGAAATGGAGATCACCTTCCTCCCTACAGATGGATCAAAAATGCATCTACACGTGGAAAAACTCCTACAGAACACCAACTGAATGTTGGCAGAAGACCACAAACTTCCAAAAAGGCAGGAAAATCCCCACGTACCTGGGTAGGGCAAAAGAAAACAGGAAAAACAGAGACAAAAGAATAGGGACGGGACCTGCACCAGTGGGAGGGAGCAGTGAAGGAAAGGTTTCCACATATTAGGAAGCACCTTCACTGGCAGGGATGGGGCGGAGCTTTGGAGCCACAGAGGAGAGCGTAGCGACAGGGGTGCAGAGGGCAAAGCAGAGAGATTCCCACACAGAGGATTGGTGCTGACCAGCACTCACCAGCCTGATATGCTTGTCTGCTCACCCACCAGGGCAGGAGAGGGCTGGGAGCTGAAGCTTGGGCTTCAGAGATCAGACCCCAGGGAGAAGACTGGGGTTGGCTGCGTGAAGACAGCCTGAGTGGGCTAGAGCACCACAGCTAGCCAGGAGGGAGTATGGGAAAAAGTCTGGACCTGCTGGAAAAGTAAGAGACCATTGTCTCAGGGTGCATGAGGAGTGTGGCTTCCTGCTCCATGTGCCCACAGACGACAGAGCACCACCTAAGCAAGCTCCAGAGATGGACATGAGCTGTGGCTATCATCTTGGACCCCAGAGGCAGGCATGGACTGCTATCGCTGCCGCCACGTCCACCAAGGATCCTGTGTGCAAGTGCAGGTCACTACCCACAACCTCCCAGGAGCCTGTGCATCACACCACGGCCAGGGTCCCATGATCCAGGGACAACTTCCCCTGGAGAACACACGGTATGCCTCAGCCTGTTGCAAATTCATGCCAGCCTTTGCCGCCACAGGCACACCCTGCATTCCAACTGTGACTACCATACCCCTCCCTCTCCTTAGCCAGAGTGAGCAAGAGAGCCCTAATCAGCCGCTGTTTTAACCTCCTCCTCTCTGGGTGGGGAACAGATGTCTGAGGGCAGCCTACACGCAGAGGCAGGGCCAAAACGAAGCTGAGCCCCAGGAGCTGTGCAAACAAATAAGAGAAAGGGAAATTTCTCCATGCAGCCTTAGGAGCAGGAGACTAAATCCCCGCAATTGGCTTGGTAAACCCTGCATCTGTGGAATACCTGAATAGACAACAAGTGTTCCCAAAATTGAGGTGGGGGATTTGGGGAGCAACTGTGGACTTGGGGTTTGCTTTCAGCGTTTGATTTGTTTTTAGTTTTATGTTTATCCTAGTTTAGTTTTTAGTGCTTGCTTTCATTTGTGGGTTTGTTTACTGGTTGGGTTGCTCTTTTCCTTTTTCTCTTTTATCTGTTTAGTTTTGCTTTAACCAATTTTGTGGGAGGTTGTGTCTGTTCATTTTTTTTTTCTTTTCTTCCTTTTCTTCTGAGCCATGTGGCTGGCAGAGTCTTTGTGCTCTGGCCAGGTGTCAGGCCTGAACCTCCAAAGTAGGAGAGCTGAGTCCAGAGACCTCCCAGCTCCAGGTAATGTTAATTGGCGAGAGCTCTCCCAGAGATCTCCATCTCAACACTAAGACCCAGCTCCATCCAATGGCCAGCAAGCTCTAGTGATGGACACCCCATGCCAAACAACTAGCAAGACAGGAACACAACCCCACACATTACCAGAGAGGCTACCTAAAATCATACTAAGTTCACAGACACCCCAAAACCCACCACCAGATGCAGCCCTGCCCACCAGAAGGACAAGATACAGTCTCACCCACCAGAACACAGGCATCAGTCCTCCCCATCAGGAAGCCTATACAAGACACTGATTCAACCTCATCCACTGGGGGCAGACACCAGAAATAAGAGGAACTATGAACCTGCAGGCTGCAAAAAGGAAACCCCAAGCACAGTAAGTTAAACAAAATGAGAAAACAGAGAAATACACAGAAGATGAAGGAGGAAGGTAAATCTCCAAAATTTACAAACACCCCATGCAGCTCAATATCAAAAAAACAAACAACCCAATCCACAATTGGACAGAAGACCTAAATAGACATTTCTCCAAAGAAAACATACAGATGGCCAACAAACACATGAAAAGGTGCTCAATATCACTAATTGTTAGAGAAATGCAAATCAAAACCACAATAAGGTATCACCTCACACCAGTCAGAATGGCCATCATCAAAAAATCTATAAGCAATAAATGCTGGAGAGGGTGTGGAGAAAAGGGAACCCTCTTGCACTGTTGGTGGGAATGTAAATTGATACAGCCACTCTGGAGAACAGCATGGAGGTTCCTTAAAAAATGAAAAATAGAACTACCATATGACTCAGCAATCCCACTGCTGGGTATATACCCTGAGAAAACCATAATTCTAAAAGATACATGTACCACAATGTTTATTGCAGTTCTGTTTACAATAGCCAGGACATGGAAGCAACCTAAGTGTCCATCGACAGATGAATGGATAAAGAAGATGTGGCACATATATACAGTGGAATATTACTCAGCCATAACGAAAAATGAAATTGAGTTATTTGTAGTGAGGTGGATGGACCTAGAGTGTCATACAGAGTGAAGTAAGTCAGAAAGAGAAAAACAAATACCATATGGGATGGTTGCTCAAGAGGGAGGGGCTATGGTGATATATGTATACATATAGCTGATTCACTTTGTTATACAGAAGAAACTAACACAACATTGTAAAGCAATTATACCCCAATAAAGATGTAAAAAAAAATTACTTGAAAGTTCATAAGAGCATTACTCTTAATATCCAAAATGTGGAAACAACTCAGATGTTCAACTGCTGAATGGCTAAATGAATGTGTGGAATATTACTCAGCTATACAAAGGTGAATAAAATACTGATTCATGCTAGAATGTGGATGGACCTTTAAAGAATTATGCACAGTGAAAGAAGCCCAACAAAAATGTCCACATACTGTGTGGCTCCAATTATATGAAATGTATAATATAGGAAAATGCATAGAAAGAGCTAATAATTATCTGTATATTGTCTTTCTATCATTATAAAATGAACAATGATCAGGAAGTGTCACTATTGGAGGTTTTGAACTCAGAAGTCTCATGGAGACATGTCAAATAAGGTGCTTTACTTATATTTTTTAAGTTGTGTTGTGGAAATTTGAAGAGGAAATGGGAAATATTTCAGATGAAGATGATAGTACATTCAAAGAACACAAAAGGAACTAGATTAGTGGGGATTCTCAATTTTTAGTTAATTGCCTAGTTACCTCAGATATTGGAAGTTTAAAAAATGCGGGTGTCTAAACTTAACTCATACATAGTGAAGTAAGTCAGAAAGAGAAAAACAAATACCATATGCTAACACATATATATGGAATCTAAAAAAAAAATGGTTATGAAGAACCTAGGGGCAGTACAGGAATAAAGACGCAGATGTAGAGAATGGACTTGAGGACACAGGGAAGGGGAAGGGTAAGCTGGGACGAAGTGAGAGAGTGGCATGGACATATATACATTACCAAACGTAAAATAGATAGCTAGTGGGAAGCAGCTGCATAGCACAGGGAGATCAGCTCAGTGCTTTGTGACTACCTAGAGGGGTGGGATAGGGAGGGTTGGAGGGAGACACAACAGGGAGAAGATATGGCGATATATGTATATGTATAGATGATTCACTTTGTTATAAAGCAGAATCTAACATATCATTGTAAAGCAATTACACTACAATAAAGATGTTAAAAAATGAAAAAGGGTTAATGAATTACAACCTATGTAAGAATTTATGATGGGAGGGTCCTTGGGTTCTCTATTTGTGAAAATGCTTCTCAGGTATGTCTAATGTGCAATGACCTATAGGAATCACTCCTATAACCTGTCTTCTAGAGGGCAGGAACCAGGCTGTACTTATATGTTTATCTTTCAAACCAAGTCCAGAGTAGTTTTTCAATAGAATATAAACCGAAGTTCACACCATAACAATATACACATCGACAGGTAAAAGTAACCTTCCCATTATTTAAGCAGGAGGGTCAATTTATATCAAAGACTGGCCAGAAATAACTCCTTAATACTCAATTTACTAAATGGATAGCCAATTGCAAAATTCCTACTGATCCTGTCATATGGCTTTATTTTTAACCAGTAAACTCCACTGATTTGGCTTTCTTTTTCTTTTTTCAGATCTGAGTCTGAGCATCTGTATACCTTATTAATGCCATTACTTTCCATATTTCAATGCATTTTATGGGAACCTGTCATTAACAGTATTAAAAACTAATTGCAAGTTTCATGCCACATTAATTTCTCCCATAAACAAACATCTGAGAATTAAGACATATGCTAATAGAGAACTGGTAATTTTATCCACATACCTACCAAGACAGATGGAAGTCACCTCAGACAGAATTTTGATAAGGAGGACTGAAAGCCAAAACCCTCTTTTGCAAGGTCTTGACAAGTTCTTTGTGATCTGTTGTCATAGTTACAACTTCAGGTGCCATTTTCCTACAGCTTACCTTTATTTTTGAACTCATATTTTCTGATGAAATATGGATATTTTAAGTAAAGAACAGGCCTTTGTGATGACTTCAATCTAACTCAAACACATGGCTTTGATTCTTATACTCGTGGGCTAATGGTTGTCTGAAGACATCACCAGTCCTTCCTCCTGGCTCACACTGGTGAAAGTCTATGTCAGCTGGAACAAATCACTCTCTCTACTCTTCAGTTAATTAAAATATACATTCTTTGAGTATTCTTTTGGAGGGTTCTCCAAGAATGAATGTCATATACAACCTGACTCAGATAAAGGTATTTTCTGATAAGTGAGTACCCACATATATTTTCTAGTCCACTTTAGAGCAAACAGAATGATACATTTCTTTGTTGATGAAAAAGGAGAACAATAGATAGGCATGTCACTGTTTTCATTTTTATCATTGGAAACCTAAAGAAGGTACTATGAGGATAAATCTATACACATTTTTAGGTTGACAAATTTGACTATTATTTCCCTTTCAAATAACTATTTACAGTTTTGAATGATTTTTTCCCCCCAACAGGATTGAACAATTTAGGGAAAAATGGCTGAACTGGCTTTTGGTAGATACATAAATTTGCAAGGGTGAAAGATAAAGAAGAACAAAGGAACTTTACAGATTCTATTTAACCATTCTAAAATACCTGCAATTGAAAAGAAATATCCAAACTGTAAGTAACGATTGAAAGCTGGTTTGATTTAGTTGAATGTTACAGAATATGCATATATCCATACACTGCTTGCCAAACATACATGTGCCTTTCCCTCAAAGCCCAGTATTCTTGCACTGGCATGTTCATGTGTCCAGTTCTTGCCAACTGACTCAGGAAAAAATGACAAGTATCTATCCTAGGCCAGAACATAGAGAATAGGTGTGATTTCTCTCAGCACTTTCTTCTCTTCCTCTTGTCACCCTGGAAACACACACACAGTGAGACTGCAAGACCCTGAATGGTGCATGAAATAAACATCATGTGCTGAGCTCCTGAGATTGGGGCATGAATATTTTACTCAGCATAACCTCGTTTATCTAGATTGGCATAAATATATGTTAAATTTGGAATAAAAAATACCTGAGTTTGGGCTTCCCTGGTGGCACAGTGGTTGAGAATCTGCCTGCTAATGCAGGGGACACGGGCTCGAGCCCTGGTCTGGGAAGATCCCACATGCTGCGGAGCAACTGGGCCCGTGAGCCACAACTACTGAGCCTGTGCATCTGGAGCCTGTGCTCCACAACAAGAGAGGCCGCGATAGTGAGAGGCCTGCGTGCCACAATGAAGAGTGGCCCCCGCTTGCCACAACTAGAGAAAGCCCTAGCACAGAAATGAAGACCCAACACAGCCAAAAATAAATAAAATAAAAATAAATAAATAAGAAGACCCCAAGATCACTATTAAAAACACAAACAAACAAACAAACAAAAACCTGAGTTTGAGTCTCAACTCCCTTATAATCTTTATGATCTTCACAGTGCCAGGTAACTCAGGTGAACAACTTCTCAATGAAGTTAATGCTCACTAAATATCTACTTCTTCTCATATATCTCAGCCTAAATTGTACTTAGTTTGTGGTCATATGACTAATTCTGGTTAATGGACTGAGAACAGCAATGGCATGCATTCCTTACCATCAGAGGTAATAAAGAACTGCTATTCCTCTTTCATTTCTCTTTCCCTCTGTCATGAGGATCCATAAGCCAAATGTTTCAGAAGGTATGAGCTCTAAGATAGAGCACCATGGCTTGAACCACAATGGGCTCTGAATGATTGAGAAATCATCATTAGAAATTAGTTTAAGCCATTGGGATTTTATGGCTTATTTTTAAGCTCAGCATAGACTGGCCTATCCTCATTAATTAAATGGTCATTTTTTAATGTCATTCTTTGATTCCCTTAATCACTACCATATTTTCTACAGCAGTGACTCTCTAAGTGTGATCTGCAGACTTGGGTTGAATCCAAAAATGTGTGTTACCAGTTAGCAATTAGATAAATATAGAAACTGAGTGTAAGACTGTAGACATTTTTTATAGCAACTGAGTATTTCCATGACACCTAAATATGTGTGATCATGGTTTCAGCTACTCATTTATATTGTATTTCACATGTTTTGTTATGGTTCATTCTATTGTATTAGTCCATGACAGGTTTAAGGAATAATAAGGAAACTGGCCTCTATAACATATCAGACATTTGGAACTGTTGAATGAATGAATTAAAATGCCCATGTTCCTCATATACAGAGATATAGTTTAGCATGATTTAAAATGAGATTTATCATTTCTGGTAAATGTGATATATACTCAAATAATGTAAATAGCATACCAGAAAGCACAGAGAAGATAGAAAAACAAAGACAGAAAGAAATAAAAAGTCACCAAAATTTCATTGTAATTAACATTTTAGTGAATTCTTGATATCTACTAACACACACACACACACACACACACACACACACACACACATACAGCCTTCAAGTATTAACTTAGTTGTACTATAATAGACAATTTATGCAATATGCCTTTTCAGTCAAATATATATCATCGACAAATTTACCTGTCACAAACTTCAATTTTACTCATAATTATTGACATAAACATAGTTTTTTGTTTTGTTTTGTTTTTTGCTGTACACGGGCCTCTCACTGTTGTGGCCTCTCCCGTTGTGGGGCACAGGCTCCGGATGTACAGGCCCAGTGGCCATGGCTCATGGGCCTAGCCACTCCGCGACATGTGGGATCTTCCCGGACCAGAGCACAAACCCGTGTCCCCTGCATTGGCAGGCGGACTCTCAACCACTGTGCCACCAGGGAAGACCATAAACATATTTTTTTATTGTATACATATACCATAGTTTATTTATCCAGTCCCTCGCTGATACAGATTTTGGTTATTTCCAACCATTTGTCATCCATGACAGATGGTAAACTTCCATAAACATACTTATGAATACATATTTTCACATGCAAATGATGTTCCTGGGGGTAAATTACACAGAATCCCTGAAAATGAGCTTGCCTATCTCACATACCCTATTAATTTATGGTCCTTTTGAACAAAACCCATTTCTTGACCATTTTTTCAAACTAAGAATTTAAAAATATGTATATATTCCTCACGTTTTGCATATTAGGGATCCATTTTCTTCATCTACTCGTAGGCATAATATAGTTCTTCAGGCCTGCATACATGTGATACCTAATGGTCAGCAATTACTATAATTGACTTGTATATTATTGGGAACAAGCCAAGGACAAACCCAACTAGCCAGCAAGGCCTGCAGAAACATTCTCTTGGATGGTTATAAATCTATGAACTGGATAGTGGCTGTTTTGTATCTCTCCCTTGGCCAGCAGGTGTAATGGGATGGGACTAAATGTACCTCAGTGAGCCCACACATTTATGATCCATCTGTTCAAGTAGGAAGGAATGAGGCAGGTGGGATTCTTCATGCTACAATAGGGCTTAGATAGAAGCAAATGGAAATGATGATTTTAATCATCTTTGCAGAGCTATAACTCATATTTTTAATTCATATTAAAATTACACTCACACTGTCATGAAAGCTATGGCTAATAAAGAATGAACTTTTCAAAACTTATTTTTCTTTAATTTAACATATCTTTTCATGAAATTTTGCATCCAGTGGAGGCCGAGGCCCCAGGCGAGTCTAGCTGGCACAACGTTGGTGGAGGGCAGCAGCTGGTGGCCACTACAGCCTGTTGGCAGAGATCAGGTGCAGCAGCTACTGTGTGGATTAGGAGACAGCGAGGCCCTCACAGAGGTCAAGAACATCTGCTGTGACAGCCTGGAGAACTTGGAGCAGGTGCTGGCAGAATTCTGTGCCCTGACCAGCCTCAAGCAGTACCACCAGAACCTTGTGCAGTTTGAGGTGTGTGTCACACAGTGTGACTGACCAGTACGTATGTGAGTAGTGGCTACAAGAGTGCACGGCTTTATTTGCGCCTGTTGGAGACCTCCATCAAAGAAGAAAGGCTCCTGGAGGAGCCTGAGGAGCCTTGCTACCTCTGCCTTGTCATGGACTTATGTGAACGTGGAGGCCTGAATCAGTCTGTCCTGTCCTGGAGGCTGGACCCAGCCACCAACAAAGCTTCATGCTACAGCTCAGGACCACCAGTGCCTTCAGACTACATCATGCACAGGGATCAAAGCTGGAGGACAAGCTCAACATGGAGAGGTCTGGCACCCCCATCCTCAAGGTGGCAGACTTTGAACTAAGCAAAGTCTGTGGTGGGCTGCCCCCTCTCCCCCACCTCCCCAAATCAAAGAGGGAAATCAAGACAACACAAATATAAATGTGGATAAATACTGGCTTCCCTAAGCCTGCAGCTTAGATTTCTAAATAACCCCCTGAACTCTAGGAGGGATGCTACACAGCCAAGGCCAACATCTTTGCCCTGGGCATTATCATCTGGGCAATGATAGGAAGAATCACTTTCATGGACTCTGAGATCAAGAAGGAACTCCTGAGGTCCTGACCAAGATCTGCCTGTTGGTGAGGTGCTGCTAGATAATGCAAAGATAGAATAGCATATCCCCCAGAAATTCAGGATTCCCATGTCTGAGGGGACCAAGGTGCTCTTGAAAGAAGTTAGCTGCTAAATCAGGGACCTGCCTGATACCTTTGAACTTGAAACCAGAATGGACCAGGCCACATGTGCTGCTTCAAATTCAGGGCAAAACATCGTGGGTGTTTTTAAAGTAGGTGAGTGTACTGTTTGTTTGGCATGTACACTTAAGACTAGATTCTTCATCCTGGGCCCTGTGGATTTCGGAGGAAATGCAGGGTTGAAGAGAAAATGTGCTTGTCATCAATGGTGCCCCAAATCTGAATGAGGGGATATGTGGGAATATTTGAGTATGAGTTGGAAAGTCTAAAGAAGCCTTCTGAGTGGAGGCTGCATTTGAGCTGAGTTATTTTTAGAAATGCTTTTTTATAATCAATTAATGAACATTTACTGTAGAAAATGCAAAAAAAAATAAGAAGGTTGGTTAGTTTATTTGACCTGAAGAACAAATTGAAAGTTTAAATGATCCAGTATTATTGTCCTTTTTAAACAGAAGAGGACATTGTCTTCCTTAATTATATAGCATGTAAAGGACACTCCAAGTTCTTTCCCTCAAATTTCAGGGAGCTTTCAACTACCTCTTTTTATTATGTACACAAAACATTCTATATTAACACATTATTTCAGTGGTATCTGAAGAAAAAGGAAAGAAAAGAAAAAAAATAGACTTGATCTTGATAGGAAACACCAGGAAAAGGAAATTCATTCCATAGGGAGGAAGCATTTATTGGCCAAAGATCCATTTTGCAGCTGTGGAAATAATTATGGGAGGAATATATGTGAAGGAATATAGGAGGATCCCAGGAGTTATAATTGTAAAGACTGAGAGCTTTTATCTGGAACTTGGAGTCTTACTGCTTTTTCATTGTGTAACTGGAAGTTTCTACTCTTTGATCAGTATCTCCTCATTTCCTCCACCCCTCAGACTCTACTACTTATGAGTTCAGCTTTGTTAGATTCCATGTATAAATGTGGTCATACAGTATTTGTCTTTTCTGACTTATTTGACTTAGCATAATGCCCTAAAGATCCATCCACATGGTCACAAAAAGGCAGGATTTCCTTCTTTTTTAGGGCAGAAAACCTATTGTGTGTATTTATACCTATATCTATCTATATCTATGTAGATAAAGAGAGATAAATATTTCACATTTTCTTTATTCATCCATCTTTCCATGGACACTTAGTTTGTTTCCATGTCTTAACTATTGTGACTAATGCTGCACTGAACTTGGAGGTGCAGATATCTCTTCTAGATCCTGATTCGTTTCCTTTGGATATATAACCAGAATGTGATGTTTGGATGCATGTTTAGCTTTTTAAGGAATGTTCATACTGCTTTCTAGAGTGGCCATACAAATTTATATCTCCACCAACAGTACATAAATGTTGTCTTTTCTCCTCATCCTTGCCAATCTTGTCTTTTTGATAATAGCCATGCTAACAGGTATAAGATAGTATCTGGTGGTTTGATTTTCATTTCCCTGATTATTAGTGATGCTGAGAACCTTTTCCTGTACCAGTTTGTCATTCATATGTTTTCTTTGGAAAAATACCTATTCAAGTTCCCTGCCCATTTTTAAATTGCATTACTTTATTTACGTATTTATGTATTTATTTATGTATTTATTTATTTATTTGATATTGAGTTGTATGGGTTCTTTATACTTCAGATATATAGGTTGTAAATATTTTCTCCCATTCAGTAGGTTGCCTCTTAATTCTATTGTTTACTTTGCTTTGCAGAAGCATTTTAGTTTGATATAGTCTCCTTGTTTATTTTTGCTTTTGATGCTTGCACTTTTGTCATATCTAAAACAATCATTGCTAACACCAAGGCTGAGAACTTTTTCCTATGCTTTTTTTCTAGCAGTTTTATAGTTTTAGATTTTACATGTAAGTCTTTAGTCTATTTTGAGTGAATAGTGGTCCAGTTTCATTCTTCTACATGTGATTATCCAGTTTTGCCAATACCATTTATTGAAGGGATTAGCCTTTCCCTATTATATATTCTTGGCTCCTTTGTCAAAAATTAGTTGACCATATATGCATGGGTTTATTTCTAGGGTCTCAATCTTTTCCACTGGTCTATGTGTCTGTTTTTATGCTAGTACCATACTGTTTTGATTACTCTATGTCTCCATGGCATTTGGGTCTGCAAGGCAGACTGGGGTGTTGGTGCAGACTGGAAGCCTGGGTTCTTGAGAGCCAGCCTAGCTCTAGGGTGGGTCTGAAGCCTGCATCTGCAAGGCTGGAGTCTGGGTCCATGAGGACTGGCCTAGCACTGAGACAGAGGAAGATTCTAGGTCTCTGGGAGCTGGTCTGGAGGCTGGGTCCATGGAGGTCAGCCTGGTACTGTGGTAGGCTGTGAGCTTAGGACCACAAGAGACCACCTGGGCCCTGGAACTATGGGGGCCTTACTGGTGCTGGGGTGGGCTGGGAGCCTGACATCATAGAAGCCAGTGCTGCTGGTGCAGACCTGGTGCTGAGCTCCTTGCAGTGAAGTCAAGTGGAAGGTGTCTCTCTCCATGCTGGGCTGACTGGGTCTGGAGCAGGGGTCACAGAGGTAATGTGAACTTATCTTTGCTACTTTCTTTAATGTGTCTGTTATCTGTGCTCCACCCAAATGATGCAATCCCTAACTCCTGGAATCCTTAGTTCCTGTGAAGGCATTTTCATGGGCAGATATTTCTTCAATGATATCTCTGGGAGACGAGTACTAGAAATTCCTATATCCCTATCTTGCTGACTCCAGAAATGTGTTTTTTGTGGGGATTTTTTGTTGTTGTTTGTTTGTTTTTTGCCAACCAAGTCATGAACTGATTCACATTGTCCTTACCCCTTCCTGTTTCCTTTGATGCTGGAAGCATCTTACATACTTAGATACACATTTTAACATTTATGTCTCTTCCCCATGTCCTGCATCTATAGAGCAGAAAACACTGTATTAAGTTGATCATAATATCAGTTAGCAAAAGGTTAATGTATAATGTTCAACCACAATAGGGATTTCAGATTATCACTACATGACACTACTTATAAGGTACAAGTGTGGTGGTGTTGGGGAGACAAGGAGGGTCAATGGGGAATAAATACTGAAGCATGAATCTTTGACTCGATGAAAACAATTGCTCAAAAGAAATTCTAAAATAGCTACAAACCTAGGCAAGTTATTCTTAGTAATTTATAATGTCTGAACTTATAAGTTCAAGCCTGAACTCCCTGTATGATAAATTTCATACAGGGAGTTCATACAGGGAGTTCATATCATACAGGGAGTTCATATCATACAGGGAGTTCAACTTCAAGCCTGAACTCCCTGTATGATAAATTTTATGTGTGTAACTGCTGCTTGGTAGAGCATATAATTTAGGTAAAACTTATATCTTTTAAGTATTAATAGCTATGCATCTCTTTCTCTGGCTCCCTATCACGTCTTTCAGACTTCCATGATGTCATGTCCATACTCTTAGTCTCCTTCATAATTTTATAAACTTTAATTTTTCATCTTTCCAGAGTGGATAGTAACAAAGTTTCAGTCTGTTCTAAGCAAAATCCTGTCCTGTCCTCATCATTACAATAACCTCACAACAAAATTGTTCATTTTCATATGCTTTTACTATAGTCTTGCATAGAGCCTGAGAATGGCAGACTCAGTGACAAGTGTCCTTAGCAACTTCCTTGTTTTGAATAACAAAATTTTAAAAATTCATAAATTGAATCTATACCATATCATATGGTTGATGACTAAGCTTGGACTGAATTCTGAGGTCTAGAAAGGATCCCTTTCTCTTCCCTGCCTTAGATTGGTTGGAATTACGATGAGATCAGAGTAAGCATTAAATCAGAGCATTCCTCAATTCAACCCCAACTCTCTGTTTTTCAGGAATAGCTTTTTTGAAGAAATAGTGCTGTTTTGGATTCTGCATTCAGATGGCAATGAAAATTGAGAACTTATCTGATCATCTCAGAATCTTCCCAAGTGTTTATTTTGAGTACTAAGAAATAACTTTTAAGGCAGGACATGTGGTAGTGGAAGGCATAGACAGCTTTTCTAAATTGGCTCTCACTCACATAAGACAAACTGGTTTGCCACGTGACTTTTAAAACCATTCAGTGATTTTATAAAGCAAATATTTCTATTACCGAGAAAGGATTGCTCATCATGCTGTGATCCTGAGTGTGTAATCTCCTAAAATTACTATTCCCCTTCTGGATTTAGGTGTTAGGAACACACACAGGCATTATATATTAATTTAGAAGTCAGTTCTTAAAGGTCTTAAATGGATGAATCCCTACCCCTACCTCTTGGTTTGAGTGACCCCATACCTATATATCTTTTAGTCTGGCACCACAAAGCCAATATCCTGCAAAGAAAATGATCACATTATCAAATTACATAGACTGTATCGATTAGCAAATATGACAATGCTTATCTGTGCTTATGAGGAGACAGTTTTGACATCTAAATAGCCAAAAATATTACATCCTATATCTCTGGCTTTAAATAATTACTCCCAACTTCAGGCTGAATCTATCTTCACCCCCACTCCTTTAAAATTTTTTTTTTAGTTATAAAATTAAGTCATTAGTGTCTTTAATATCTCTCCAGTGGTATCAATTTTTTTCTTCTTCAACTATAATATGAGTAATTAAGCCCAGCAGGACACATTTATTCTTTTTTTTTAAATAAATTATAACTATGATGGTTGTTGAATCTGGACTCTCAAACTCAAAGAAGCTAACTAAATGCCAGGGAGACAGTGAAAGAAGATTGGCTGATTTAGTTGAGCAATGACTCTTTGATTAGAAAGAAAATGGCACCCATAGGTAATATGTACCTAGGGGATTGGGTGATGGTAGTGTGTGTGTGTGTGTGTGTGTGTGTGTGTGTGTGTGTGTGATTAGATTATTATATAGCAAATACTCATTTCCTTCTGGTTGACCACAATGGAAAGTATACTTTCCTTTGCTTTTGATTTTGGGCTTTGCCAGTAACTTACTTTAGCCAGTGGAATGGACAACGAAGAGAAGCTCCAAATAGCTGTGCAGCAGTGCTTAATTTTTCTAGCTGTCTGCATTTCACCATCCTAATGAGGATAAGAGTTACATAAAGTAGATTATGATCTAACATGAAACTTGGAACCGAGCAAAGTTGAGTTCTGCTTAATTAGTCATATTTTAGTTGACCCACAGAAACATGAGTGAAATATTTATTGTTGTATATCACTAAATTTTATAGAGTTCTAATTATGCAGAGGTATTGTGAAAATAGCTAATATGATGAACATTGCTTTATTTTTAACATCCTTCTTCCAATAGAATTTTCTCTAACTGATTATAATGAGCATCAACTAGAGTCAAATAATAATCTATGTTCAGATTCTTGTTCCTCTGCTTACTAGTTCCTGTGGGACTTTGGAGCTTAACCTACACTAGGCTAGAGTTCTAATTCACAAAATTCAGATAGTGATACCTATCCCATGGTGTTTTTCTATATTAAATATGACAACATATGTCAACTGTGAACAAAATATCTGAATCATGGGATGCAATACATAGTAGTCATTCTTATCATTTTGATTACTTATACTGAGTGTATAGGCATATGGAATTAAAATGTATTTTTTTTAATATAGCACTACACTCCTAATCAAATTCTCTGAGCTCTCAGTGACCTATCTACTAAGTGAGCCATTTGTCTGCAAATATACATCAACCAGTAGATATTTCATTTGCAAGATTAAGACCCAGGAGGGATTAATATGCCTTAAAGGGCCACTTCTAGAAAGTTCAATTTATTTGCATAGCAGCAAAAATGCCAGACCAGGCCAATTTTGCTATCATAAAATTTAGACACTAAGTCCCTTCACAAGATATGGTGAAGTGACATCACCATATCTCAAGCATAAATGTTGCATTGGAATTATATTCAAAATATGTATTTTTTCTTACTAGAAGAGGCAAATCAATATTTAAATATTTTTCTTGGTATCTTGTTAACAAATGTTGAATGGATAATTTATAATATTTTGTTTAGTCTTACAGGGTTACTGGTGTTAAAATTACTTTCCTTTTTCCATAAAACTGCCTTTGCTCTTTCATCAAATATAAGTTGACTATATTTGTGTGATTCTATTTCTGGATCCCCATTCTGTTCAATTGATGCATTTGTCTAGTCTTTCACCATTGCCACAAAGTCTTGATCACTGTAGTTTTATAATAAGACTTGAATTCATACAATCTGTATTGTCTTGTCTTTTCTGGGTTTTTGCTTTTCCATATAAACTTCACAATTAGTTTATTGATAACCACAAAATAAATTGCTAGGTTTTTGATTGGGATTGTATTGTATCTATAGATCAAGTTAGAAAGAATAGACTCCTAACAATGTATCTATATCCATGATCATGGAATATTTCTCCATTTATTTAGATCTTTGATTTATTTCATCAGTTTTATAGTTTTCCTCGTACAGCTCTGTGATTTGTACATATATTGTTAGAGTTATATCTATTTCAAATTTTTTTTATTGCTAATGAAAACAGTGTTGTGTTTTTAATTCCAAATTCAATTGTTCATTGCTGCCATATAAGAAACAAATCGACTTTTATATATTGACCTCATATCCTGCAACTATGCTATAACTGCTTATTAGTTCAAGGGGATATTGTTTGTGTGTGTCAATTCTTTGGGATTTTTTTACATAAACAATCATATCATCTGTGAAAAAAGATTTATTTCTTACTTCCCAATCTGTATGTCTTTTATTTCCTTTTCTTGTCTTTTTGAATTAATTAAGATTGTAGGGGGAAAACAACTAGTGTCCTACCATTAAGTATGATGTTACCTCTAGGTTGTTTTTTGTTTTTTGTTTTTTTTTCAGTACGCGGGCCTTTCACTGTTGTGGCCTCTCCCGTTGTGGAGCACAGGCTCCGGACGCGTATGCTCAGCGGCCATGGCTCACGGGCCCAGCTGCTCCGCGGCATGTGGAATCTTCCCGGACCGGGGCACGAACCCGTGTCCCCTGCATCAGCAGGTGAACTCTCAACCACTGCACCACCAGGGAAGCCCTGTTTTTTTGTAGATGGTCTTTATCCAGTTGAAGAAGTTCCTTCCATCCCTGGCTTACTAAAGTCAAATATTTATTCATGATAATAACTTTCAAGGAACTGGTCCATTTCATCTAACATCAAATTTGGGGTAAGGAGTTGTTCATAATCTTCCTTTATTATTATTTTAATGGCCAGGAGATGATTTGTGTTGGCCCCAGAATTATCATTTCTAGTAATTTGTATCTTCTGCTTTTTTTTTTTCCTGTTTAGCTTGGCTAAAGTTTTATGGATTCTATTTCTCTTTTCTACAACCAGCTTTTGTTTCATTTATTTTCTCTATTAATATTCTGTTTGCAATTTCTTTACTTCTATTCTGATTTTTATTATATTTTTGTTTCCTTTGGATTCAATTTCCTCTACATTTTCAAATTTCTTTAATGTTGAAGTTTAGATTATTGGTTTTAGATTTTCATCTTTTATGATATATGTACTTAATATTATAAATTTATCTGTCTACTTTTTCTGTATCACACAAAATTTGAAAAGTTGTATTTTCATTTTCATTTAGTTCAAAATACTTTTTAAAGTTTCCCTGATAGTTCCTCCTTTACCCATGTATTACTTCAAAGTATGCTGTTTCATATCTAAATATTTTGGGATTTTCTAGCTTCATTCTGTTATAATTTTTAGTTTAATTCTATTGTCATCTGAGAATATACTTTGTATGATTTCTACTCTTTTAAATATGCTAAGATGGATTTTATGATTTAGGAAGTAGTCTATTTTGGGGAATGTTTCATGTGAGCTTAACAAGAACATGTATTTTGATGTTGTTGAATGAAGTATTTTATAAATGTCAATTAGATTCATTTGATTGATGGTACTTTTCATTTCAACTATATAGTTAATGATTTTCTGCTCCTGGATCTGTCAGTTACAAATATTAGGGCTTAAAGTCTCCAACTGTAATAGTGAATTTGTCTATTTCTCCTTTCAGTTCTATCATGTTTTTCCTCACTCATTTTGATGTACAGTTGCTGAGTGCACACACATTAAGAATTGTATGCCTACTTGAAGAATTGACCCCTTTATCCGTATGTGATGTTCTCTTTATATCTGATCATTTTTCTTACACTAAAATCTGCTTTGTCTAAAATTAATATAGCTATTCCTGATTTCTTTTGATTAG
The DNA here is from genome assembly GCF_964270905.1 of Leucopleurus acutus. NCBI lineage: Eukaryota > Metazoa > Chordata > Mammalia > Artiodactyla > Delphinidae > Leucopleurus > Leucopleurus acutus. Next base: position 8,720,540 of record NC_139154.1, read on the forward strand.
TGTTAGTATAATATATTTTCCATCCCTGTTTTTAAAATTAAAGTAGGTTTCTTGTAGACAACATATACATACATTTTTTATTTTGTTTTGTTAATCCATTCTGATAGTCTCTATATGTATATTAAGACCATTTATTTTAAAAATGATTATTGATAAAGTTGTTTTAATATTTACCACATTTGTTACTACTGTATTTTCTATTTGCTGTCCTGTCTGATTATTTGTTTCTTGTTCATTTTGTTCTGCATTCTGTTTTTAATTGAGCATTTTATGTGATTCAAATTTCTCACTTCTCTTAGCATATTAATTATATTTCTCAAAATGTTATTACTGGTTGTCTTAGAGTTTGCAATGTTCATTTACAGCTAATTTAAATCTACTTTCAAATAAAACTATACCACATCATGATTAGTTCAGGGATCTTATTTCAAATTTCTTCATCTCACCTCTTATAATATTGGTGACATATGTTTCACTTAACCATAATCATCTAAAATATTATTTCAATTATTATTTGGAACAAACTATTATCTAATAGAACATTTATGAATAAGATTTTTTTAATTTAATTTTACCTTTATTTCTTCTCAATTTTGAAAGGTAATTTTGCTGAATCTAGATTTCTAGGATTTTTCTTCTTTTCACATTTTAATATTTCACTCCACTCTCTTCTTGCTTGTATAGTTCCTGAAAAGAAGCCTGGAATAATTTTTATTCTTGTTTCTCCATAGGTAAGGTATTTATTGCCCCTGTCCCCATCCTGGCCTCTTTAAATATTTTCTTTGTCTTTGATGTTCTGAAGTTTAACTTTAAAATGCTTAGGTGTAGATTTTTTTAGTATTTATCTTACTTGGTGTTCTTGGAGCTTCTTGTCTTTGTGTCTGTCAAAAATATTAGAAAGTTCTGGGACTTCCCTGGTGGTCCAGTGGTAAAGAATCCACCTTCTGATTCGGGGGAGGCAGAATCCATCCCTGGATGGGGAACTAAGATCCCACATGCTGTGAGGCAACTAAGCCTGCACACCACAACTACTGAGCTCGTGCACCTCAATGAGAGAGCCCATGTGCCGCAAACTACAGAGCCCATGTGTTCTGGAGTCCATGCGCCACAACTACAGAGCCCAGGTTCCCTAGAGCCCACACACCACAACTAGAGAGAGAAAACCTGTATGCCACAACTAGAGAGAAGTCCAAGCACTGCAACTAGAGAGAAGCCCAATTGCCTCAACAAAGAGACCGCACACCGCAACAAAAGATCTCACATGCCTCAACAAAGATCCCAGGTACTGCAACTAAGACCCAACACAGCCAAATAAATAAATAAATAATAATTTTTTTAAAAAAGAAAGTTCTTAGCCAGTATTTCTTCACATTTTTCTTCTGCATCCTTTTATCTTTCTTCTGATATTTTCATCGAACGTATATTTCACCATTTGAAATTGTTCCAGCCTTCTTAGATATTCTTTTCCATCTTTTCCATTCTTTTTTTTTCTCTTTGCATTTCACTTTGGGAAGTTTCTGTTGTTATATCCTCAACTTCACTGTTTATTTTCCTGCTGTATCCAATCTACTTATGAGTTCATCAAAGGCATTCTTTATTTCTGTCAGAGTGTTTCTGATTTCTAGCAGGTTTTTTTTTTATGATACTCTTAAAGTTTGCATCTCTCTATGCATATTACCCATCCATTCTTGCACATTATCCATGTTTTATAGTCTTTAGCATATTACTCATAGTTATTTCAAGTTCTTGGTCTGGTAATTTCAAAATCTCAGTCATATCTGGCTCTGGTTCTAATGTATGCCCTATATCTTCACACTGTATTTTTGCCTTCTAGCTTGACTTGTAATTTTTTGTTGAAAGCTATACATGATATAACAGGTAAAAGGAAACAAGGTAAATAGGTCTTTATTGTATGTTTTTATATTTATCTGGCTGGGAGATAGGCTCTGTTTATTGTTTGTTGTAGCCATAAGTGTCAGAGGCTAAAGTTTTCTCTGGTAACCTAGTTTTTGCTTCCCCTGCCATCTTTGTGTTTTTCTAAGGACTTCATAAATAGGGTCTGAGTCTTGAAATTTTTTTCAGCTGTAATATCCAGTTATTATGCAGGAGCCTTATTGTTGTGGTAATAAGATGTAAGGGAAAAGGAAATATTCTATTATCCTATCACCTGTGCTGTGACTTTTCTAAGTACTTGTCAGCTGTCTACTGTACTCTTTAGATAAGAAAGGAACACTAGAAGGGGCTGGACTTGGATATTTCCATTCCCACACATTGATTAGATTTTATAAAATAGTTTCCCTTGAGGGCAAGCATTTATCAAGGAATATAGAAAGGTGTAGGCTTATTTCACAATAGCTACTTTTCCCTTCTTCTAGCTGGAAGCAGGAGGGAGTTTTTCTCCAATCTTTACAGAATCTGGTGGAACCCTTGGAGGTAAAACTCACAAACGTGTGGGGTTGTCTCCAAAGTCAGGCCTCCATAAAATTTTCTCTCTCAAACTAGTCAATATTCAGTCTCCAGCAGTTAGTCAACTACCCTTTAAGTATCCCTCCAGCAGTGGTTCTGCTCTTGGTAAAATGTGATTCTCTATATCTGCCTATCTCTCCAGTTTTCAGTCACTTGTTCTATGACCCTAATTCTCTGTTGGATCTAAGAAGAGTTGTTGATTTTTAGTTTTTCAGCTTTTTTGTTGTTGTTTCTGTTAGGATCCAAGCTCTTTGTATGTCAGACTGGAAATTACAAGTTCAGTTTTTAATATACAAAAAGAAAACTCTCAAAAAAAACAAGGCAATTGAAAAAGGTATGGAACAACACTTTAGGGCAAAAAAAAACTAATAAAAATCACTTTAAACCTATAATTCTATATCCAGCAAACATATCTTTTTAAATGAAAGCAAAATAGCAACTTATGAAGAAGAAAAAGTACTAGGGGATGTAGAGAATCACATGGATACACACACACACAAAGGCCTATGGCAGAGAGGGTAAATATAATAATCTAAGACAATCTGTTTGATGTTCTGGGTCTGATCAGAACACATGCACTGATGTAAATCTTTTCCATCACTTACATATGACATCTGTCACTGACCATTGGTGGACAAGAACTCAAATCATATGACTCATCTGTCATGCTGGGATGACAGTGTAAATTTGTCACTTACTTAAAAAAAAACAAAACCAAAAACCTGCTGGTCTGGCAGATTCACATGAAAGTCTCCATTTGGAGGAATGCTGGTGACCAAAAGATTAAAAACTGAATAGTTACATCATGCATATGCAGAGAAGGTTTAATACCACATCATTTCTACATAAAATGAAAATTCTTTCTCTACCCAACTCAGGTTCATAGGGGTTAAATAGTAAGATCTATTTTTTTTAATCCTGAGGCAATTTGGTTTAATCCTGAGGCAAAGCTGATATCATTGAATAGGGATAGAAAGAAACAATGTTTGGAATTTATGATAACTTCTAATCAAATAATGGCTGATTCACTTTGTTATAAAGCAGAAACTAATACACTATTGTAAAGCAACTACTGCAATAAAGATGTTAAAATATATTAATTAATAAAAAAAGTTATCTTACCTCACTTGAATTACTTTTCTGCAATAGGAATTTAGAGTTTTAGAATTTAGAGGTTTAATTGGACTGGGAATAGAGTATTGAGGAGACTTGAAAGAACAGGGAGATAAAGAGGTGTGAGTACCGACTAAGCTGAGCTTCAATTAGGAATCTCTCTAGCACACATATGCTACTTTGTAAGGACTACCCACACCCAGCTCATTCCTGGTTGGTGTACTGATTTTGGAAAGCCATGTTAATATTAGCTGACCCTACTCTCCAATCACCAATGGTTGTGCCAGTGGTAGATACATGACTCCAACTGAGGAAGGGCTGTGTATTTCCCTAACTCTTTGTTACTCTATGGTCATGGTGCCTGAGCTGTCATCCAGCAACACAAAAGTAACTGTACGTTTATGTTTCAGGAGATGAGAATAAGACCCTGTCAGGGACCCCATTTGGTAACCTGTGCCAATACATGGAGTTCTCTAGATAGATAGAGTGACAGATAGAGATAGAGAAGGAGATAGAGATAGAGATAGATCTGCCTATGTATGCAGATCAAAAAAACAAATTTGTATTACTATTTCTAGGGTAGATAAAATTCACCTTTTTAAACATTTATTCAGATAAAATTGACATACATATGCTAAATAAATTTGAAATATATATATTTATTTTACTATATATATAATATAGACAGACATATATATGTATATATATAATATATGTCTGTCTATCAAGAGTGGAATTGAACATCATCCTCATTCACCTTGGGACCTTTCTGTATTTTTACCTATTGGCTTCCATGAGACTTTTTTTTATTCTTATAATTTTTTATGATAAATTAAACTATATGTAAGCTACTTGGACTGAATTTTGTTCCTTAGAGCTAAGGTTTTAGAATGAGACAAGAATATTTTAAACTTAAATGATTTAATAATCTACAGTCTTTAGAAACACAGTTCAGGCCACATATACTATTTGTGATAGATGACTAGTTAATTTCTTCTTCAATACTCCCAGGACCTAAAATCTAAAGATATGAAGCCACTACATCAAGAATCTGTGTGTTCAATTAATGCAGCACCATAATTACTACAAATTTTCTTTTTATATTTTGAGTTGAAATTCACCTCTGTATAAATTTTATTCATGAGTCTTACACATACTCCCTTGGAATATCACAAGATACGGCAGAGGTGGACCCTGGCTCAGATCCCAGGTCAGCCATTTCCTAGTATTGTGACCTGGGGCAAGGTATTGAACTTTACTCTTTCTCAGTTTCCAAGTTATTGTGGTGATTAAAAGGTATAATGTAGGTAAATTTTTTGGATTAGTCTGTTTATTGAGCCCCAATCTCTGCTTCAGACTGACAATCAGAAGTGTTTTGTGGTATTGTTGTTGTTTTGGTAAAATTTTATCTTAATAACTCCAATTTGATAGCTAATTTGTAAAAACAATCCTGTTTCTTATTCCTCAACTGAAGCTGAGAGTCTTCAAGTTGTCATTGGACCTCTTGATCTGTACCCCCAGAAGTAAATGCCCTGAGTACAACAGCTCAGGATTTGTTTATCCAAGGTGGTGTTGAGAATTTGAGTCCAGATGGCTTCTAATTTGAACTGCTGATCCTTTTCCTTCCCTATTATGTGACTGCTCCTACCTCAGTTGGTCCTGCACTGGGGTTTCAACAGGACACTTGTTTATGAGGAAGGTAAGGCAGCCTGTGTAAGCAAAGAAGTATGTTCACAATTTGAGGAGTCTTATCTAACTTCCCTTCCAGATTGAAGTTTGTCACCTCCCAGTTACTAGGCACTTATTTGGGCATCAGGAAAGATTTGACAGATGTGTGATTGAATGACTAAATGTAAGTCAGAGATTTGGGGCAGCACAAAGATCTTTTCTGATCAAGAAGTAGGCCTGGGGCAAGAACTGCTTTTGAATTTTTATTATACTTTTTTGTTGCTTATTTAGATCAACATGAGCCTCTTCTTTTGGAGCAGTAAATAAATAACTGAAATATTGTTGACTTTGCCTATAAAGCAGGCTAGTCAGAACAATTTACCACCAGGACCGTCAAAAGTATTAGCATGTTTCTACTTACCTATGGGCTCCATAAAGAAAGCCCATTGTTACTGAGTAGAAATGTTAACAAGGATTTTATTCAAAATCCTTCTCATCAATTTTCTCCTGCCATGAGGAAGCCTGTATTATTTTTCAGCAACAAGATTTCACAGTCATGTTTGTTTTGTCTTGGCCAAAGAGCTACATGTTTATTTCAACTATATTAAATTTTAATCACGTATTCTGTTGGGTACTTTATAGACCCATGACTATCACAGGAAATGTTACCACGTAAAAGAGATACTCCCAACTTTAAGTACATCTCAAGATTTATTGTCCTATAAATAAATAGTTAATTCTCTTCATAGAATCCCCTTGACATGAAACAGGTTGTTATTTATATTTAAATCTATTAACCACATCTACTCCATTCTTTACTAACTATAACAACCAGTGTGTTCCATGTACCTCACCTAGATAGCTGTTTTGCATTTTTTGTGTGGGTCATAAAATGCATAATGTGCAATGACTTACCAGGACTTCAGCCACATACCATACTGGATGCATTGCTATATAGGAGTTTAATCACAGAACAGTTTCAAATTTCATTTACTTTACTGTCTTCCCATGCAGATTCTGGATTTTAAAAATCTCACTGCTTGAGCTAAAGATGGCTGCTTCAGTAATTCACAGCCAGCACACTTATGAGTGGTTGAAATTCGTGTGTTATGCTTTGTCATCCCTGAGGCTTGTATATGAATATTTGGGCATTAATGAACCTTTGTGTGATTGTTAGAGCTCTCCAGTGCTCAAGAGTTTCCAATGATTTATAATTATGTAATTAAGTTCACCTGCTCCTTCTCTAAAGGTCAAGCCTCTACCCGTCAAGTAATCTATATAAGTTCTCATCTTCTTAATCTTACCTTCTGTTGTGTTTTACAGCATTCTATGTACTCTGGTATCATGTTCATTAACTGAATTCCTAAAACATGTCAGGTGCTGGATATAGAACATGGGCAGGACAGATGAAGTAAACACTTGCCATTATGGGACTTACATCCCTTGTTATCATATATGCATAATGTAATATCCAGGAATACCTTAATTTTTCAGAAAAACTGTCAAGATATACAGGGCTTGTCAAGATAGGACCTAATAAAGTGTATGACTGTTAAATTTTATGAGCCAGTACAGTGAGCAAGTAGCAGAGGAAATACCAGACATTCACATGGGTTGGAACCAAGACCATATAGTACATGCAGAAATATGAAATTCAGAGGTGAATCAGAGTAATTAATCAATGGTTATTCATTCTTTCACTTATGCAGTCATTTAATAATAGTATGTTTATCAGCAATGCTACACCAGAAACTGTTAGGAGCTGCGATTATTAAAAACATATTGTTTCTTGTTGACACTAGGAGAGATAAAAGTAGGAGAACTTTTGAACTTCATCATGTGTGATGAACACAAAATGCTATGAGTGAATTGAAAAGAGGAACCCAGACTAAGCCTTCAGATGCATCAATACTGCTCTTTCAAGAAGCTAAGTGTGTCTTGAAGGATAAAATATTTTTTACAGACTGGAAGAAAGTTCTGGTCAGAGCTAATGGAATATGGAAATCCACAACCTAAATATAGGTATCAGATGCAAGAAGCAAGCCCAAGTCCTGGGAATAAATGAGGGAGAGGTTAAAGAAGGAAATCCGTGTCACATAAATGAAATTAAGCATGGCACATCTCAGACAAATTTTACAAAATATTTGAGCACTATCTTAGTTAAACTTCCTCTTTTGACATCTTAAAAGTCATCCTTCAATATTTGGCAGTTAAAATGGCTCATTTTTTCACTGATTTTTAAAAACATTAGGAACAGGAATAGACTATCCAATACTAAAATTTAACTCCTCTGCTTACACTTTGAGTGATTGTGAGTTCTGGTTCTCCAAGAAGTAGATGTCAAGAAGAGATTAGATGTGTAAGAGATGTTTTGGGGAAACACCTGTGACAGACAAGGGAGAGACAGCAAGGTATTTTAGACCACGATGCAGATCTGACGCCTGTAAATAGAAAGGCAGGAAGGAAAGATTAGGTAAGAAGAGCCTCAGACTGTTGATCAGTTCTGAGAAAGGTTTGGCTAGGCCAGTGGGGAGTCTTTGAGCCACAGCTGTCCATTAGAGGAGTTCTGTCCTATAGGAATGGTCCAACGCTCATACTCCCACTGCCCTCTAATTTGCATGTGAGGGGGCAGCTGGGAAAAGCATTTCAACATCACCAACAACATCACCACTGTTGTTGATGGCAACACAGTGGTGAATCATGGGAGTGGCAGATGAGGCTGTCAGTCCACTATGCCCCCTCAGCAGGTGATCTGAATGGTGAAGTTTCATCTTTGCCACAGGGACTGTGGAAATTATAACTCTTGTAAGACCAACTTTATAGTGGGCACAATAAAGATAGCAGCACTGCCATCCTTCTGAGACTGTAGTAAGGATCGCTGAGTTAATGCCCATAAAATGACTAGTATAGTGCTTAACATAGAGGAATCATTGAGAATATTCTTTTTTCTAAAATGCTGTATGCCTTTTTACAGCATACAAACAAGGACATCTTCATGTTTTTTATTTACATGGTGTCTACCAGAGCACTATGATTATAGAACTCATGTAGGAAATGCTCAGTGAATGAATTGTCAATGTCTGCCTGCCATTGACCACCAAAAAACACACTCATTAGTAAACAAAGCTGAGTTTATTCTTTGTTTCAAAAAGAAGACTGTACACCCTGCACAACTGAGCGCTGTCTCAAGGGTATCAGGAGGGATTAGTGATACAATTTGGGCATGTAATAGGTAATTTTGAGAAGGTATTAAGGAAGCAGTTTTTTTGTTTTTTTTTTTCTTTTCTCTGATTTGGATGCTGTTGGAAAGAGAGGGTCATTCTATAATTGGGTGCATCAGTAGTTTGTATCATGGAACAGGAAGAGAGGTGGAGAACTAAGGCCATAACTGGTAAAGGAGCAACAGTCACTTACTTTAGTTGGGAGAGGGGGGTTTTGGTCATTATGTGTTTGTGCTACACTTGTTTGGGCTGTGCTCACATGTGATCATGGCTGTCCTATTTGGTCTTACCCTATCACAGCACAGAGTCACCTTGTCTGAACTTGGTGTTCTGTGAATGTTCTGTTGAGTAATAAGCACCACAGCCAAACTCGGAGGGCCAGGCCAGCTACCAGCTGGCAGCTCTGTGAATTGGCCAAATTAGAGGGAGAAGCCACAATATTCACCCAGGGAGCTGAAATTCAGGAGGATGCTAAGGCAGCCATGTAGGCCAAAACAAGATACACGAACACATCTTGGGAAATGTCCAGATGTCCAGGCAGATTCACTAAGTAACTCACTGTTTTCAAACTGCTTCAGTTTTGTAAATAAGTAAGAGTAGATCTTCTGGGGTTTATTTCTAGATCTTTTTAATGGCGCTACCTTTAGTAATGAAGTTGTCAAACAACATTCTTATTCTGTGATACATAAATAAAAAGTCAGACTATGAGGTGGAGGAAACATCTGATTTTTCTTTTTTGAAATATAATTGATAGACAAAGTTGTGTTAGTTTCAGGTGTACAGCAGATTCAATTATGAATACATATACAAATTTTTCAGATTCTTTTTCCTTATAGATTATTACAAAATATTGAGTATAATTCCCTGTGCTGTTGGTTGTCTATTTTACACGTAGTAGTGTAGAAAACATCTGATCTTTAATACATCCAAGCATCTAGTCAGTCAATTTTATTCAGGATCCACATGACATTCACCATTCCAAATCTCAAGAAACAGGAAAAATATCTATATGACAGATAAAATATCAGTTTCTTATTTACTTGCTGTGTCTACATATGTGTAAAGTTATAGTTAATATCTTTGATCATATGCTTTTGAAAAACCTAATGTAAATTATACTTAAACAAATTAGTGCAATATTTCCACTCATTTGGCCTCTAAAACAATGAGATAAATTGATTGACAGTGCTTGAATTTATAATCATTTGGCAGTTAATTCAAAATATAATCTGTGTCCATTATGTTATTCTTCTAAATCCATTCACACCCTTCAAAATGTCATAGCTAATCAAACCCATCTCCAGCCTCTGGAGAGCAGAAACTCACACTGGCTTTCTTTCTTCAGTCATGGGACTCCATATAGTCAGGCATATAATCAGTCTTTTGTTAAATACTTTGAAAATTTCCAAGCCAAAACAAAAAGATAACCCAGATAAATAAAAGGTCTTTAAAAAGAACGAAGTTTCTATTCAAATGCATTATCCCATTCTACATGTTCTTTCAACCTAACACCTTTCCTTTCTCTAACTAAAAGTCTGAAATTAGCACACATACATTTTTGGTTGTTTTTAGTGGCATCACTTCATCTACTGGATTAAGTCTGACAACAATGCCTGCTCAGTCTGTGGTAGGATGATGCGAATGACAAGTGATAATGGATGAATGACTTCAGCAGAGAGACAGTATCCATAAATAACAGGCCCTGTTCCAAATGAAGTCCAAAAGAATTAACATTAACTAGTAATACCTATAATGTTCATTTTTGACTTTTTGTGGTCCTTAATTTAATAGGATCTTAGCTTTTCAGGAAAAAAAAAAAAACTTCAAGCTTAATAATCGTCAGAGTGAATAAAAACTCCATTAACACCAAATTCTTTACTTTCAACATTTTAGCTATAAATTATTTATTGTGATTCCAGCTGAATTGTGCCTCTAGTTATATTAAGTAATGAAATGAATATGAGACCCTGACTTAGGTCCTTAAAGAAGACTTCTCAGATCAATCCCTGATCAATCTCTGATCATTGCTTTGCTCTGCCCCCTGTTAAACCCCCTATTTATGTGTCATTCTTCCATTTCCCTCTATTGCGCAGATAGCTTTTGTAAAACTTATTCAATAGCTTTACCATTTTATCTCAAAGATATTCCATCCATGAATCAACCACCGTGATTTCTCACACAAAAAGGATCTTGCTTAATGTCTGAGCTAACAAAGAAAGATCAACTGTGAATTGGGAGAACATACTGATGAAAAAGACATTTATTCTTGATCATTTATTATGTGAGACTGAGAATGTGAAAATTAAGAAATAAAGTGTGTGCCTCCAGAAATATAGAATCTACCAAGGGACAGATTAAAAATATATCCAAGGCCATAAGACCTTATAAATGGCACAGGCAAGAAACAAACTACCGTGGAGATGCAAAGAAGTGGGTAGTCACATGGATTAGGGGCATTGGAAATGGTTTCAGTGAAAGGCTGATATTTGAGATGAACTTTCAAGGGTGGATAGAATTCCATGTGGGCAGAAGTGATAAGTAAAACTTCCAGGTGGGAGGGAGATCCTGAGTCAAAGCATAAAGATAGAGTGTTAAATGCCTAGGTGAAAGGTTTTTCCAAGTAATTTGTACTGAGGAGGATGAATTTGAGAAGGAAAATAAATAGGAAGGTAGGAAGAAAGGCAAGCAACTAGGAGGATATTGCATTAATTTATGTAGGAAGTAATGAAGATCAGACCGAGGATGGACAACCTAGAAAAAGTGGGACAGGTGATAAAGAGCTATAATGATGACTCTAACTGAACAGATGTGGATGAATTGGAAAGAAAGGAAAACAAATATCTGTGCTTTTTGTACTTTATAATTTTGAGTCATGTTCTTTCAAAATAATTGGAGCTGGGCTTCCCTGGTGGCGCAGTGGTTGAGGGTCCGCCGCCGATGCAGGGTACACGGGTTCGTGCCCCGGTCCTGGAAGATCCCATATGCCGCGGAGCGGCTGGGCCCTTGAGCCATGGCCGCTGAGCCTGTGCATCCAGAGCCTGTGTTCCACAACGGGAGAGGCCACAACAGTGAGAGGCCCGCGTACCACAAAATATATATATATATATAAAATAAAATAATAATTGGAGCTAATAACAGTATGGTATATAGATAACCACATGGGAAGTGATGACAGCCCTGTCCAAGGGTGTCAAGGGTATCCTCTGGTTTTGAGGGAAAAATACTAACAAAAATTAGTCAGTGGTCCATTTAGGTGTGAAAGATAGTTATCATCATAATCTATTTCATCATTGCTTAATTTAATATCATAAATTGTTATTGATTAGTTTACTACCTGTTTGGCATTTTACTAGTCTCTCAGAAATAAAGAGACATAGTGCCTAGCCTGAAATAATTTTTCATTATATCAAGGAGACATGACTAGCTAAATAAATCATTATCAAAGTGAAAAATCATGTTGAAGGCAGTTTAGTGCATTATTTATATTTAAATAGCCCTTTAGTTTTTCAGAACTCTTTTGCATATATCATCCCCTTTAATATCATTAAAGACATGTAAAAAGAACAGTAATTGCCCATCCAATTTGGGAAAAGGGTTCTGACAAGGGAATGGTCTAACAGAGGACACTCCTGAGATCTGAAGCAAGGTGGTGTGGTCTAGGAACCAGGGTCTTTGGGAAACATCTGGAAAATTTCCAGACTTTTCTCTAACCAATAAAACTTTACAGTGCATTGACTGAAGTGAATAAAATTTGGGAGAGCCATTTCAGAACAGGAGAAAAAGAGGGTAAATATGTGTAACTAAACAATGCTCTAAGACAGGGGATGGTAAGCTAAGAATTTTTTTTTCCCACTTTTAAATGATTGGGAAAAATCAAAGGAAGAATAATATTTTGTGACACATTAAACTTATGTGAGGGCTTCCCTGGTGGCACAGTGGTTGAGAGTCCACCTGCCGATGCAGGGGACGCGGGTTCGTGCCCCGGTCCAGGAGGATCCCACATGCCTCAGAGCGGCTGGGCCCATGAGCCTTGGCCACTGAGCCTGCGTGTCCAGAGCCTGTGCTCCACAGAGGGAGAGGCCACAACAGTGAGAGGCCCGCGTACCACAAAAAAAACAATAAATAAAAATAAATAAATAAATAAAAATAAACTTATGTGAAATTTATTTATTTATTTTGACCACACCAAGCAGCTTGTGGGATCTTAGTTCCCCGACCAGGGATTGAACTCAGGCCCTCAGCAGTAAAAGCACAGAGTCCTAACCCGTGGACCTCCAGGGAGGACCCGTATGTGAAATTTAAATGTCAGTGTCTATAAATAAAATTTTATCAGAACAATCCCATTCAGAGTTTATGTATCATATGTGGTGGCTTTCACATTGTAATAGCAGAGTTGAGTCGTGATGACAGACACCATGTGGCCTACAAAAGTTTAAAATACTATCTGGTCCTTTACAGAAAGAGTTTGCCAGCCCTAATGTAAGACATAAATTTATGGCAGCATTTTGTCAGCGACTTTGGCCTCACAATGGTGGGGAAGAAGCTATTAAAAATTCCAGTCTCTGAAGTGATAGAGCAAGAATGGGTAGTGCCTTAGTCTGCTTGGACTGCCATAACAAAATACACAGACTGGACCAGTTAAATGACAGAAATTTATTTTCTCATTGTTTTGGAACCTGGAGCCAAGCTCAAGGTGCTGGCAGGGTTGCTTTCTGGTGAGACCTCTCTTCCTGGCTGGCTGAGAGATATTTTCTCATTGTGCCTTCACAGGGCCTTTTCTCTGTGTGCTCAGAAAGAGAGCTCTGTAGCCTCTTCCTCTTCTTATGACCTCATTTCACCTTAATTAGCTCCATAGAGGCCCTGTCTACAAATAGAGTCATGTTGGTGTTCGAGTTTCAATATATACATTTTTTGGGGGGATGGGGATTCAGTTCATAACAGGAAGGTGGGGTGAGACAGGGCACATCCAGTTCAGCTCACATTTCCACTTTGAAGTCTTTTAATAATAATAATAATAGTTAATACGTATTGCGTGCTTTCTATGTCCTGGTACTATGTCATGTCCTTTATATACATCATCTAGTTTTCCTCACAGCCATGTACTCTTTCTGTTTTCAGATGTGGAAACAGACAGGCAGAGACATTCATTACTTACCTAATGTCCCAGGACAGCACATGGATGACCCCTGCTGTGAACCCAGGCAGTCAGACCCTGGGGACACTGCTAGACAGTTTATCTTTCTCTTCTTAGAATGTTTTTATAGTTCTGTCTATACCTCACAATCTAGGAGTAGATTATATGCCAATCAGGCAAACAGGATTCATTTCCTGTTGTGTTTCTTACTAAGTAGGTGGCCTTGAGCATATCTTTTACTCTAATACAATAGGGATACAATTTGTCTTTTTCTTTCCCTTAAATTGAGAGTTATATTAGACTCTTACTGGTTATTTTGAAACTGGGAGAGGAGAGAATGTCCTGTAATAGAAGACTTGTTATATGGGAATCACCAGTGTGTATGGTGGAAATGAAGAAAGGATGAGCCAATTTGATTTGATATATTCTAGTAGTGATATTTATTTTGTTCATTGTCTTCACTTATCCTCAATTACTCCTCTTAAAACCTGATCCAAAGAAATGGTTGTTTAAATTTCTTAGAGCCAGTTTTTAAAAACTAGTAAGAAAGTAAAGTGGTAACTATTTCATAGGGTATTTTCACTTCCTAATGAAAAAATCATTCACAAAAATTGGGAAAAATTTCCAATTATGAGATTTCAAGTATAAGTGAGGTAAAGGGGAAGAAAGCTTTGTACATATAGTGATCTTGCTGAAAATCCAGGAATGACAGAATGTAATGACTTTGGGCATAAAATAGTTATATGGAAAAGGAATGTTGCCTGCCATTCCAGTAAATAAGGAATATTTCCCTCCATCAACCCATCAGCCACTGCAGTCACCCCCCACCCCATCCCCCAACAGTGCACCCTGATGATAATTCAGGATGCAGAAAAACAGGAAACATTCTGCACTCTGGATATTATCCTTAGATAGTTAAAATGCACATTAAGGAATAATTTCACTGAGCCCTAACTCCTTCATCTTCCCATACACACAAAAGCACTAAAATCATTAAGTTGAGATTTCTGTTTTTTGTGAATAGCAGTAATCTTTTGATGTTCCAACCACCTGTTTTTTGTTGCAAAAACTCCAATATGTCCTGGCTCCTCCCTCATCCCTTCAGAGCAGTTCCTCAGAGCAGAGAGGCTGTCTCCTGGGCTACAGTCCTCAGTAAGTTCCCCAGATAAAACTTAACTCACAACTGTTAGATCATACAGTTTTCTGCAATCCACAGTTATAATGAAAACAAACAAAAACAAGCAAACACTTGTTCTGGAAAATTCTAGGGCAACACTTTATAGTAAATAAATTATTTTATTTTCATCCATGGAAATTGCTCCTCTCAATTTTTGTTTTCCCACTCTGAAAAGTACTGGATTTTGTGCTAGGTGTCTCATGTACTCTTTCTGAAGTTTTAAGAGAAGTCATTCTGTTTTTAGAGTTTTTAAAGAAATATTAGGTGAAATTAGCTCACAATCTCTACATTCAATTCAGACATCCTTGTCCAAATTCTAGGTAACTTTATTTATTTTTATAAGCCAAAGAAATTGTACACTTTTTAAAATCTATCCAACATCTATTTGTTGTTAAGAAGCAGAGTTAGAGAACTACAGATGTATTTTACTACTTTGTAATTGGGACAATAAGCCAAAGAAAATTTTTACAAATCAATATTTGTGGGGAGTTTTCAGAAATTTTCCATGATTTTTAAAAAACATGTATATAAGATCTACCTCCTTTTGTACAATTTTCATTGACAAAAAACCCTTATGATTTCTAAATGGTCTATTAAAATGTGCATGTGTATCTGTGAGAATCTGTGTATTACATGTCACTAAGGGCTTAATATATATATTAGCAGATTAGTTGGGCTCCAAACCATTGTTAACCTTAATGGACTTGGAAAACTGAACTGTTAATGGGAAAGGGAAATATATTGGTTGAAATGCTTTTAGTTGCCAGTAAAAGAGATTATAACTCCAAATGGCTTAAGCAACAAAGAGAATTTATTGGTCACTGAAATGATAAAGATTGGAGTTAGGCTAGCTTTCATCTCATAGCTGGCTTCCCACGTGGGGGTACTTGCAGGATCTGTCTGTGCACATTACGATACTTAGAGACAGAGAGAGAGAGAGAGCTCTTCCCACAACTATTGAACAACTACTGTGCTACGCTCCACTCTGCTCTGATCCCTACCTATGGCTGAGGAATATCAGGTTACACCCACCTCTGAATCAGGCACTGTGTAAAGGAGATGGAATGACTTGGTTGGCTTAGCAAATCAAAACTCGTGCAGACCTGGGTGGATGTGGAGACTGGGATATGGAAGAAGGGAGTCAAGAGAAGGTGTTGAGAAGGTAGAGACAGAAGAGAGCAAGGCCCTGGGGAAATGGAAAACATGTTCTGATCCTGGTCTCTGGACTGAAAGAAAGACTGGACGGCTCTGAAAAGCAAGCAAATTTCCCTCTCATTTTAGTTCTGTTCGTAACTAGATCTCATCTGGCACGAAAACTCATGGGCAGCCTCAGTACGTGAATCTGTCTTGAAAACACAGCCCTGAGAGTGTGGCAGTTATTTTTTAATGTGATAGGAACAGGTGGGCCTTACTATAAACCAGACTATTATTAAACCAAAGAAACCTCAATGTTCATAAAAGGCTATTAAAGAGTGACTTTTTAATTTAGAAATAATTTTCACCTAGTAAAATATTCACCTTACAATTCTGAAGAATTAGGTTTATGGCAATAATGATAGGTAGCATTTGTTGAGTGCTTAATATGTCAAACCCAACAACATTTTATATGCATCGTCTTTCTTAATATTCATAACCACCTGATGAAGTAGGTGCTTCTATCATGTCCCTTTTATTAGGTGTTTTGAGGTATAGCCTACAAAGTCACACTTTGTTAATGTGCAGTCCTATGAACTTAGATAAATGCATAAGATTATGTGATCATACTCTCATCAACACTTTCGTTCCCTCCCAAATGTTCCCTCCTCCCCTTTTGGAGTCAATACCCTCTCCTCACTTACAGCCCATGATAATCACTGATTTGTATTATGTCCTCATGCTTTTGTCTTTCCATAGTACCACACATAAATAAGATCATATAACATACAGCCTTTTATTTTGTCTTTTTTCATTTTGTATAATGCATTCCAGATTCATCCACACTATTGCAAATATTCATTTGTTTTTATTCTTGAGTAGTACTACATGGAATGGATGTACCACAGTTTTTCCATTCACAAATTAATAAACTTTTTGGGTTGTTTTTTAGTGATTACAAATAAAACCACAATAAGTATTTATGTCAGATTATTTTGTATGGGTGTATACTTATTGAGACAAATGTTTTCATTTCTCTCGAGCTATTACCTAGGAATGGGCTTGCTGGGTTGAATAGTAGGTGTCCACTTCATTTAAGAATGAGGAACTGAGCAATTAATAGATTAAGTAACTAGCCTAATTTCACATAGTAATTAGCAGATCTCAGATTTGAACAAAAGCAGTCTAATCCCGGATTACATGTCAACATATTTGATTTAACTATATCATTGTAAGAAATTATTTGGACAAATTAG
Organism: Leucopleurus acutus; assembly: GCF_964270905.1. Classification (NCBI taxonomy): domain Eukaryota; kingdom Metazoa; phylum Chordata; class Mammalia; order Artiodactyla; family Delphinidae; genus Leucopleurus; species Leucopleurus acutus. Next base: position 8,737,709 of record NC_139154.1, read on the forward strand.
ATAACTGCTTGTTTTTCTTGATTGTTTACTCATTTCCCTCTGATTATATTGTGTGTTATAAGCATGGCTGGATAAAAGGAAGCCATCAGAGATTCAGGAATCGGGTTTAGCTCCTTTGTTGCAGATTCTCTTCCAGTATGTTTTTTTTAGAGTTAATTATCTTATTGTAAAATGAATTTTTAAATCTTTCTTTCAAAATCTGGAATTAAACATTTTTTTATATATGAGATTAACATCTCAAGGGTAAAGCATGTGTACGTGTGTGTGTGCGTGCACGCACACACACACACACACACACACACACACAACCTCTGAACTATTCTTTATCTCTACTTGGCCACTCCAAATTTGAAAACTACCTCAATGCCAGAATAAGAAAGACAAACATTTGTTATATACCTTGGGATCCAAAACCTTTACTTAAAAATGGGAAAAAAAGAGTGTCTTTTGCAAGGTTACTGAGCAAATCCATAGTAAAACTGGTATAAAATTGAAGATTTCTTTACACCTCTCAGATTTCATATACTCCAAAATTCTCTTACAGTTACTTCTCTTGTTAGATTCAACATAAATAAATATAACAAATATTTATTAGTACCTACTAATATGACACAAATATTGGCTATTTTGAAAAAATAACATCATCGTCATCATCATCATCAATCATCATAATCATCTCCTGATAGTTTTGAGGCAGTAACTCAACTATCAGTATTACAACATCAATTCTTTACATTTTCCTGAGCCTGTCATTACTGGAGAGGACATTTTCAGCTTCATATTCATTGTCGTCAAACTCTTTGAATCTCCTGATATACATTCTTACTTCTTTGCCTGATCACCATACCTGGATCCAAACAATGGTGGGATGGTCTGGCCTGTTTGTTTATTTGCTGTATAGCAGCCTACATCTACTCACAATGGTTAAAAGTTCTGCTTTTCAACTGAGTTTTTTCAGCTGTATTGAGATAAAACATTGAGATGTAATTGACATAGAACATTGTGTAAGTTTCAGGTGTACAACATAATGATTTGATATATCAACTGATTTTTAACTTGTCTTAGGAAACATTTTGGTATTAAAGATTACCATGATCAATTTCCAAACTTCTATTTCAATATTCCTTTCCTCTTTCCTGTTTTTTTCCTGTTATTCTCCCAGAATGTATCTATTGCTCCTGCAATCAGCTTTTGGCACATGGTCACTATGGAAAAAGTAATCACTGCTTGAGTTTTACCCAATAAAAACTTAATTGTGATCCTTTTCCCCACTCTTAACAAGATTTCTATATTATTTAAGAATCATTAAATCAGGAAAAGACTTAAAATTCCCTTAAGCATTAAAAACTAAATTAAATTCAGAAGTAAATTATGGGTAGACTTGGTAAATGGTCCCTGAGTAGAAATCCTCACATCATAAAGTTAAGGGTATATTTGGCTTTTAAGACTGATTCTGCTCCTGCTCACTCTGGGTGTCCATCTATTTATGGAGGATTCCTAGAAGCATTTGCATATTGTTAGCTTATTTGCCTGTTTACCAGCACCATAAGCTATTTCTTTTCCTTCATATTAGTGCATTTTAAAGGATCTATTCTAATATTGTTCTTTTTTAATAACTTATAAACTAAACCACCTCTGGATGAAAGAAGGCAGTAATGGTACTTAATAATTTCTTTGTTTTTTAACCTTTTACTTTATCCATGGTTCTGTTAAAAGCAACGATAACAAAAAATAATAAAAATGCTTGTGGTTTAGGGTTCAGCAAATTAGCAGAATTTGTTTTGGATTTGGGATCACTGGTTTGGTCAGTGGAAGTTTCTGCTAACTCAACTCCAGAAATATTCAATACTTTAACACCTTTTGTGGAGCTGATTCACTGGCCAGACTAAACTTATTTCTGTCCATGGCCTTTTTGTGCAATTCTGAGGCCCTTGGGAGCAGTGGATCTCCAGGTCTCTGTCTGGAGTGACATTTTCTCAGTTTAACTCCTCATTCAGGGGTCAGGGCAGTGTACCTTATTGGGAATGGGTGGCAAATGTCTTGAACAGGTTAGCCTTCAGCTGGCTTGGGAATTTATTTTGCTCCTGTGTGTCTTGAAAGTCATTTGCTTTTTGCTGACTCAAAACTTCGTATCTGTGAATAAAGTGTAGCTGGGTCCTTGTATTTCTCTGCTTATCCCCATAACTAAATTAGAAAGCAGTCAGTTAACTACTATATAATGTAAGTTGCCTGTATGCTTAGCACTGACAGAACGATAATAAGTGGCTTGCTAGCTAGCATGGAAGACCCTATGAACTTCCATCATATGAATATTGTACTGTGAACAACTATCCCTTACATAATGCCTTATAGGTCTAAGATGATTTAGTGATTACAAAGCACTCACTCCTGCTACTATTACTACTACTACTACTACTTGTAATACTTAGGAGTATATTTATTAAATAATCTGTATGTGCACCTGTTTAGTCACCATGCTAAATGATTTACAAGCATCATCTCACTTGAAATTTACCAAAACCCCATATAATCATCACATAACATTATTTATTAAAATAGAATCATAACGCACCCTAATGTAATATTATTATCCCCATTATAAGTATGGGGAATTTGAAACTAAGTAAAAGTTTAAAATTCTGTATAAAGCTCATATAGATAATAATGGAGTTGGTGGAGAAAGTATATGGACCCAAGTCTTAATGGATCTGAAGCCATACTTTTGAGCACAAGGTTGCTAGAGCAGGTGCTAAAGAGGGATGCAGCAAGTCTCCTTTGTAAAACCTTCTGTGGATCTTGCTAAGTACCAAAGTTGAAGATCTCATTGTATTTATTTATTTACTTACTTAGTTTTTGTTCTTCCACATCAGAAAATATCCTAGTGGGGATAAAGATGTGTCTGATAAATAAAAGCAGCTATTACAGAAACAAAGATGTAAAGAACTCTATTCATGCTGCTTTGGCTCCCACCTTCTCCTTGTCCTACTTGACTTATACTGTTTTATGTACATATCCTTAGTTCCTCCCAGGCTTGTGCATTTTGAGTGTTGGACACTAAATCAGTCTTCGGTTCTGCAGAGCAACTTGGTCCCCTTTCCCATTTAGGGAAATTGTAGATCGGAGTTTAACCATTCCATTTTCTCTTGATGCCACTTTTATGTTTTCTTTCCTCAGTCAGTGTGTTGGTGGTCCCCAACACCACCCTCAGGTTCTATGATTTGCTAGAAGAATTCAGAAGAGCTGTTATATTCATTGTTACAGTTTATCGCAGTGAAAGGATACAGGTTAAACTCAGTAAAGTCAAAAGTTGCATAGGGCAGGGTCCAGGAAAAACCAAGTTCAATTTTGCAGTTGTCTTCTCCCAGTGGAGTTGTAAAGACAGTGCTTAATTCTTCTAGCAGCTGAAGTGTGGGCTTACTAATCTCACATGCTGTGAAAATTTTAACCTTTGAACTCTTGCATAGCTGATTTTATCTATTTTTATTTTAACTCGCTCTCAATTCAGTTCCTGCTTTCCTCTTTTGTTTTTAAATTTTTGATTATGAGGTGTTACTTTTCCTTAGAATTTTATTTGTGTAGGTTATTTTATGGCCTAATTTGAAATCAGGCCCTCTGGAGATTTTTTTTTTTTTTTTTTTTTTTTTTTGCTAGCTTCTCTTGCTAACCTGCAACTATACAAATATGCGGTTTCTCCAGTGACATGAATAGCATAAAAATCTTACTAAAAACATGTCCTTAGGCTGGCTTGTTGTTATGAGTTTTTAGTTCTCAGTGGGAAGTTTTAGTCCCCCAACTTTTCTTTTACAGTTTCCTTCTTGTCCAGGTGTCAGAATTTATCTCTTATGCTTTTTGCAACATGTTATCAAGATAGCAAGTCGAGTCTCCTGTATTCAGCAGAAACCCACAAGGTTAAAAGCTTGCTTTGGGTTACATTATAAATACTTGAGTCTTTATTTGTAATTTTCACAATGATGAATTGATTCACTAGTGTCTTACAGTGATCAGTGGTTTGTGTAATTGTGTGTGAGCTGTCAATATCATTATATGTCTATGGAAGTGAGCATAACTTATGTGATTCAATCCATTGTTACCATTGTCCTGACTGATGTCTAATTATCCCACAGTTGGCCAGTAGATATTTCTTTACAGTAGCACTTGAATGTTAAACGTGATTCTAATAGTAAGTCTTTGATAATTTTTTTTCCTTCTGTTACCACAAAAGATTCTCAGCTTATTTTATGTATTTTCTTCCATAAACAAGAATCAGCCATTTCTCCAAGGAACACATAAATTATCATGTAGAAACTAGCAGTACCCATTGCCATCAAATTGAGGCAGGAGATAGATGGGCCCCAAGCTAGGCATTTACAACTGTCCTCCTATTTATATTTCATGGGGCAGGAAAAAGTGGGCTTCAGGCTGGACACTTACAAGTCTCCTGTTTACATTTCCTGAGACAGGAGATAGATGGGCTCCAAGTTAGACATTTAAATCAGCTTCCTGTTTGCTCTCTGAAATGGAAGTAACAACAGAAACAGGGTAAATAGGCAAGTTCTGTCTCCTGTGGACGCCTTACGATAACAGTCATGGCAGGGACAGAGAGGGGCTAAACCCTGTTTGAGTAAAGGATCAAGAGGTCACATGTTTCCCATCCTTGGGGCAAGGGAGACACTGCACATGTGCAGGAAGGCTCCTTGGGGGTCAAAAGGGAGGGGGCACCACCCCATAATACATGACGGCTAAGGCCATCACATAGGCCTCTGGGCTGAAATCCATCTTAGAAAAAAGTTGCTCATGCATGTTGGGGAATTTCCTAGGGCAGGTCAGGTGTGGAAATAGAAACCAGATAATTGGCCAAAGGTAAACAAAGACCTGGAAGAACTGCCCTATATAAATGACTTAACTGCCTCTTTACTGCACTCCTCCTTAGGGAGGATGCCTACACCCTTTCTCTCCACGTGTGCATCTCTACCTTGCTTCTATCTTAACTAAACAAACTGTTTCTCTTTGTGCTCTCCCACTTGTTGCTGTGCCATGTCTCTAATAATAAACTTTGTACCTGTTTTTACATTTTTTGCCTCTGTGAGAAATGCATTTTTTACTGGGGGCAAGAGCCAGGGGGTGTAGTTGCTAGGATTCCTGGTTTTCATCCAGGATACCCAGGTTCAATTCCTGGGCAGAGAATTAAGATCTTGCTTCATGCTATCACTCACTGCTGCCTCTCTGAGATCAAAATCACTCATTGTTTTTAAATAGTACGATTTTGAATTTAATTTGGTTCTAAAATTTTGCTAATTATTTATATGGTTACAAAGACAAATCTACAAAACACGGTATATTCTAAGAAATCTAGCTTCTAAATATATGATCTTCATCTATCCTGTTCATTCTCTTTCTTATTGGTAATATTTGTTTTGCTTTATGTATAAAATTCTTGTATAATAAAATTAAGGGGCTTCCCTGGTGGCACAGTGGTTGAGGGTCCGCCTGCCGATGCAGGGGACGCAGGTTCATGCCCCGGTCCGGTAAGATCCCAAGTGCCGCGGAGCAGCTGGGCCCGTGAGCCATGGCCGCTGAGCCTGCACGTCCAGAGCCTGTGCTCCGCAACGGGAGAGGCCACAACAGTGAGAGGCCCGCGTACCGCCAAAAAAAAATTAATAAATAAAATAAAATAAAATTAAATTAAAATATAATAAAAATTATTTTTAATAAATTTAAATACAGAAATACTTCCCTTTTTGGTAAATTTTAGCCTTCCATACATATTTTATATGCTTAGCTTTTTTATCCAGCAGTATATTCTGAATATACTACACTGCAATATACAGAGATATTCCACTCTTTTTTTGTTCATTTACCTACTACTTTGTGATATGATTTTGCTATAATTTATTCAGCTAGACCACCATTGCTTAACATTAGGGATATCTAGAAGGTTTTTCAATGAAAATTATTGCTCAGTAATGCAAGATTTTTGAATATTATGTGTCACATTATTCTATTTGTATTTGATATATTTTTTCTGTATACATAATCTACCATAATGCAAGAAATGGAAGTTTAAATGTGGTAATGGTGAATACATCCTTCATGCATTTGAGGAAATTGAACCTCAGAGAAACTTGTCTAAGTCATATATGTCTATGGATGACTGGTATTTAATGCTAGAACTAGAATCTGATTCTGTAGGGCTTCAAAGTACATTCAGCTTAATGTCTAACATAATAAATAACATTTTCTAAATAAGTATAATTGGATTAATATTCCACCAACCGCACAATGACAACCAGCTTGAATGATAAGGTGGATGATTCATCTTTATATGAGAACAGTTGCTTGTATTTATTCCTATGAGAGTTTCTAAAGCTAAACTCACAGCTTTGAACTTTGTGTAGATCAGTTCGTTTTGTCTGGGGACCCAGAAAATCTGTCAAAAAATTGTCCCAACAGGCACGCACAGAATCAGTGTGATAGTGCATTTAGAGTAGTAAGGGAGAACTTAGAGTTTTCTCTTCAACACCCTTCAGCATTCTTAGCTTCAGAAAATAGATCAGAATAATAAAACATTAACTTGTTGCTCTGTAAACTCAGGCTCTTTCCTGCAGTGAAGACTCTTTTGAAAGGGGTAAATGAATTGAGATTTACTTGGGAATTTGCTTCCTTAATATTTTGTCTTGCTTGGCCAGTTTACAAAGGAAATATATTAGCCTATATAAAATGTCTTTCATATCTCTATCTGCCATTGAAATTATTTTGGTTGAATAGAAATAGAAATAAACCGAGGAATGGAACATATAGATGATCTTAGTTTATTTTCTATATAGATTCCATTAGTTAGAGACCAGAAACATTTGAAATAGATTCTTTTCTTCTCTACATCACAGTAGAAATTTCAGTGACTGGCAATCTCAATGACACTGAGGTTGATCTGCAATTTGCTAGTGTTACAGGACCATGAGGGGTTTGTAATGATCAAAAATTCTATTCCTTTCACCAGGAATACACCTCCCTCTCTCATAATTGTTTCTGCAGATACTTTTATCATTTGCTGCAAGTGATGAAGACATTAGGCATTCTTTAGAGTGCTGTTCTTCAGACAGTTCTTCTTTCATCCACACAAATATCTTTTACATAAGCCATTAAGCATTTCAAAGTTTCAGTAGATGGTACCCACATAGCAACATTGGAATATTATATTGTTTACATTCTCTGTAGAAATAATCCTTGCTGAAAGTTATTTTTCTACTTGATACAAAGGTCCAAAAGAGATGGAATATGTTAATATTCCCAAATTACGGCATGTGGAAACTATTTGTTCATCTTTGCTCAGGAAATCTGATGAATATCTGGCAACTACTCACCAGAACTCAGAGATTTCCTTGTTTCGTATTTTAACCTGTCATTTTGGGCCTTGAAACCTTTATTAGTCTCCATCCTCCATCCATGGCCCTAATAATTGTGCTTTTGAGCAAAGAGTAGGATATAATAATAATATAATAATATGACCCCATATTAAAGTGACTGTAATCACCACTTTTTATAATATTCTTATTTTATCTATCTATTTATTTGTTTATTTATTTTTGAGTGTATTGGGTCTTGGTTGCTGCACACGGGCTTTTTCTAGTTGAGGCAAGCAGGGGCTGCTCTTCGTTGCAGTCCTCAGGCTTCTCATTGTTGTGGAGCATGGGCTCTAGGCACACGGGCTTCAGTAGTTGTGGCACGCAGGCTCAGTAGTTGTGGCTTGCAGTCTCTAGAGTACAGGCTCAGTAGTTGTGGTACACAGTCTTAGTTGCTCCATGGCATGTGGGATCTTCCCGGACCAGGACTCAAATCCATGTTCCCTGCACTGGCAGGTGGATTCTTTACCACTGCACCACCAGGGAAGTCCCTGTAATCACCATTATAAAGTTTATTTCAGAAATATGGCCAGCATAAAAACTCCCATTCTCAAACAACTACCACAGATATTATACATCTTCTGATTCACTAATTTAATCAGTTACTCACTAGGATGGACCTCATTGTATGCCTCCAAAATTCATAGATTGATGCCTTAACCCCTGATATGATGGTATTTGAGATGGGGACTTTGAGAAATAATTAGGTTTAGATGAGGTCATTAGGGTGGGGCCTAAGAGAAGGCACCAGAGTGTCTGCTCTTAGTCTCTCCCTACAAGTGAGGACTCAGTGAGAAGGTGGCTATCAACAAGCCAGAAAGAGAGCTTTTGCTGAAATCCAACCATACTGGCAACCTGATTTTAGACTTCCAGCCTCCACAACCACAGCAACCCAGTGTATGGTATTTTCTTGTAGCAGCCAAAGTGACTAAAACACTCACTAAACAACATGTATTAAATGATTTCTAGATTAACATTTAGTTATGTGCTGAGGATAACAAAATGGAATATTATGATTATTTTGATAGTGAGTGACAGAAATCTAACTCAATTTATTTAAGATAAAAATGTTGGGAAGTAATTTATTCACTCACTTCCCTGGAAAATGCATAAGTACCTTAAGTAGATCCAGATACTTAGAATTTCCAAAGTTTATATTCTTTTCTCCATCTCCTGGATTTTTTTCCCTCTCCAGTATGTAGTCAAAATGATCATAGCCTTTCTTGGTCCCTAGGCTAATATTACTCATAATCTCAGTTGGTTTCCTTCATGATCATTTGAGAAAGTGTCATAAGGTGTTCTTTAATCTTATGATTACTTCTCTGTCTTGATTCACATGTTCATCTCTCAACCATTGACTAGGGATAAGATGACCTAATGTTTTGATGGTTCTGATCTGGTTCGTGAGTTTTCTCCTGATATCTTAGCGTAGGAATGGAATACACATGTGCATAGTCCGTAATGACTGAAAATGAAGGAGGCTGGTTCTTAACCTATGTTATACAGTGAGTAAAAAGAGACCAAGCTCCAGCTCTTGGTGTTCACACACACACACACACACACACACACACACACACACACACACACACACACACACACAAGTGATAAGTACCATTAAACTATTTAGCTCAGTTCCTGACCACTTCTAAGAGATGTAAAGAAAACTTGACTGAGGAGGTTAATTTTAACCTGACATATAAATAGTAAATAAGATTTAACAAAGTAAAATAAAGGAGGTTACTTATAATAAGCATTCTAGTACTAGATAGCACTGGATTCTGGCTGTGGCTGCACAATTCCCATACCAAAAAAAAAAAAATGATCATTAAAATCTTTACCTATCCTGACCTTAGTCATGACTGCACCATGGAAAATAATCCTTCTAAAGACTAACAGTGGCCATCCTATCAATTAAAAAATTCTGGCAAAAATGACTCTACTCAGTGACTTGTACTCAAGAGCATAATTGCTAACATTACTGCAAACTAAAACACAATTCTGGCCTTACACTCAGTGACAACAAAATAACCCACCTTTAATATAAGAAATGCAGAAAATCAGAGGATCTTGTCTTATCTACTCAACAACTTGAATTTTGTTCTCAGTGTATGCTGTCTTAATTCATTTGGGCTGCTATAACAAAATACCACAGATTATAAACAACAGAAATTTATTTCTTACAGTTCTGGAGGCTGGAAGTCCAAGATCAGGGTGCAAGCAGATTCAGTATCTTGTGAGGGACTCCTTTTTGCTTCTTAGAGGGCACATTCTTGCTGTGTCCTCATGTGGTAGAAGAGCATTAGGGAGCTCTCAGGAGGCTCTTTTGAAAAAGCACCATTCCATTCATGAGGGTTTTACTCTCATAACTTAAGCACCTCACAAATGCCCCACCTACTAACGCTACCACATTTGCAGGTAGGATTTCAAAATATGAACTCTGGGAGAACACAAACATTCAAATCACAACATTCAGACCATACCATATGCTAAGCAGAAGGAACCACCAATTGGACACCATAGCAAAGAAGTCAAATAGAACCTAATCTATCTGGTTTTCAAAAAATACAGCTTTCAACCTGAAATTAGAAAAGGTCTGTAGGGGAAAGCAAATGCTGAACCTAAGTGATTATGTGCACCTCTCTAGTCAAACAAGTCATACATTTGGTCTTCTAAAATGTGTTAAGTGCCTACAATGAACCAGGTAATTATACACTTTGGAAGATGAAACTTGCACATAAGTGCTGTATCTCAACACAAGCATATGCCTGGTGGGTTACTGCATCCTACTGGAAACACTAGACATTTTTAGCCATGTTCTTTATTGGCATGGCATGCTACATAGAACTATTCTAAAAAAATTGAGTTTAAGACTATATCAAAGCCAGACCAAGATGACTACTGAAGGACTATTAACTCTGTTCTCCATCCTCTAGTAAACAAAATAATCAGGATTTGTGCCATATATATATATATATATATATATATATACCCCTTACTAAGGCCCCAGGATATCTTGGTAGCATGGGTGAATGCTTAAAAATGGTAGCTTATTCCATCTATTTCCTTAGCCCCTCACTTATCCCAACTGTTTTTATTACAAAGCTCAATAAAGAAATTTTATTTTCTGTGGGCTTTGATATGTTTTCATCTTGATATGTTTTCCTTGATTTATATACATCATGGTCCTAGAAAGTATTTTCTGGATCCATGTCTCTGGATCATGTGACATCACTCCTCGAATCTTACACAGGAACAAAATAAATTACCTAGGTGCTGGATTACACAAACTTATTACCTCACGTTTCTGGAAGTCAGAAATCCAAAATTGGTTGTATGGGGCTAAAATCAGAGTTGTGTTCCTCTGGATGTACTAAGAGAAAATCTTTATCCTGACTTTTCCAATTTCTAGGGGCTACCTGCATTCCTTGGCTTGTAGTGCCTACCTACATCTTCAAAGAACATCACTCTGACCTCTGTATCCCTCACCATATGTTCTAATTCTGGGCTGCCTGTCTTCCTCCTATAAGGACCCTTGTGATTACCTTGAGATTACCTAGATAATCTCGCCATCTCAATAACCTTAACTTGATCACATCTGCAAAATCTTTTTTTGACATGCAAGATAATATATACATGGTTCCTGGGGATCAGAACATGGACACATTTAGGGACCTATTATTCTGTTGACCACAGTACCTTATCTATTTTCCACATAAGCACAAACAATAGTTTTACCAAATGATCTGCCTCTTCATAAAATGGAAAAAAAAATTATTCTAGCCTTCAAAATCCATTTGCTTGTTCACTGCCCTTACTCTGGGACTCAGGCTGATGGAACACATGCTATCTGGAATAGTACCAATGGCCTTGGCAGAGAAAAATAGAGCTCTAGGAAATTTTAGGCTGGAAATAAAGGTCTCAAAAGTGATGAACATTATTTCTGCTCAAAAATTATAGGCCATGACTAGTTTTATGGCTCCAGGAAGTGGGATCTTAACATGTGTCCAGAGGGAAAACCAAAAATAAATGTAAAGCATCAGCATTGATCACCCTGCAAAAATATTTTATTCCCCAACAGCCTTGTTTTATTCTTAGTAAAATGATTAACCTCTTAATGAATGATTTCTCCCAATTTATTACAAGTTTACAGGTCATGTTTCGGAAAACTGACTTAGATGCATATTCTGGCAAGTCTGAACTAAAGAAAAGCTTTTAGTCTATTCTTTTATCAGTCATCAAGGAGTCTCTTTTATGGTCTTTGGTGATAAAAACATAGATAGGTTTAGACTAAACTGGTTTCAAAGAGCATCATTTTTCTTTGGGTGACTCTAAGGTCTGTCACTTGTGGAAACTTAGGACCAATACTGTGTTAATCTCTGTGTATTTATTTAGACTCTTTAGAGTGAGGTATGTGCAATATTCAACTTCAGAGGTGTTAAAACAACTGCTCGTTCTTGTGGAAGATAACTTGAAGGAACTCCAACTCTCTGAGTAAGATTACACTGTACTGACTGATAAATTATATAATAAATATTTAAGATTATTTTTATATTTCTTGTGGATTTCACCTTACAAGATAAATGAAATTTATTATTGTTAAATTATCTCTTGAATTTGATAAAAACAAGGAGGTTTATGCACAAAAAGGGAATATCTATATTACCTATATTGTATTATTACAATATATACATATATATTACATATACATATATAGAGAGGGTGCACGCTATATATCAGAGTTGTGTTCAACATAACTAGATCATTCAATTTCCACTGAAACAGGGATTTTTTAAAAAATAGTTATCATTTGTACATAATCAGGAAAAATGGGGTCTATTCAGTACAAAACAAATGCTTCATATAGTGAAACATCACACATCTTTCACTTAATACAGGGTTTCTCGATCTCAACACTACTCACATTTTGTTCCAGCTAACTCGTTGTGGGAGACTGTCCTGTGCATTGTAGGATATTTAGCAGCATCCCTGCCTCTTCCCACTTGATGTCAGTAGCATCATCCCAATTGTAACACCAAAAGTATCCCTAGACATTGCCAAATATCCCTGGAGGAAGAGGGGCAAAATGATCTCTGATTGAGAAGCAGTGACCCAAAAGGTATCGTGTCCTTCCTCCCTCTGTTAAGCAAGTCAGACTTCTAAAATAGTACTATATTTTCTTGACCTTATTTGTAAATAAAAACCTTCCTAACAGTCTACCACTGAAACAATGCATTAAACTGAAATGTAACTAGCTAATCTTAGATCATATAGGGAGGAGGTAAACCTTTAATTGAGCGTTTGCATATAGATGAAAAAAATTAATTAAAACTGAAGTAGTGTGTCATTAAAAATCTCTCTGACATGTTAAGTCACTGAGACTTTTCCTAAGGAAGGTGAAGATAAGATGTCTTTGCTAATCCTTTGGTATATATGCCACGTTTAGAGACTTGCTTTGCTCCTTCCTCTGTATCAGATTGTTTTCCTGGAGCTCATTAAACACTCTTCTGACTGCCTCCATAAACACTCTATGAGGTATTTTATTTATTTTAATAATCAGCTCATCCTGTTTTCCTTGGACTCTCTCATGCTCAGCACCATATTAAGTTCTGGCCACCCTCCTAATTTCCCCATCAATTTCTTATAGATTTAGCATGTCTGCACTTTGTGAAGCTAAAAATTCAGGGGAGAAAAAAAGAAGATGAGCGAAACTAACTATCTATCTATCTATCTACCTATCTATCTATAAGTATTCAGACAATGAACCAGCTTGGAAAATCTGCAGACATCTTAAATGGGCACGCCCAAAGAAACTGATGCAGAGAAGCTCCAGATTCATCTGCCATTAGACAGATACATTTGACAGATGTGTCCTAGAAGACCAAACCAACAGCTGGAAACCAGGACCTTTATTCCCCATTAGAGATTTTTAACATCTTTATTGGAGTAAAATTGCTTTACAATGGTGTATTAGTTTCTGCTTTATAACAAAGTGAATCAGTTATACATATACATATATTCCCATATCTCTTCCCTCTTGTGTCTCCCTCCCTCCCATTAGACCTTTAATAATTTAAGGACTTAGGGCTTGTTCTTAAATTGGTGTTACTATTTTAGGAATATTGATTACAAAATGGAAAGTTTAAGAAGGGTTAACAGTTATAGAAAACAGATTTTACCACTGAAAATTTATAGTTCAGAGAGTATGACAGATATTTGGCTTTTAATTTTCATAATTGGGGCTACATATCAACTTGATTTTAATTTGTGCCTGTGTTCAGTCCATGCCCTGCACTCTATTTGTGTCATTTTAACCAGGGATTTTTTACACACACATTATTTTATTATATTCAATGATTTTTGCAAAGTTTTTCTCTTCATCCAAGTGCTTTTCTCCTCTCTTTTTGCTTATAATTTCTATATTTAACTCTTAAGAATAAAATTTAAATATACTATGGGATTATCTTTATCATCATATAACATTTATAGAGCCAGCTATTGTACTGTATGTTTATTATGCTTGTAATGATAATAAATCTAAATATTACTGAAAATGGACTATTTACGATACACTGTTCTAACAGTTGCATGTATTAAATCTTTCCTCCTTTCAAAACTTCTAGAAAATAATTATAATTCCTCAAATACAGATGACAAAAATTAGGCAAGGAGATATTATGTAATTTGTACAAGAGTTAATAAGTGGTGGGGATGGGATTCAAATTCAGGCAGTGTTTCTGCGTTAGGATGGAGTGGAGGTTGGGGCACATCCTTATCCTTCAACACCCTAATTGCACAATTGTAGTGATATTTCCAACACATAGAGTATACATTCAGTCTTAAACCAGAATTTGGTAAGCCTAAAGTTAAGTTGTTTTATAGTGAATTAATAAGTTTCTCTGGGGGCTTCCCTGGTGGTGCAGTGGTTGAGAGTCTGCCTGCCGATGCAGGGGACACGGGTTCGTGTCCCGGTCCGGGAAGATCCCACATGCCGTGGAGTGGCTGGGACCGTGAGCCATGGCCGCTGAGCCTGCGCATCCGGAGCCTCTACTCCGCAGCGGGAGAGGCCACAACGGTGGGTGAGAGGCCCACATACCGCAAAAAAAAAAAAAAAAGTTTGACTGGCAGGAAGTGAAAGAGAGGTTAAGGCAGGGCCAAATTCAAGAGGATTTCCAAAGTGAGTGCTCTCATGGTACTTTGTTTTATTGCATTAGATTTGCATATTTGAGGAGATGCATCTATCTTTGAGGGTGACAGAAAAAAGAGTAATAGCAAAACATTCCTAACATGCACTCTCACATGGACAATCTTATTCAGTCTACTTTTACTGTGTACTTGTGCCACCTGTTTTAAAGAAAAAAAAATGAGGCCCCATATCTATGATTTCAAAAAGATTGCACAATTTTGGAATTCCAACACAGACTGTAATAATGATGAGATGTTTATTAGTGAGTGCCTAATTTATGTCCCTCTATTTTCCTAAAACTCCTTAGTCCCCAAACACATATGCACACACACACACACGTACACTTACATGTTCACCTCTCCCCTCCACCCACGTGTGTGCACACACACATACTCACATCCCCCTCACACATACACATCTGCACGCTCACATCTGACACACAATTCCTTACTGGATACCTCCTCTTTCTCTTAGGTTCCCTGCATGCATGCAATACATTTGTGGGTCCTTCTCAACCAACAAAAGAGCGTTTGGCTCTCTGGGATCCTGGATCCTTCTTGTTTATTCCCACAAACCATAGGTTAGTGAATCATTGAAAGTGGTTGTTTGAGTAATAGGTTCTTTATTAGCCATACTCAAAGATAAATTACCAAAATAATAGTGAAAATAATCTGGAAGTATATTTATTTTGAAAATGTCTGAAATTTCAGCCAATATATTTGGCATTCTTTCCCCTCAATATATTTGGCATTCTTTCTTGGCATATATGGGGGAAGGGAAGGGAAGGGAAGAAAAATAAGGGAATGGAGGGGAAGGGAGCGGGGGGAAGAGGAAGGGGAAGGAAAAGGGGAAGGGAAAGGGACTCCCATTATTATTAATTGAAATGCCATAGGCAACAATGCATGTAGTCTTAGACCATTACCCTTTGGAATGGGAAACTGCATTATCCAGTGAGTAAGTTCCATTCCATTAAGGGTTGTTTGATTACACTGAAGGGGACTAAATCAGGGACCCACCCCACCCCCAGGACTGGAATGAGGATAGAACTAAAAATCTGCAAACAGGACCTCACAGAAGTCCATATTTTTTCAAAACACAAAGGTTTTCTTCCAATATCACCAAACCTCTAATTACAAATCACTTGTCCAATTCTACTGCTGTTACTAGGATTATTATTATCAGTATTGAGTAAGATGTTTACAATAAAAATACTACATTTTCTTATAACAATAGAGTTGACTTAAAGAGGACCTAGGAAAGATGACTGCAGTGAATTAGGGTGTTTTCAAATTAAAATATTTTTCTTTTTGCTATAAAGAGACCCTCAGCTCTCTTAGCCACTCTGTACTTCTCACATGTAACATGTCACATTCTTCAACCAGATGGCTCAAGTGAAATGTTTTTAGGCAGCTACCTAGCCACCTCCTCTCCTTTGCCCCCAGGACTCAGCACAGATTTCCTGCTGTCAAACAGCTGGGAGCTCCAAGTGGTGAGATTATTCCTGCCCCACCTTTTCTGTCTTACTCACAGCTGGAGAGGCATCAACAGGCCAGCTGCACTGGATTTTAACATCCTTAGACTTTTCCCACTGAGCTCTGTGTGCACTAGAAATATTCCTGCATGCCACAATTAAATGTGTGAAAGTTAGGAAAATCTGAAATTGTGCCTTTGTGTTGAATAGGAGAAGTATGGCTATCTTGTAATTTTAAAAGGCTCTTACAAATGTATTTGAATAAAACCTTGCATTATGTTTGTCAAATATTTGGTAAGATAAATACAGGAGTATGCAGTGAAGTTGCCCAGTCTTGAGGAAAAGGCTGAGTCAGAAGTCTGAGATGCAGAAATCAGAAAACAGAAGATCAAATTGGTCCTGGAAAATAAGTAGAGTCTAGGAAACAAAGAGAGAAACTCAAGATATAATCTGGAGTCATAAAAATATCAAGATTTTGAATAAAACAAACCTGGTGTTGGAGATTCATGCCTGTACATTAACTATGTGATACTAAGGTATACACAGGTGGTAGAAGGACACACAAATGTCTCTCTCTAGGGATCTGCCTCAGAATGGGTACTCAACAATGTGCTTTACTGCTGTCACAGGGTAACTTCACCATGCATCATGTTCTTATATTCCCAGAATCTGAACTAGATGTAGTGTTAATCTGTCATAGGGTAACTCCAACATGCATCATTTTCTTACATTCCCTTAATCAGAACTAGATGTGGTGTTAATCTAACCATATGTAACAAAGTTCAACAGGATCTGGATAACCTGGAGATCTGTAGTTAAGCAATAAGTGCTCTGGGCTTTCCTGCTGTCTTGCTGAACTTAGATGTTTTCACCTAGTTATTGGTGGCACTTGACGACAACACTGGCAAAGTCATGGCAGGCTGAGAGCCACCCCTCTCTACACCAACTGATTATAACTCTAATCGGTCATCATATTTTATTTTCCTCTGAATACTATTGTGGCTTCAACATTTTCCACCACTTATCCTTCCAGACAGATGTTGCCAACTAATACAAACTAGCACAAAAGATTAAAAAAAATAATAAACAAATAAAAAATTATAGTTTTCTGGGAATGACTGAAGCAAAATAAAGGAAAACAGCCCTAAGAGGGATTTTACCTGATACTCCATTCACAATTTCTCACAAGTAATATCTACAGTACTAAGAACAAACAAGCTTGGAACTATGATTATACATTATTACATTATATCTAATGTGACATGTGGCTGGAATATTTTATCAAATTCAGTAATTGTAAGTGTATTGTCTTGAAATTACTTTTTTAATTTTTGTGTTCTAATTTTTCATATTTTAAAAAATCTTTATTGGATTATAATTGCTTTACAATGTTGTGTTAGTTTCTACTGTATAACAGAGAATCAGCTACATGTGTACATATACCACCATATCCACTCCCTCTTGAGCCTCCCTCCCATCCTCCCTATCCCACCCCTCCAGATCATCACAAAGCACCAAACTGATCTCCCTGTGCGATGCAGCATCTTCCCACTAGCTATCTATTTTACATTTGGTAGTGTATAAATGTCAATGCTACTCTCTCACTTTGTCTGATCTTCCCGTTTCCCCCCTTGTGTCCTCAAGTCTGTTCTCAACGTCTACATCTTTAATCCTGCCCTGCCACTAGGTTCATCAGTACCATTTTTTTTAGATTCCATATATATGGATTAGCATACAGTACTTGTTTTTCTTTTCCTGGCTTACTTCACTCTGTATGAAGGACACTAGGCCCATCCACCTCACTACAAATAACTCAAGTTTGTTCCCTTTTATGGCTGAGTAATTTTCCATTGTATATATGTGCCACATCTTCTTTATCCATTCATCTGTCAAGGGATACTTAGGGTGCTTCCATGTCCTGGCTATTGTAAATAGAGCTGCAATGAACACTGTAGTACATGTCTCTTTTTGAATTATGGTTTTCTCAGGGTATGTGTGCCCAGGGGTGGGATTGCTGGGTCATATGTTAGTTCTATTTTTAAATTTTTAAGGAACCTCCATACTATTCTCCACAGTGGCTGTATCAATTTACATTCCCACCAACAGTGCAGGAGGGTTCCCTTTTCTCCACACTCTCTCCAGCCTTTATTGTCTGTAGATTTTTAATGATGGCCATTTTGACCGGTGTGAGGTGATACCTCATTATAGTTTTGATATGCATTTCTCTAATAGTTAATGATGTGGAGCATCTTTTCATGTGCCTCTTGCCCATCTATATCTCTTCTTTGGAGAAATGTCTACTTAGGTCTTTTGCCCATTTTTGGATTAGATTGTTTGTTTTTTTGACATTGAGCTGCAGGGGCTGCTTGTATATTTTGGAGATTAATCCTTTGTCAGTTGCTTTGTTTGAAAATATTTTCTCCCATTCTGAGGATTGTCTTTTCGTCTTGTTTATGGCTTTTTTTGTGATGCAAAAGCTTTTAAGTTTCATTAGGTCACATTTGTTTATTTTTGTTTTTATTTCCATTACTCTAGGAGGTGGGTAAAAAAGGATCTTGCTATGATTTATGTCATAGAGTGTTTTGCCTATGTTTTCCTCTAAGAGTTTTATAGTATCTGGCCTTACATTTAGGTGTTTAATCCATTTTGAGTTTATTTTTGTGTAGGGTGTTAGGAAGTGTTCTAATTACATTCTTTTACATGTAGCTGTCCAGTTTCCCCAGCACCACTTATTGAAGAGGCTGTCTTTTCTCCATTATATATTCTTGCCTCCTTTGGCAAAGATAAGGTGACCATATGTGTGTGGGCTTATCTCTGGGCTTTCTATCCTGTTCCACTGATCTCTCTTTCTGTTTTTGTGCCAGTACCATACTGTCTTGATTACTGTAGCTTTGTAGTATAGTCTGAAGTCAGGTAGCCTGATTCCTCCAGTTCCATTTTTCTTTCTCAAGATTTCTTTGGCTCTTTGGGGTCTTTTGTGTTTCCAAATGAATTGGAAGTTTTTTTGTTCTAGTTCTGTGAAAAATGTCATTGGTAATTTGATAGGGATTGCATTGAATCTATAGATTGCTTTGGGTAGTATAGTCGTTTTCACAGTGTTGATTATTCCAATCCAAGAACATGGCATATCTCTACATCTGTTTGTATTGTCTTTGATTTCTTTCATCAGTGTTTTATACTTTTCTGCATACAGGTCTTTTACCTCTTTAGGTTGGTTTATTCCTAGGTATGGTGTTATTTTTGTTGCAAAGGTAAATGGGAGTGTTTCCTTAATTTCTCTTTCTGATCTTTCGTCATTAGTGTACAGGAATGCAAGAGATTTCTGCACATTAATTTTGTACTGTGCTACTTTACCAAAATCATTGATTAGCTCTAGTAGTTTTCTGGTGGAATCTTTAGATTTTTTTTTTTTTTTTTTTTTTTTGCGGTACAAGGGCCTCTCATTGTTGTGGCCTCTCCCGTTGCAGAGCACAGGTTCTGGATGCGCAGGCTCAGTGACCATAGCTCACAGGCCTAGCCGCTATGCAGCATATGGGATCTTCCCAAACCGGGGCACAAACACATGTCCCCTGCATTGGCAGGCAGACTCTCAACAACTGTGCCACCAGGGAAGCCCAAGGATTTTTATGTATAATACCATGTCATCTGCAAACTGACAGCTTTACTTCTTTTTTTTTTCCAATTTGGATTCCTTTTTTTTTTTTTTTTCTTCTCTGATTATCATGGCTAAAATTTCCAAAACTACATTGAATAATACTGGTGAGAATGGGAACCCTTGACTTGTTTCTGATCTTAGCGGAAATGCTTTCAGTTTTTTGCCAATGAGAATGATGTTGGCTGTGGGTCTGTCATTTATGTCTTTTATTATATTTAGGTAGGTTCCCTCTATACCCACTTTCTGGAGAGTTTTTATCATATACTGGTGTTGAATTTAGTCAAAAGCTTTTTCTGCATCTATTCAGATTATCATATGGTTTTTATCTTTCAATTTGTTAATATGGTGTATCACCTTGACTGATTTGTGTATACTGAAAAATCCTTGCATTCCTGGGATAAACCCCACTTGATCATGATGTATGATCCTTTAATGTGCTTTTGGAATCTGTTTGCTAGTATTTTGTTGAAGATGTTTGCATCTAAGTTCATCAGTGATATTGGCCTATAGTTTTCTTTTTTCTGATATCTTTGTCTGGTTTTGGTATCAGGGTGATGGTGGCCTCATATAATGTTGGGGGTGTTCCTTCCACTGTTATATTTTGGAAGAATTTGAGAAGGATAGGTGTTAGCTGTTCTCTAAATGTTTCATAAAATTCATCTGTGAAGCCCTCTGGCACTGGGGTTTTGTTTACCGGAAGATTTTTAATCATAGTTTCAACTTCATTACTTGTGATTGGTAGGTTTATATTTTCTATTTCTTCCTGGTTCAGTCTTTGAAGATTGTGCTTTTCTAAGAATTTGTCCATTTCTTCCAGGTTGTCCATTTTATTGGCATAGAGTTGCTTGTAGTAATCTCTCATGATCCTTTGTATTTCTGCAGTGTCAGTTTTTACTTCTCCTTTTTCCTTTCTAATTCTATTGATTTGAGTTTTCTCCCTTTTTTTCTGATGAGTCTGGCTAATGATTTTTCAATTTTGTTTATCTTCTCAAAGAACCAGCTTTTAGTTTTATTGATCTTTGTTATTTTTTCCTTCATTTCTTTTTCATTTATTTCTGATCTGATCTTTATTCTTTCTTTCTTTCTGCTATCTTTGGGGATTTTTTTTTTGTTCTTCTTCCTCTAATGTCTTTAGGTGTGAGGTTAGGTTGTTTATTTGAGATTTTTCTTGTTTCTTGGGGTAGGAATGTATTGCTATAAACGTCCCTCTTAGAACTGCTTTTGCTGCATCCCGTAGGGGTTGGATCATCATGCTTCCATTTTCATATGTCTTTAGATAGTTTTTGATTTCTTCTTTGATTTCTTCAATGATCTCTTGGTTATTTAGTAGCATACTGTTTAGCCTCCATGTGCCTGTGTTTTTTACAGTTTTTTTTTTTTTTTTGTGCAGTTGATTTCTAATCTCATAGCTTTGTGGTCAGAAAAGATGCTTGACATGATTTCAATTTTCTTAAATTCACCAAGGCTTCAATCATGACACAAGATATGATCTATCATGGAGAATGTTTCATGTGCACTTGAGAAGATAGTGTTTTCTGTTGTTTTTGGATGAAATGTCATATAAATATCAATTAAATCCATCTGGTCTACTGTGCTATTTAAAGCTTGTGTTTCCTTATTTAATTTCCATTTTGGATGATCTGTCCATTTGTGAAAGTGGGGTGTTAAAGTCCCCTACTATTATTGTGTTACTGTCAATTTCCACTTTTATGGTTGTTAGCATTTGCCTTATGTATTGAAGTGCTCTTTTGTTGGCTGCATAGATATTTACAATTGTTATATCTTCTTCTTAGATTGATCGTTATGTAATGTCCTTCCTTTTCTCTTGTAATAGTCTTAATTTTAAAATCAATTAATTTTAAACAATTAATAAAATGTTAATAGGAACATATATATCAATAACTACCTTAAATGTAAATGAATTTAATGCTCCAACCAAAAGACATAGACTGGCTAAATGGATACAAAAACAAGAACCATATATATGCTGTCTACAAGAGTCCTACTTCAGACCTAGTGACACATACAGACTGAAAATGGCAGGATGGAAAAAGTTGTTCCATGCAAATGGAAATCAAAAAAAGCTGGAGTAGCAATACTCATATCAGATAAAGTACAGTTTAAATTAAATGTTACAAGAGACAAACAACGACACTACATAATGATCAAGGGATCAATCCAAGAAGAAGCTATAACAGTTATAAATGTTTATGCACCCAACATAGGAGCACCATAATACATAAGGCAATGGCTTAACATCTATAAAAGAGGAAATCAACAGTAACAGAGTAATAGTGGGAGATTTAACACCTCACTTACACCAATTGACAGATCATCTAAACAGAAAATTCATAAGGAAACACAACCTTTAAATGACACAAAAGACCACATAGATTTAATTGGTATTTATAGGACATTCCATCCAAAAACAGCAGATTACACTTTGTGCTCAAGTGTGCATGGAACATTCTCCAGGATAGATCACATCTTAGGTCACAAATCAAGCCTCAGTAAATTTAAGAAAATTGAAATCATATCAAGCTTCTTTCAATGAGATTAGAAATCAATAACAGCAAAGAAAATGTAGAACACACAAACACATGAAGGCTAAGCAATACATTACTAAATAACCAAGAGATCACTGAAGAAACCAAAGAGGAAATCAAAAACTACCTAGAGACAAATGACAATGAAAACATAGTGATCCAAAACCTATGTGATGCAGTAAAAGCAGTTTTAAGAGGGAAGTTTATAGCAATACAATCCTACCTCAAGAAACAAGAAAAATCTCAAATAAACTATCTAACCTTACACCTAAAATAACTAGAGAAAGAAGAATGAAAAAATCTCAAAGTTAGTAGAAGGAAAGAAATGATAAAAATCAGAGCAGAAATAAATGAAATAGAAACAAACAACATAATAGCAAAGATCAATAAAACTAAAAGCTGTTTCTCTGAGAAGACAAAACCAATTGAGAAACCATTAGACAGATTCATCAAGAAAAGAGGGAGAGGACTCAAATCAAAAAACTTAGAACTTAAAAAGGAGAATTTACAACAGACACCAGAGAAATACAAAGCATCCTAAGAGACTACTACAAGCATCTCTATGCCAATAAAATGGACAACCTGGAAGAAATGGACAAATTCTTAGAAATGTATAACATTCCAAGACTGAACCAGGAAAAAACAGAAAATATGAACAGACCAGTCACAAGTAATGAAATTGAAATGTGATTAAAAATCTTCCAACAAACAAAAGTCCAGGACTGGATGGCTGCACAGGTGAATTCTATCAAACATTTAGAGACGAGTTAACACACATTCTTCTCAAACTCTTCCAAAAAATTGCAGAGGAAGGAACACTTCCAAACTCATTATATGAGGCTATTATCACCCTGATACCAAAACCAGACAAACATACGACAAAAAAAGAAAATTACAGACCAATATCACTGATGGATATAGCTGCAAAAATCCTCAACAAAGTGCTAGCAAACAGAATCTAACAACACATTAAAAGGATCATACACCATGATCAAGTGGGATTTATCCCAGGGATGCAAGGATTCTTCAATATACACAAATCAATCAATGTGATACACCATGGTAACAAATTGAAGAAGAATAACCATATGATAATCCCAATAGATGCAGAGAAACTTTTGACAAAATTCAACACCCATTTATGATAAAAGCTCTCCAGAAAGTGGGAATAGAGGGAAACTACCTCAGCATAATAAAGGCCATATATGACAAACCCACAGCAAACATCATTTTCAATGGTGAAAAACTGAAAGCATGTCCTGTAAGATCAGAAACAAGACAAGGATGTCCACTCTCAGCACTATTATTCAACATAGTTTTGGAAGTCCTAGCCATGGCAATCAGAGAAGAAAAAAGAAATAAATGGAATACAAATTGGAAAAGAAGTAAAACTGTCACTGTAGTTGACATGATACTATACATAAAGAATCCTAAAAATATCACCAGAAAACTACTAGAGCTAAACAATGAATTTGGTAATGTAGCACAATACAAAATTAATGCACAGAAATCTCTTGCATTCCTATACACTAACTTTGAAAAATCCAAAAAAGAAATTAAGGAAAAACTCCCATTTACCATTGCAACAAAAAGAATAAAATACATAGGTATAAACATACATAGGGAGACAAAAACCTGTATGTAGAAACCTATAAGACACTGATGAAAGAAATTAAAGATGATACAAATAGATGGAGAGATATACCATGTTCTTGGATTGGAAGAATCAATATTGTGAAAATGACTATATTACCCAAAGCAATCTACAGATTCAATGCAATCCTTATCAAATCACCAATGGCATTTTTTACAAAACTAAAACAGAATATCTTAAAATTTGTATGGAGACAAAAAAGACCCCGAATAGCCAAAGCAGCCTTGAGGGGAAGTAATTGGAGCTGAAGGAATCAGCTTCCCTGACTTCAGACTATACTACAAATATACAGTAATCAAGACAATATTGTACTGGCACAAAAACAGAAATATAGGTCAATGGAACAGGATAGAAAGCCCAGAGAAAAACCCACACACATATGGTCAACTAATCTATGATAAAGGAGGCAAGGATATACAATGGAGAAAAGACAGTCTCTTCAAGAAGTGCTGCTGGGAAAACTGGACAGCTACATGTAAAAGAATGAAATTAGAACACTCCCTGACACCGTCCTCAAAAATAAACTCAAAATAGATTAGGGACCTAAATGTAAGACTGGACACTATAAAACTCTTACAGGAAAACATAGGAAGGAAACTCTTTGACATAAAGCACAGCAAGATCTTTTTTGATTCACCTCCTACAGTAATGGAAATAAAAACAAAAATAAACAAATGGGACCTAATGAAACTTAAAAGCTTTTGCAAAGCAAAGGAAACTACAAAGAAGTCAAAAAGACAACCGTCAGAATGGGAGAAGATATTTGCTAATGAATCAATGGACAAAGGATTAATTTCCAAAATATATAAACAGCTCTTGCAGCTCAATATTAAAAAAAACAAACAAGCCAATCAAAAATTGGGCAGAAGCCTTAAATAGACATTTCTCCAAAGAAGACATACAGATGGCCAAGAAGCACATGAAAACTGCTCAACATCACTAATTGTTAGAGAAATGCAAATCAAAAGTGCAATGAGGTATCACCTCACACCATTTAGAATGGGCATCATCAGAAAATCTCCAAACAACAAATGATGGAGAGGGTGTGGAGAAAAGTGAACCCTCTTGCAGTGTTGGTGGGAATGTAAATTGGTACAGCCAATAAGGAGAACAGTATGGAGGTTCCTTAAAAAAATAAAAGTAGAATTACCATATGACCCAGTAATCCCACTCCTGGGCATATACCCTGAGAAAACCATAATTCAAAAATACACATGCAACACAATGTTCATTGCAGCACTATTTACAATAGCTAGGTCATGAAAGCAACCTAAATGCCCATCGACAGATGAATGGATAAAGAAGATCTGGTACATATATGCAATGAAATATTACTCAGCCATAAAAAGGAACAGAATTGGGTCATTTGTAGAGATGTGGATGGATCCAGAGACTGTCATACAGAGTGAAGTAAGTCAGAAAGAGAAAAACAAATATTGTATATTAACACATATATGTGGAACTTAGAAAATTTGTACAGCTGAACTGGTTTGCAGGGCAGAAATTGAGATACAGATGTACAGAACAAACATGAACAGCAAGGGGGGGAAAGTGGTGGGGATGGTGATTTGATGAATTGGGATATTGGGATTGACATATATACACTAATATGTATTAAATGGATAATTAATGAGAACCTGCTGTATAAAAAAATAGATGAAATTCAAAAACAATAGTCCATTTTGTCTGATATGAATATTGTTATACCAGCTTTCTTTTGATTTCAATTTGCATGGAATATCTTTTTGCATCCCCTCACTTTCAGTCTGCATGTATCCCTAGGTCTGAAGTGGGCCTCTGTAGACAGCATGTACATTGGTCTTGTTTTTGTATCCATTCAATCTATGTCTTTTTCTTGGAGCATTTAATCCATTTACATTTAAGGTAATTATTGATATGTATGTTCTTATTACCATTTTTTAAATTGTTTTGGGTTTGTTTTTGTAGTTCTTTTTCTTTCTCTTGTGTTTCCTGGCTACAGAAGTTCCTTTAGCATTTGTTGTAAAGCTGGTTTGGTGGTGCTGAATTCTCTTAACATTTGCTTTCCTTTAAAGGTTTTAATTTCTCCATCGAATCTGAATGAGATCCTTGCTGGGTAGAGTAATCTTGGTTTCAGGTTTTTCCCTTTCATCACTTTAAATACATCTTGCCACTCCTTCTGGCCTGCAGAGTTTCTGCTGAAAAATCAGCTAATAACTTTATAGGGATTCCCTTGTATGTGATTTGTTGCTTTTCCCTTGCTTCTTTTAATATTTTTTCTTTCCATTTAATTTTTGTTAGCTTGATTACTATGTGTCTCAGCATGTTTCTCCTTGGGTTTATCTTGTATAGGACTCTCTGTGCTTACTGGATTTGATTGACTACTTTCTATCCCATGTTGGAAAATTTTAGACTATAATCTCTTCAAATATTTTCACAGACCCTTTCTTTTTTTCTTCTTCTTCTGGGATGTGTATAGTTGGAATGTTGGTGTGCTTAATGTTGTCCCAGAGGTCTCTGAGATTGTCCTGTATTCTTTTCATTCTTTTTTCTTTATTCTGCTCTGCAGCAGTTATTTCCACCATTCTATCTTCCAGCTCACTTGTCCTTTCTGCCACAGTGTTTCTGCTATTGATTCTTCCTAGGGTATTTTTAATTTCAATTATTGTGTTGTTCATTACTGTTTGTTTGTCCTTTAGTTCTCCTAGGTCCTTGGTAAATGTTTCTTGTATTTTCTCTATTCTGTTTCCCCAAATTTGGATCATCTTGAGTATCATTACTCTGAATTCTTTTTCAGGTAGTATACATATTTCGTCTTCATTTATTTGGTTTTGTGTATTTTTATCTTGCTCTTTTGCCTGCAAGATATTTCTCTGTCTTCTCATTTTTGTCTAATTTACAGTATTTGAGGTCTCCTTTCCCTAGGCTGCAGGGTTGTAGTTGCTGTTGCTTCTATTCTCTCCCCCCAGTGGTGAGGTTGGTCCAGTGGTTTGCATAGGCTTCCTGATGGGAGGGACTGGTGCCTGTGTTCTGGTGGGTGGAGCTGAGTCTTTTCCCTCTGCTGAGCAGGGTTGTTTCAGGTGGTGTGTTTTGGGGTGTCTGTGAGCTAAGTATGACTTTAGGTAATCTGTGTGCTAATGGATGGGTTTGTGTCCCTGTCTTGTTTATTGTTCAGTGTGAGGTGTCCGTCGCTGAGAGCTGCTGGCAGTTGGGTGGAGCTGGGTCTTGTATTCAGATAGAGGCCTTCATGAGAGCTCTTAGTGATTAATCTTCCCTGGGGCCAGGAATTCTATAGTGGTCCAGCATCCTGGACTCGATGCTCCCACCACAGAGCTTCAGGCCTGACTTCCAGTCAAGGAACCAAGACCCCACAAGTCACTCATTCCATCAATAAAGGGGATTAAAAAATAATAATAAGACTAACAAAACCCCAGACAAATGGTAAAAAGTAAAATCAAACAAACAGAAACAAGGAAACATGCACACACACAAAAGAAATGAAAACAGATCCAAATAAAACAAAAAGCAAGAGAACAACCAGACAAACAACACAAGAACAAAATCCAACAATTAAAAAGAAAACTGACAAAAACATAAAACTAAAACACAAAA
This sequence comes from Leucopleurus acutus, assembly GCF_964270905.1. Taxonomy (NCBI): domain Eukaryota; kingdom Metazoa; phylum Chordata; class Mammalia; order Artiodactyla; family Delphinidae; genus Leucopleurus; species Leucopleurus acutus. The sequence continues at coordinate 8,765,209 of NC_139154.1, forward strand.
CCAAAGCAGAGTGCCAAGTGAAGAATGAAGCAAAGAAACAAAACAAACTGACAAAAATGATTTAAAAAAAAGAGAAAAGGGAAAGAAGACAGAACAGAAAAGCAGCATGGAAACAGAAATATTTTTTAAAAAAATTAAAAATATATTAAATTTAAAAAAAAGACAAACAAAACCCCAGAGAAATGGTAAAAACAAAATCAACCATCAAAAGCAGAGGCAAGGAAACACACGCACATGCAAAATAAACAAAAACAGAACCAAATGAAACAAAAAGCAAGAGAACAACCAGACAAATAGAAGAAATCAAAAATGAAACCAAACAATTAGGATCCAAACTCACAAAAATGTCAAACCTAAAAACAAAACCAAAGCAGTGTGCCAACTGAAGAATAAAGCAAGGAAAGAGAAAAAACCTATAAAGATGATTTAAATAATAATAAAATAAAATGGGGAAAAAAAACCCAGGACAACAGAAAAGCAAAGTAGAAATGGAAATATTCTTTTAAAAATTGAAGAAAAATATGAAAATAATAAGGAAAAAGAACACAGAACAACAGAAAAGCAAAGTAAAAATATATTAAAAAATAATAATAATAAAAATTATAAAACACGAAGATCCCAAAAGACTAAATAAAAAAAAATTACTAAAACAACAACAAGCAAACAAACAAACAAAAAAGAAAGAAAGAAAAAATGGTTGAAGCACCAATAGAATGAATCTAAACATAATAAAATTAATAGTGATACCTATGTTTCTCTGGGGTCTCAGCTGTAAGTGTCCTTGCACACACCATGAGCCACAGCCCACCTCCGCCTCCCCATGCCACCCTCCTCTGCCTCTGGATTGGTCTCTGGACATGCTGTGGGCCCTGTGGGGACCACTCAGACTCTGATCTGGCCTAATTCCTGCATTTGCTTGCCCACAAAGCCCACAGCTGCCAGAGCTAGACTGTTTTCATTTATCGGAACAATCATTGTCTACTCAGATATTCCATATATGCAAGGTCTACCTAGCTGTTCATGGGGATTTAATCTGCAGCTTGTACAGCCAATGAAAAGTTTCTCAATCTTCTTCTTAGTCACCCCTTCCCTGGGGCTTAGCTTTGGTTTTATCCCCACCTCTGCATGTGGTCCACCCACAGGAGTCTGGTCCTGAGCCTGCCTTGGAACTCTTCGGTCTGCCCCAGTGAGGACAGGACATGGATGTGGTCTGAATGCTTGGATTACGGGAGCCCCAGCAGCACCAAATATGCAGGGAAGCCGTTGGCCAAGGACACAAGAGATGTGGCCCTAATGAGGGCCTCTTCTGGTGCCCAGCAGCAGGCACATGAGGGCCAGCCCTGAGGGGGCTCTTTTTTAATTTATTTTTGGCTGTGTTGGGTCTTTGTTGTGTGTAGGCTTTGTCTAGTTGCAACGAGTGGGGGTTACTGTTTGTTGCGATGCATGGGCTTCTCATTGTGGTGGCTTCTCTGGTTTCAGAGCATTGGCTCTAGGCACACGTGCTTCAGTATTTGTGGCACATGGGCTCAGTAGTTGTGGCTTGCAGGCTCTAGAGTGCAGGCTCAGTAGTTGTGGCACACGAGCTTAGTTGCTCTTTGGCATGTGGGATCTTCCCGGACCAGGGCTCAAACCTGTGTCCCTTGCATTGGCAGGCAGATTCTTAACCACTGCGCCACCAGGGAAGTCCCTAGGGAGCATTTTTTATTGCCCTGTGTGTGAGGGCCAGCCCTGAGGGGACTTCATTTATTGTCCATCGGCAGGAGCCGGTGTGTGGGGAGAGAGAGATGGCTCCTTCCCCTGCACGTGGCTCAGCAGTACTGCTCCGCTTCCATGGCAGTCCAATCTTCCTTCGCTGGCATTCCCTGCTGTGGATTTCCTCCCTCCCATCCCTTCAGCCCATCTCCCCACAGCCAACAGCAGTTCTCGGTCCAGACCTGTTCTCCAATCCCCATGCTCCAGCTCCCAGCCCCCTTGCACACCTATGAACACACATCCCAATCTGGGGCACGTAGAGTCGTGGTTTGGACCATCTGTGTATTTCTCACTCTGTCCTGTCTGCCACAGATTGGCCACTTCACCCTCTTCTGACAGCCTCAAATACTTCCCTTCTGTTCCAATCTATTTTGCCATCAGAGAGGGGTTTTCCCCATCAGAGAGCATGTTTCCCCAAATTCAGGTATCTCTCCTCTGCTTCAGCTCCCCCGCTGTGGGGTGCAGGTCCCATCCCACTTCTTCTCCTCCTCCTTCTCCCTTCTTTTTATCATCCTACCCAGTTATGCAGGGATTTTTATAGTCCTTGCCAGTGTCCAAAGTCTTCTGCTAGTGTTCAGCTGGTGTTCTGTGAGAACTGTTGCATCTATAGATGTGTTCCTGATGCATCTGTGGAGAGAGATGAACTCCATGTTCTCCTACTCTTCTGCTGTCTTAACTCCCCTCTCTATTTTTTATTTTAAATTAAATGAACTATAGTATATATTTTTTCAGAATTTTAATTCACGTAAAATCATTTCAACCAGATCAAGGCAGTATGCTTGTAAATGTGAAATGTTTAATCTGAGAACAAAGACAAAATAAAACAATACATTCATTGAACACTTACAATGCACTGAGCAAGAGTTAAACATTATATATGTATATTATTTTATGTGAACTTCCCAATATTCCCTTATTAATAATACATATTACTATTATCCACTCATTTTATAAATGAAATTATGGCTTCAAGAGATTTTGTAATTTATCTAATGTCAAATATTTTATTTGGTAAGGAAAGAATTTAAACCAAAAATTTATACATACATACATATATATGTATGTATATATATATATATATATATCTTTCTAAGAAAAATCATAACTGCCTTTCACTGTCTTATGCTGCCTATCAAATCACTTCAAGGTTAATGGCTTACAACAGCAATGATAATTCATTACCTTTCACAGATTTCTGGTTCAGGATTCAGGTATAGTTCAGCAGGGTGATACAGAATCAGGATTTTTCATGAGGCTGTAGTCAGAGGTTGGCTGGGACTGCAGTCATCTGAAGGCTTGACTCCCAGGTGGCTCACTCAAGTGCTTAAAGATATTGTGAATGATGGCTATGGGCCTCAGGTCCTCCCCACAAGGGCCTCTCCATAGCATTCCTTAAAGATTCTCATGGCATGGTGGCAGGCTTCCCCAGAGCCAGCAATCCAAGAGACCAAAGACAAAGTTGCAGTGCCTTTTATGACCTAAAATCAGAAGTCACATGGTATCATTCACTGTTACAGTGGGTCACACAAGCTAGCCTAGATTTCATGTGGAAGGGAACTATGTAAAGTTCCCTTTGTATGTAAAGGGAATGTAAACTATGTAAACTATGTAAAGTGAATACAGCATGGGAGGATCCTTGGAGGCCATCTTGGAGAACAACTACCTCATGCCTAAGATTAGAAACAAAACAACAAAAAAAATCCCAGTTATATTGGTGTTTGAGGGACTCTCTATCCTTGCCTCAAGCTTATCTTCCAATATTTGTTTCTACTAATATACTCTTCTATGAATTTCCTTCAGAAAAATCGGATATTGTGCTGTTTCCCATTTGCTATCAAGGTTTCACTCCTCTAAACCTGTTTCTGTGCCCTCCTCTACACTTAGAATTTCCTGTACATACACTTTTTTATCAAGGACTACACACTCTCATATTTAAAGACTCAGTGCAGATTCTTTGAGAGAGACCATTTCTAACTTCTATATCTTATCCTGTTTGAAATTAATCTCCTTTTGCTTTTCTATAATTCCATATCTTAATTTTGTTTGCTCTTTATAGTATTTTACTTTGTATTAAAATTATGTATAGACATATGTTATACTGAATTTTGACATTTTTAAATCCAGATCAATTTCTAATTCATTGTTTTAATGCCTACAGCATCAAGGATCACTGTGCTGTGCATTATTGTCACTCATTAAACATTTGCTGAAAAAAAATTTAATCTATCTGAAGAGGTCAAATAGAAAAAAAAGGTCATACATAGCTCATTAACATTTTCCTTTAAAGAAATCAAAGTATCTGGATACATGCTGGGTACAGTAAAAATAAAGCTAAAAAATAAGAATAATATTAACAGATTTAATATTTGATTACCTATTTTATACAAGATAGAGTACATAATTTTAATTTAATTTCACAACAAATCTGTAGTGAGTGTCAATTTTTCTTTCCATCACTGATGAATAAATTGAAGCTAAAAGAGATGGGAAGGTAGCAAAGTCCAAATATGAACCCATGTCTCTTTGGATCAAACATTTATACTATTTTCACTGTTTTAAAATAGCATCACAGGATTGGCCCTCCTGGAATCTAGGACAGAAAGCAGTCTTGTATTACTCCCATACCATTCAAACATATAGGAAACCATAGAACATGATGAGAAGCTGGTTAATAATTACAAAATCATATTAGAATTTTGCCTAAGGACATACATAATTTATCAGTGGAGTTAGATCAAGCTCTTGCTTCCAGTATATGACAAATTTAGAGGTGCTATTGTTACAATTTTCAAAGCCTGCTTTAAAGATTTTATATACACACACGCACATGAGTATAAGTTCACAGAAGCCTAATACTTTGCCATTTAAAAACTTCTGGAAAGGCACATGTGTCTTTAAGTGACAAAGTTTCTTGTCGGCAAGAAACTCTGTTTCTCATTTAGAAGAAATATTGTACAGGGACTTCCCTGGTGGTCCAGTGGTTAAGAATCCACCTTCCAATGCAGGGGGACGTGGGTTCAGTCCCTGGTAAGAGAACTAAGATCCCACATGCCCTGGGGCTACTGAGTCCACGCCCACGTGTCACAACTAGAGAGAAGCCCGCATGCCTCAACGAAGATCCCATGTGCTGCAACTAAGACCCGACACAGCCTAATTAATTAATTAATTCATTAAAAAAAAAAAGTATTGTACAGATTTCATGGCAACATATCCCTAGTCCTTCCCATGCTAACCTGAAATACAGGTAAATGGGACAGGGGCAGTAAACAAGGCCAGAATTTGCATTTTGTATGTAGTTCTACCACAGTGTGATTTCACTGCCTCATCTCTGCTCCCTGCCTATTGGAGGAGAAAATGCACCACATACTTATCCTAATGGTCGAATGGCAGCTTTTCAATACTACAGAAACTGAAAAATTGACTCTAGCCAAGCAACAGAAAGCCAACAGTGGAATCATGGGGTCTTAAGTACATCACAAAGCCAGCCTCTGAAATGTCTTCCAGTCTGCCTTCTACTGTGCATTGGAAGGAAGCAGTGACCTTAGTGAGCATGAAAATGTCAGCCAGGCTGATAGAAGAACATTCTACTTGTTGAAACAACAGATCTATTGCCTTTGTGAAAGTATCCTTTCAGTTATTAGTAATAAATCTCCACTTGTCTATGCAAAGACACATTGAGATTGTTACTTTGTTTTTGACAAAGTCTTTAAAATATGAGTGTTCATTGTCTGGAAAGGAGGAAACAGGACACTTACTTCAGGAACTAACTCCTCAGGCAGGAGTAATGAGATGAAGCTTATATTATTGATTAGGTTAACAGTAAGGATTATGAAAGAATATGGATGCATCCTAAAGTGTCTTCCCCAAAATAAAAATAAAACTAATCTAGTTCTATTGGTAAGTTATATGAAAAACACATACCAGGGCCAGTTAATTTGGGAGATATTTGCCCTGATAAACGATTCAAACTACAGCTTGTCTAGTGTTTGCTCTTTTCTTTTCTTTTCCTACCATTTTGTCTGCTCTAGTCAGACTCCTGACTTCAGAGTGCAGTAGGCAAACAGGTAATACTTTCTATTGTCACAAAATCCATTAAATCCCTAAGGGTGTGTTTGTGGGAGGGGGCAGACCACATATATGTGTATGTATTTATATTTGCCAATCTCCTATCATTTTTCCAATCCTGATGACAACAGAGAGATGGTCCTTTTTTTTTTTTTATTTCATCCAGTAAGTAAGATGGTAACATCTCTTATTTTGTAAGAAACCCTCGGTCTTTGTTTGATTCATTCTTTTTTTTTTTTTTTTTTTTCAGCCTTGGCCACACAGTTTGCAGGATTTTAGTTCCCCAAGGGATCAACACAAAGTCCTAATCACTGGACTGCCAGGAAATTCCCTCTGATTCATTCACCTTGATTTGAGAATGGGGAAGCATGTTCCTCTTTCCCTCTTCTCTTGGGAGAGGCAAAAAGGCAAATGGATATTTACTCCTACAAATTCCTTTCAAAGTAGTTTTCATTTTCAATACTGGAGGTATTTCTGGGGAAGTGATAGCCAAACCACCAATTACATTTTCTTATTATGTTCCATGGGACATGAGCATAGCTCTATTTAGAATGCATAACATATTGTTTTCAGCTTTGAAACATTAACTGAAATACCAAGAGAAAAAAAATCACATTTAAAATCCTATTACTCTAGTAAAATCACCCATCCATCCTAATATTTCCATTTACTTTAAACTTTCTCCTTCTGCATGATTGAGAGTTACTCCAATTAAGGTGCTTTTCATCTTCAGAGTCTTTTACAAACAGTCATTAATTATAGCTATGCATGTAGTCAGGCAATGATCTGGGATCTCTCAGGGGCTTCCTGATTTATGTTTCAAAAGACATGATGATTAGCAATTCTTCCTTCTACCTCAGCATAGAAGGTGACTCTTGCCTCAGTCAGTGTGCCAGAGAACAATTAGCTCTACAAGAGTCAAATATGTAGGTTAAAATATTTTTTTTCTCTTCTCTCTTTCCTTCCCTCTCTCCCTCCCTCCCTTCCTTCCTTCTTCTTTTCTTCCTTTTTTCCTTTCTCTCATTCTGTTCTTAACTACACAGGATGACATAGAATGGTTAGAGTTCTTGTCTCCCAGGAGTAGAGATAATATCTGATTCCATAGCATGAAGATAGAAGTGAAGGCGATTATGTGTGCCCTTACCCACAGCCTACAACTGTCAGGCCAGAAAGGAAATGCAAGGACTTCAATAACAGCAGCTATTTTTACACCCAGATATTTCATAATTCTATATATCCATTCCATCAGAAAAATTAATTTTGCACCATGAATATTTGTAAGAACCATTGCGCTATATCTCAATTTATTTTTAATTTTTATTGGAGTATAGTTGCTTTACAATGTTGTGTTAGTTTCTACTGTACAGCAAAGTGAATCAGCTATACATATACATATATCCCCTCTTTTTTGGATTTCCTTCCCATTTAAGTCACCACAGCACAATAAGTAGCGTTCCCTGTGCTATACAGTAGGTTCTCATTAGTTATCTATTTTATACATAGTATCAATAGTATATATATGTCAATCCCAATCTCCCAATTCATCCCACCCCCACTTTCCTCCTTGGTATCCATACCTTTGTTCTCTACATCTGTGTCTCTATTTCTTCTTTTAAATAAGATGTTTTATACCAATTTTTTCAGATTCCACATATATGTGTTAATATACAATATTTGTTTTTCTCTTTCTGACATAATTTATAACTAGCGAATCACAAAGCCTCAGATAGCACCCTTTAAATTTGTCCAACAGAGGATAGAGATTGTTGATAATCCGTATGGAGATTATTTCTTAGGGAATCTGATTATCTGATAAATGTTTTCAAAAATAACACAGTCACCACTGTAAAGTCAAGTCACTCAACCAATGCAATGTAACAGACCTAGGGTGGTACCAACACAAAGGGCAGTCAGCTATCATGACAGAAAATCAAATATTTATGCAAATCACTCTGTAAATGTTTTATGAAAACTGAAGAATATTGCCATTTGAATTGAATTGCCAGTTACAAATATTCATGTGCAATATGATCCCATTTTATTACACATTTATATGTTCATATATATTAACGAATCTAAAGTAATCAGTGATTCAGTCATTAGTTTATTGCTTAAATCTGAGCATCTTGAACCTACAAAAACCTTCCTTCCACTCTGTGCCAGTGACACTAAGACATTCTGTAATACATTTGACATCTCTTTCCTCTGGTCATATGACTCTCCTCCTTGAGTCCTGCTTTGTCCAATTTCCCCTATCACTGCATTGCAAATCAACTAGTCTGAAGTATGTAACTTTATAAGAAAAACGTCAAGAAACATTAGAAAACTTTCAGGTTTTTCAAGTAGGTATAAAGTCAGATTTCACCATTTTAAGATAGATGCACTAAGGAATTTGACTATTCAAAGTTGAAAATTCTGGCCTTGTCATATATATAACCTGTGGAAAGTGACTTGACATTCCTTAATCCTGAATTTTCTTCTTTATAAAATAGGACTCCCTATTGTAAAGATTTTTTGGGAGATTGAAGTAATAATTTTTTTTTTTTTTTTGTGGTACACAGGCCTCTCACTGTTGTGGCCTCTCCTGTTGCGGAGCACAGGCTCCGGAAGCGCAGGCTCAGCGGCCATGGCTCACGGGCCCAGCTGCTCCGCGACGTGTGGGATCCTCCCGGACTGGGGCACGAACCCACGTCCCCTGAATCGGCAGGCAGACTCTCAACCACTGCGCCACCAGGGAAGCCCAGTGATAATTAATTAAAATGTAATTGTAATATGATTGACTTAGTAGATATTATTTCAATAAATGTCCTTTGAGAGAGTGAGTTTTCTTTCTTTCTAGTTCAACTTATAAAGTGTAGTTGACTGTTTCACTAGAATTAAGATTTAAAATTGGGGTTTAGAAGGAAAGTATTTGTATATGTAGCCATCTATTTAATGTGCTTTCAATTCAGAATAAGGATTAAGTCAAAACTCTGAAATATGAATAGCCAATGCACATGTGAGAAAAAGTTCAAATATATTAGTAATCAAATAAATACAAATTAACCACAAAATGGATTTTATATTTATAAAAAATGATACTTATCAGTAAGTGTTTAGGAAATTGATAATTTTCTTTCCTTCCTGGGCAGTGTAATGCTATATAGTAGCTTCCTATAAGTTAATTTGACTCTACTGAGAGCTTGCAAAATATCCATTTTCTTTAAGACAGCGTACAGAATAGTAGTAAATATTTGCAAACTATGCAAATGACAAGAGATTATTTCCAAAATATACAAACAGCTCATACAGGTCTATATCAAAAAGTAAACACACATAAAAAAACCACAAGGAAACAAACAACCCAATCCTAAAAATGCACAGAAGATTTAAATAGACATTTCCCCAAAGACATACAGAGGACGAACAGACACATTAAAAGATGCTCAACATCACTAATTATTAGAGAAATGCAAATCAAAACCACAGTGAGGTATCACCTTACATCACACAGAATGGCCATAGTCAAAAAGTCCACAAATAATAAATGCTGGAGAGGGTATGGAGAAAAGTCAGCCCTCCTACACTGTTGGTGGGAATGTAAATTGGTACAGCCACTATGGAAAATTATATGGAGGTTCCTTTAAAAAAGTAAAAATAGAGCTACCATATGCTCCAGCAATCCCACTCCTGGGTATATGTCCAGAAAAATGAAAACTCTAATTCTAGAAGATATATGCACCCCAATGTTCCTAGCAGCCTTATTTATAAGAGCCAAGAAATGAAAGCAACCTAAGTGTCCACTGACAGATGAATGGATAGAGAAGATGTGGTATATATATACAATGGAATATTATTCAGCCATAAAAGAATGAAATAATGCCATTTGCCACAACATGGATGGACCTAGAGGTTATCATTCCAAGTGAAGAAAGCCAGAAAGTTAGAGAAACAAATACCATATGATATCATTTATATGTGGAATCTAAAATATGATACAAATGAATTTATTTACAAAACAGAAATAGACTCACAGACATAGAAAACAAACTTACCAAAGGGGAGAGGGGAGGTGAGGAATAAATTAGGAGTTTGGGATTAAAAGATACACACTACTGTATATAAAATAGATAAACAAGAAGGACCAACTGTGTAACACAGTGACCTATATTAAATATCTTATAATCTATAATGGAAAATACTCTGAAAAATTATACATATGTATATACATATATTTGTATGTATTATAACTGAATCACTTTGTGATACACCTAAAACTAACACAACATTGTAAATCACTATACTTCAATAAAAAACAATCAATTAATTTTTAAAATGTCCATTTCTTTTTAACTCTCCATGTTCACTTTTAAAAATGTAACCTGAGAAAAAATATATATATTCATACAAATATTTACATAATTAGAAATTACATGAAAATACAACAAAAGGAAATATTGATTGATTAAATAGCTGTATTCCAAAAAGCATAGAATCCAAAACTGATGCCATGGAGTAATATTTTGTGGCACTGGAAAATAGTATTATTCTTAAGTGGTAGAATAGCAGTTACAAATATTCATGTGCAATATGATCCCATTGTATGTGATCCCATTTATATATTCATATATATGTGTTTTTCTTCCAGTATTTTATAAGAACATATATTGTTTCTTTTGAAATGTTTTATTCAAATTTTAAAGGGTACACTCTATTTATAGCTATTACAAAATATTGGCTATGTTTCTCATGCTGTACAATATATTCTTGTAGCCTATTTTATACCCAATTGTTTGTACCACCCAATTCCCTACCCCTATATTGCCCCCACACTGGTAACCATTAGTTGGTTCTCTATATCTCTGATTCTGCTTCTTTTATGTTTTATTTATTAGTGTGTTATAATATTTAGATTCTGCATATAAGTGACATCATACAGTATCTGTCTTTCTCTTTCTGACATTTCACTTAGCATAATGACCTCCAAGTGCATCCATGTTGCTGCAAATGACAAATTTTGTTCCTTTTGATGGCTGAGTAGTATTCCATTCTCTGTGTGTGTATGTGTATACCACATATTCTATATACATTCATCTATTTATGGACACTTAGATTTCTTCCATATCTTGGTAATTGTAAATAATACTGCTAGATTACTTCCATATCTTGGCAATTGTAAATAATACTGCTATGAACATTGGGGTGCATGGATATTTTGAATTAGTTTTTTTGTTTGTTTGTTTTCTGATATACAGGAGTGGAATCGCTGGGTCATATGGTAGTTCTATTTTTAGTTTTTTCGAGAAACCTCCATACTGTGTTCCACAGTGGCTTCACCAATTTATATTCCTAAAAATAGTGTATGAAGGTTCCCTTTTCTCCACATTTTCACCAACATTTGTTATTTGTGTTCTTTTGGATGGTAGCCTCTGACAGGTGTGAGGTGATATCTTATACTAGTATTGATTTGCATTTCTCTGGTGATTAGCAATATTGAGCATTTTGTCATGTGCCTATTGGCCATCTGCAATTCCTCTTTGAAAAGATTTCTATTCAGTTCTTTTGCCCATTTTTTAATTGGGTGGTTAGTTTTTTTGATGTTGCGTTGTATGAACTATTTATATACATTGGATACTAACTGCTTATTGGCCATATCATTTGCAAATATTTTCTCCCATTCAGTAGGCTGTCTTTTTGTTTTGTTGATGGTTTAGTTTGCTGTGCAAAAGCTTTTAAGTTTAATTAGGTTCCACTTGTTTATTTGTGCTTTTATTTCCTTAACATCAGGAAAGGGACCCAGAAAATATTGCTGCAGTTTATGTCAAAGAGTGTTCAGTCTATGTTTTACTCTAGGAGTTTTATAGTATGTTTTCTTTTTTTTTCTCTTACTTTTCATTTTGTTTTTATTGGAGTATAATTGATTTACAATGCTGTGCCAGTTTCCACTGCACAGTAAAGTGAATCAGCTATATGGGTGTATATATATATATATATATATATATATATATATATATATATATATCTCCCCTCCCTCCCATCCGCCCCATCCCACCCATCTAGGTCATCACAGAACACCGAGCTGAGCTTCCTGTGCTTTATAGAAGGTTCCCACTAACTATTTTACACATAGTAGGGTATATATGTCAGTCCTAATCTCCTAATGCATCCCACCTTCCCCTTTCCCCACTGTGTCTACATGTCTGTTCTATACATCTGCATCTCTATTCCTGCCCTGGAAATAGGTTCATCCGTACCATTTTTCTAGACCCACATATACGCATTAATATACAAAATTTGTTTTTCTCTTTCTGACTTACTTCACTCTGTATGACAGACTCTAGGTGGATCCACATCTCAACAAATGACCCACTTTCGTTCCTTTTTTGGCTGAGTGATATTCCATTGTACAAATGTACCACATCTTCTTTATCCATTCACCTGTCATTGGACGTTTAAGTTGTTTCCATGTCCTGACTATTTTAAATAGTGCTGCAATGAACATAGGGATACGTGTGTCCTTTTGGATTATGGTCTTCTCAGGGTATATGCCCAGTAGTGGGATTGCTAGGTCATATGGTAGTTCTATTTTTAGTTTTTTAAGGAACCTCCAAATTGTTCACCACAGTGGCTATGTCAATTTATACATTCCCACCAACAGTGCTAGAGGGTTCCCTTTCTTCCACACCCTCTCCAGCATTTATTGTTTGTAGATTTTTGATCATGGCCATTCTGATCAGTGTGAGGTGATATCTCATTTTGATTTTGATTTTGATTTGCATTTTGATTTTGATTTGCATTTCTCTAATAATTAGTGATGTTGAGCATCTTTTCATGTGTCTCTTGGCAATCTGTATGTCTTCTTTGGAGAGATGTCTATTTAGGTCATCTGCCCAGTTTTGGATTGGATTGTTTGTTTTTTGATATTGAACTGCATGAGCTGTTTGCATATTTTGGAGATTAATCCATTGTCTGTTGCTTTGCTTTCAAATATTTTCCCCTATTCTGAGGGTCATCTTTTTGTCCTGTTTATGGTTTCCTTTGCTGTGCAAAAGCTTTTAAGTTTCATTAGATCTCATTTGTTTATTTTTGTTTTTATTTCCATTACTCTGGGAGGTGGGTCAAGAAAGATCTTGCTGTAGTTTATGTCAAAGAACGTTTTTCCTATGTTTTCCTCTAAGATTTTTATAGTATCCGGTTTTACATTTAGGTCTTTCATCCTTTTGAGCTTATTTTTGTGTATGTGTTATGGAGTGTTCTAATTTCTTTCTTTTATATGTAGCTGTCCAGTTTTCCCAGCACCACTTATTGAAGAAGCTGTCTTTTCTCCATTTTATATTCTTGCCTCCTTTGTCACAGACTAGGTGACCATAGATGCATGGGTTTATCTCTGGACTTTCCATCCTGTACCATTGATCTATATTTCTGTTTTTGTGCCAGTACCGTACTGTTTTGATTACTGTAGCTTTGTAGTATAGTTTGAATTCAAGGAGCCTGATTCCTCCAGCTCTGGTTTTCTTTCTCAAGGTTGCTTTGCTTATTTGTGGTCTTTTGTATTTCCAAATAAATTGGAAAAATTTTTGTTCTAGTTCTGTGAAAAATGCCATTGGTGTTTTGATAGGGATTGCATTGAATCTGTAGATTGCTTTAGGGCAATATAGTCATTTTCACAATATTGAATCTTCCATTCCAGGAGAATGGCATATTTCTCCATCTGTTTGTATCATCTTTGATTTCTTTCATCAGTGTTTTATAGTTTTCTGCATACAGGTTTTTGCCTCCTTATGTAGGTTTATTCCTAGGTATTTTATTATTTTTGTTGTGATTGTATGTGACATTGTTTCCTTAATTTCTCTTTCTGATATTTTGTTGCTGGTGTATAGGAATGCAAGAGATTTCTGTGCATCAATTTTGTATTGTGTTACTTTACCAAATTCATTGATTAGCTCTAGTAGTTTTCTGGTGGCATCTTTAGGATTTTCTATGTACAGTGTCATGTCATCTGCAAACAGTGATAGTTTTACTTCTTCTTTTCTAATTTGTATTCCTTTTATTTCTTTTTCTTCTCTGATTGCCATGGCTAAGACTTCCAAAACTATGTTGAATAATACTGGTGAGAGTGGACATCCTTGTCTTTTTCCAGATCTTAGAGGAAATGCTTTCAAGTTTTCACCATTAAGAATGATGTTTGCTGTGGGTTTGTCATATATGGGCTTTATTATGTTGGGGTAAGTTCCCCCATGCCCACTTTCTGGAGAGCTTTTATCATAAATTCATGTTGAATTTTGTCAAAAGCTTTTTCTGCATCTATTGATATGATCATATGGTTTTCATTCTTTAATTTGTTAATATGTTGTATCACATTGATTGATTTGCATATATTGAAGAATCCTTGCATTCCTGGGATGAATCCCACTTGATCTTTTTGTATGATCCTTTTAATGTGTTGTTGGATTCTGTTTGCTAGTATCTTGTTGAGGATTTCTGTGTCTATGTTCATTAGTAATACTGGTCTGTAATTTTCTTTCTTTGTGACATTTTTGTCTGGTTTTGGTATCAGGGTGATGATGGCTTAGTAAAATTAATTTGGGAGTGTTCCTCCCTCTGCCATTTTTTGGAAGAGTTTGAGAAGGATAGGTGTTAAGTCTTATCTAAATGTTTGATAGAATTTGCCTGTGAAGCCGTCTGGTCTTGAACTTTTGTTTATTAGAAGATTTTTAATTATAGTTTCAATTTCATTACTTGTTATTTGTCTGTTTATATTTTCTAATTCTTCCTGGTTCAGCCTTGGAAAATTGTACCTTTCCAAGAATTTGTCCATTTCTTCCAAGTTGTTCATTTTATTGGCATATAGTTGCTTGTAGTAGTCTCTTATGGTCCTTTGTATTTCTGCAGTGTCTGTTGTAATTTCTCCTTTATTGTTTCTAATTTTATTGATTTGATTCCTCTCTTTCATTTTCTTTATGTATCTGGTTAAAGGTTTATCCAGGAAAAAACTTTTAGTTTTATTGATCTTTGCTATTATGTTCTTTGTTTCTCTTTCATTTATTTCTGGTCTGATCTTATAGTACCTTTAACAAGAGAAAAAGAATATCATTTTTGCAGACAAAAAATGTCACCTGCCATTCCAGTAAACAAAGGACATTGATGCCATAAAGCCATCAGTCACTGCAGCATGCCCTCCCTGCCCCCACCCCACACCCTGTGCACACTGAGGGAAATTGGAGAAAAACAGGATACTGCCTTAGATATTTAAGGTGCATATCTAAGGAATAATTTTAATAAGCACAGACTCTTGCATCTTCTCATACATAGGAAAACACCAAAATCATAAACTTGAGACATCTATTTTTGTGATTAGCAATAAACTTTTGATGTTAGATTACATTTTTTTTACAGCAAAATATCTCCTATATATCCTGGCTCCTCCCTTACCTCTTTGTAACAGTCCCTCAGAGCAATAATCCTCAGTAAGTCTGCCCAATAAAATGTAGTTCTCAATTTTTAGGTTGTGCATTTTTTTCAGTTGACATTTTATTAATGTAACTAAATGTTCAGCTCAACATCTACTTCTATATAATTCTGTTTATTTAAAAAAAACTTCCTACTGTTATCAGTATTCTAGTCATTTTCTTATTTCCACATATATCTTGGTCAATTTTTAAAATATTATTTTTACATGTCTATTGCCTTCTCCTATTTGTATATATTTATACACGTTAAATATGTGACACTCAGAGGAAGTTGGATTAAGGAAATCATTTTCCTTTTTCCTTCCTTTCAGTCACCAGATTTCTATTTTAGGTGACTATGCCTTTTCTGGTGGTGCCACCAAGAAAAGAAGCAAAGGCAAAAGAAATTTCAATTTTTTCAGGAAGGATGAGTTTAGTTTTGGAAATACTGTGTTGAAAAGATTATGTTGTTTCAGGGTGGTAATATCTAACCAGCATACTTAGGCATATCTAGATATAACTTTGAGATTTAACATTGTTGAACTTTACCCAGGCTCTGTGATCTTGAAAAACTGAGGAGGTTCTAAAATCTTCCCACCCTTTTGTGGTTCAGGAAATGTCTTACCTTCCCCAAATGAGCTCCCACCCTTATTTACCTAGGAGAAAACTGGGGGAAGACCTTCCAAATTTCCATTATTTTCCTGATAAATGATTAAGCCACTTGTCCTTATTGATCAATCAGAACAAAATACTTGTTAACCAAACTTTGGTCGAGATTCTTCCCTTCCCCCAGGTCCCTGGTTGTTGGATAGCCCTCGGCTGGAGCCAGTGTACAACCTATATGTGAGAGCTTCATCTGAAAATAGGGTGGCCTCAGGATAAAATGTTATCTGCTGTTTAATTATACCAATGCTATTTATCTCAGTGTTCTTTCTATTGTAACAAGACCCATAGTCCTATTACAATAGTCCCCTTTCCCCCACTCCTTGCAATAATCATTTTAAATAGTCTTTTCTCAACAAGTGTTTTTTATTAGAGTAATTGACATACAATTGGTATAAGAGAACATGAAGAAGGAGAGAATTTGGCCAAGTATTGATGATATTTGGCTGAATATCATCAATATTTATAGGGTAGAACAAGGAAAAGAAGTCCAGGAAATAGTTTGAAAAAGAACCATTTGAGGAAGATAATAATTAGAGACATCTATATGCAAAACTGAAAGAGAGAGAGATGTGTAGGCCTTGTCAAATGTAAGGTTTGATATTCTTGACAGCTAGAAGGAAAAGTGGAGGGTCTAGGAGGAATCAGAAAGTATTTAGCACCTAATATGTGTTGAGATTTCCATGGGCTACAGCAATTAACTCTCACAAGAGCACTTATTATTGCTGTGAGTAGAGTGAGGGCTTTGGAGTCAGATAAACCTGGGTTTAAATTTAGATCTGTGACTTAGACACTGAGCAATCCAGGATACAAATCTAAAAATAGAAACGATAATAATATATTAATATATACATACTATATTATACAGAGTATTGATTAATATGTATGTTGAACGTTATCATATTCCTGGAATGATGCTAAAAACACACACTGTCTCATCTAATTCCATAACCATTATATGATGCAGCTATTCTCAATACCCACATTTATCTATGAAATGTGATAAATGTGATAAGAAAATGTGGCAAAAAGAGGTTAAAATAGATGTCGAAGTTTACATGATAAATCTGGGATTTGAACCCAGGCACTCCTGACTTTGTCCCCATGCACCTGATGTCTACGTTAGATTGCTACCTTTATAAGTTAATTGAACTCCTTAAATTAGCTTCTTTTTTTTTTTTTCCTCTTGTAGAAACCAGCTAATAATATGTACCTCAAAACCTTTTTGGAAGGATTGAATAAGGCAATAAAATAAAACAATTAGCACAAAGTAAGGTCTCAATACATGTTAGTTCTTAATCTTTTGTAAGTGAGAATCCTAAGGCTCAAAAAGGAAAAGACATTTAGTCAAGGTCATACAGGTAGCAAGGAAAAGAATTAAGATTCAAAGCTATGTCTCTCACCCAAAGACTGCTCTTTTCCACCACAGCTTGCCGTCTCAAATGAGTGAGATAAATTGAATCTTGATTAATAAATGAAACAGTGCATTTGCTTTTATCATTCTGCTGCTATGGGAAGGTACTTTCAACCAGTTCTCTTGTGGGAAGAGCAGTGAGACCAACAGGACCTTATGTCTTCTTGATTGCTTCCCCATCTGGCATGATTGAGTAAGGATGCAAGATTTAGGAGTAAAATTAATTCATTCTCAGCTGTCGCCTTTCTTTCCTCCTTACCCATGTTTTACAACATCTGCTTGCTGCTGTTTCTTTCACGCCCATGATTCTTAATCATTTTTCTTCCAGTTTAAAATTACATTCTTCTCTAGGGGTGTCCTCCCCACTCGTTGCTAAATAATGCAGTACATGATGTCTCACCATGCTCCGCTTCTGTCCCTGGTGAGTGGACAAAGGCAGAGCAGATGTGGCACACTGCAGACAGAAATAGCAGGTGCTCTCCAAAGCCACTTCCACAGAAGGCCTGAATTACTCTGGACCTGGTATGACAGGGTAACAGGAATAGGAGCCAATAGGACTTGGAACTGATTGTGTGTCCATCTCCTGTGGAAGACTGAAGAATAAAACAAACTGAGCTGCAAAGAGCCTTCTCAATAAAAGGAACCACATCAGGATAGATATGGAGACTGGACAAAGAGAAGAAGAAAGAAATATCCGTTTATGTGGGCCGATGGCATTAAAGAAGCAGCATTAAATGGAACTGCTAAGGAGGGTTTTGTAAGTCCATTAGAACATAAACCTTATGAAAGTTATTTAAAAAGTTATTGTATAAAAGTGTGTGTGTGAGAGACAGACAGATACAGAGACATGGAGACAGAGACAGAGAGAAAGTAAACTATTTCATCTAATTTGATATATTTATTTATTGTCTATATTCCTCACTAGACAATATTACACAATGCAGAGGCCGTAACTTGTCTTGACTACTGCTCTTCTTTTCAGGTAGTAACAAAATGCCTAGCATCATCCCTGGAACACAGTAGGTGTTCAAAAAATGTTTACTGAATGAATGAATAAATTGATGAACAAATGCATGAGGAAAAGGAAAGACTAGCATTAAAGAGAAAGTACTCATCCTTATGAAATCAGTGAACTACTGAAAGAGAGAGGAAAGGAGGTTACAAAGGGAGGCTGTGGGTAAAACACAAGAGTTATCCAATTGCTCACATTTGATACAGGATTGTCTTCTTTAGAGAACCTTGGAGGTGGTGAAGCAGCCAAGGTGAAGAGGGAGAAGAAAAGGTCTCCAGATTTCACCAATTATTCACGTGAAGGAGCTAGCTGTGAGTTAAAGGAAATATTCCCTGGGCTCTCCCAACCTCTCCCTCTCACCCAAGCAGAAGGGATGATACCCTGAATCATGTATAGTGTTCAATTAGAGCACAAGTCACATAGTACTGCAATTGCTTACTTATGTTTGTCTATCCTATTTGATTTCACACTTTTAGAAGCTAGGAGGCTGTAATTACATATTTGCCTTGGAATCTTAGAGGTCTATCAATGGCAGACACTCAATCCATGAATGAATGCATGAATTGAATAAGTGAAGAAACATAAAGAGCAACAAAGTGTGCACCTCTTTGTTAATTTTTCTCAAATACATTTTTCTCAAAATAGTGGGGTTTTTTTAGTATTTATTGTAGTCTATTTGATTTACAGTGTTGTGTTAGCTTCAGGTATACAGCAAAGTGAATCAGTTATAAATATACATATATCCACTCTTCTTTCATTTTTAGATTCTTTTACCATATAGGCCATTACAGAGTATTGAGTAGAGTTTCCTGTGCTATACAGCAGGTTCTTATTAGTTACCTATTTTATATATAGTAGTGTGTATATGTCAGTCCCTATCTCCCAATTTATTTCTCCCTTCCTCTTATCCCCTGGTAACCATAGGTTTGTTTTCTACATTTGTGCATCTACTTGTATTTTGTAAATAAGTTCATTTGTACCCTTTTTTATTTCACATATAAGCGATATCCTACGATATTTGTCTTTCTGTGTCTGACTTATTTCACTCAGTATGACAATCTTTAGGTCCATCCATGTTGCTGCAAATGACATTATTTTGTTCTTCTTTTATTGCTGAGTTATATTCCACATCTTCTTTACCCATTCCTGTGTTGATGGACCTTTAGGTTGCTTCCATGTCCTGGCTATTGTAAATAGTGCTGCAATGAACATTGGGGTGCATGTATCTTTTTGAATTATGGTTTTCTCAGGGTATATTCCCAGTAGTGGGGTTGCTGGGTCATATGGTAGTTCTATTTTTAAGGAACCTCCATACTGTTCTCCATAGTGGCTGTACAAATTTACATTCCCACCAACAGTGTAGGAGGGTTCCCTTTTCTCCACACCCTCTCCAGCATTTATTGTTTGTAGATTTTTTTGATCATGGCCATTCTGACCAGTGTGATGTGATGCCTCATTATAGTTTTGATTTGCATTTCTCTAATAATCAGTTATGCTGAGCATTTTTTTATGTGTATTTTGGCCATCCATTTTTCTCAAAATATTTACCGAACTGAAGATTCTAGGAACATGGCAGAGTAGGACACACCCCAGAAACCTGTCTCTGCACCTAGACAACAATTACCATGGCAGAATCTATCTGATGTAAATATTTTGAAACACAGGAGTCTATTTGAAGGCTTGTAACTTCAACGGGAAGGCTTGGATAGTACGTTGTGGGTTTCTTTGGTCAATTTTAGCTCTTAGCTTGGTAGCAGTTATTCATCCCTCAAACTTAGCACTGTGGCAGGTGGCTGTATACATGTTCCTGAAGCAGTTCACAGGGGCCAGGGTGGGCAATAAGCACCCTGTCCTTCAAATATAAGGGGTCTGTGCTCTGATTACTAATTGCTAATTCTGATTGAAGACACAGAGGTGCACATACATAGGTGGGCAGCCATTGTTTTAACTTCAGCGCCGTTGTCATTACTTATAATAACCAAAAAGTGTTAACAACCCAAGTGTCCATCAGTGGATGAATGGGTAAATAAAACTTGGTGTATGCATGCAATGGAATATGATTCAGCCTTAAAGAGGCAGTGCATTCTGAAATGTGCTTCAACTTGGATGTACATGAGGACATTATTCTTAGTCAATTTAGCAAAAAGAATGTTGTATGATTCCACTGGTGTGAGGTCCTTAGAGCAGTCATTTTCATAGAGGCAAAAGTAGAATGGTGGTTGCCAGGGGCTCCAGGGAGGAGGGACTGTTCAATGGGTATAGAGTTTCATTTTTGTAAGATGAAAAGACTTCTACAGATGGATGGTGATAATGGTTGCACAACAATATGAATGTACTTAATGCCACTGAACTGTACAGTTTAAAATGGTTAAGATGGTAAATTTTATATGTATTTTACCCATGAATTTTTAAATTAAAAAATGTATATATTTACTGAGAAAAAATTATTTAATTCACAGGGATATTTAAAATTCATTATAGCTATATTTTATTAGTTTTTTTTCTTAATATTCTATATTAAAATTCTATGTTATATAAGATTATATTACATTCCATATCTATACATATTCTATACTCTATATACATATAGTCTATATTCCTGACATTAAGAGGAAATAATTACTGTTTAATTTAGCAGATAAAAGGAATGGGAATAGGAAGAGTAAGTCACCAAAGATCATAACGCTTAAAAAGCATGGAAGGATGCAAACCAGTTCTGTCCCTAAGATTCACTTACAAATAGAAATGAGATTCAATTGTAAACCAAGCTATTCAACTGCCACAAAATTAGTCATTATCTCCCCTCCTTTGCCTACATCATGCTACCACTTAAAACAAAGACAACACTTCACGGAGAAGTGAGACAGATAATGGGTAATATTCAGAGTCAAAAACAGCATCATCAGCTACCCAAGAAGAAGCAACAGAATACATGGGAAAACGATTGCCATTCTCCAGGAGAAAAACGGGAAAAGACTTTTGATTACAAAAACTGACAGCTAAGCACTCATCAGACAGCTACCAACAAAACAAAGGGCCTGGTACTTTGAGCAGTGTCACCTTCTGATCATGAATTTCAATGAAATATCTGCAATAAGGCAAAAATGTCATCTGGAAATATTTTTTTCACCTTGTTTGAATCCAAATGTCAGTGTGTTTGCACATTTTCTGCTTTTGGCTATGTTATTGGTGGTTTAGTGCATGAGCTGACGTATATTTTTTGGTCTTGCGGCCATGCTAGATCAAGGTCGTATGACTCTGGCAGTTTTTAAACCAAGCACCAATATTTCCTATTTGGACAAAGAATATTTTCTTAAAAAAAAAAACTAAAATAAAGTAAACTAAATATGCTTTTCCCTTAAAAAATATCTGTAAGATAAAGGTAGGGCCATACAGTTTTGCCTTTAGTCAATTTATCAAATTTATTTATTTATTTTTTAACATCTTTATTGGAGTATAATTGCTTTACAATGGTGTGTTAGTTTCTGCTTTACAACAAAATGAATCAGTTATACATATACATATGTTCCCATATCTCTTCCCTCTTGCGGCTGCCTCCCTCCCACCCTCCCTATCCCACCCCTCCAGGTGGTCACAAAGCACCGAGCTGATCTCCCTGTGCTATGCGGCTGCTTCCCACTAGCTATCTACCTTACGTTTGGTAGTGTATATATGTCCATGCCTCTCTCTCGCTTTGTCACAGCTTACCCTTCCCCCTCCCCATATCCTCAATCCATTCTCTAGTAGGTCTGTGTCTTTATTCCTGTCTTACCTCTAGGTTCTTCATGACATTTTTTTTCTTAAATTCCATATATATGTGTTAGCATCCGGTATTTGTCTCTCTCTTTCTGACTTACTTCACTCTGTATGACAGACTCTAGGTCTATCCACCTCATTACAAATAGCTCAATTTTGTTTCTTTTTATGGCTGAGTAATATTCCATTGTATATATGTGCCAAAAAGACAGCAAATAAATTTTTTTCCTGTATTTTTTGAATTTTAGGAGCTTAATAGGAGATATGTTTAAACGTCACCTGGAATCTCCATTCAGAGCTTTGGATTATTGGCCATCTCCACCTCCCCTCCGCTTACCTCACCCCCTCAATATCACACTATCAGAAAGAGAAAAGTGGAAGTGAAAAAGTCTATCCAAAGAGTAAGCAACAAATGAGCAGTAAACAGAAGAGAAAACTGAGGTTAAGGTCAGTGACACTAGAGCTTATTTATGTGCCAATGGGAATGTGTGAGTAGGGAAGTATGCAGTGATGCAGAAAGGAGATGTATGAGGATTCTCCAGACAAACAGAATCAATAGAGTGTGTATGTGTGTGTGTGTGTGTGTGTGTGTACATACATAGATAAATGATAGATAATTTATTGTAAGGAATTGGCTCATGTGATTACCAAGGCTGAGAAGTACCAAGATCTACAGTCAACAAGCTGGACCCCCGGAAGAGACAATGTGTAGTTCAGGTTCTAGTCCAAAGGCCTAAGAACCAAGAAAACCAATGGTATAAGTTCCAGTCCAAAAGCCAATAGCCCTAAGACCCAAGAAAAGCCAATATTTTAGTTTGAGTCTTAGGATGGAAGATCAGTGCTCCAGTTCAGCAGACAGGTAGAAGGAGTCCCCACTTATTCAGCCTTTTTGTTCTATCTACAATTGATTGGGTGGGGCCCATCCACCTTAAGTTGGGCAGTCTGCTTTATTCAGTCTACCAATTCAAATATTAATGTCTTCCAGAAACACCCTCATTGACACACTGAGAATAATATTTGACCAAATGTCTGGGCACCCTCTGTCAAGGTGACACATAAAATTAACCATCACAAGGGATAAAGAAGTAAAAGAATCTGAGAAGATAAAACTGGAAGGAAATCCAGAGCACCAGTAGGCAGGATATTGTCTTATGATATATTTCCCAGTTTCTTAATTTTATCTTTAGTTGTTATTTGAATCCTTAATTTGTAATTACATTTTGAAATTCCAGACATTCTATTTGATTCTTTTCTATAGTTATCCCATTTTCTGGTGAGATTCTCCATCTTGTCTTTTATTTCCTAGAATGTAACGGTCATTTATTTTGTGTGTGTGTCTGTAATCCTGTTATCTGGATCTGCTGTGGGTCTTGTCTTAGATGCCATAGTCATCCCTAAACTGCAATGTCTGTACCACCAGCTCCACAAATCTACTGAATGTTCTGCTCCACTTTTCAGCCACTACATTTAGTATTAACAACTGCCTCCAGGAGAAAGGAAAATTTGGGATCATCTATATAAGTTTCCCTCTTTCTTGTTTGACACCATAGTTCTTCAATGTTCTGGGTAGCTCTCCAGTGCTTTCAAAAGTGTGTTTTAATTTTTCTCTTATTTCTCTAGTTGTTCTAACAGGGGATTTTGGGCACACCAACCTAAGTCTGTTCCTGCCAGAAATGGAAGATCCTCCATATCATGTAAAGAGCTGATTTGTCTGCATCTGTAGTCTTAGTCAAATATGATTTTAAATCTTCCATTTCAAAGTGTGGCAAAAACATAACAATATAAAAAAGAAAGAATAAATTTTCCAAAGCGTCATTTTTAAAAATTGTTCTACTGTTAATTTCTTGTCAAATCAGAGAACTATCACTTTGCATGGTCTTCTTATAAATTTAGTTCTTTTCTCCTAGAAGCTAAAAATTGACTTTTGACAAAGCCATCACATTTCTTAAAACATTTTAAACTTAATACAGAATGTTTTAAACAGAACTATGGTGAAATAGTGAGGTTCGTTCTAATTTATCATATCAAATAAAAAGCTATAATTATAAATCTATAATTATTACTTGTTAGATGGCCAAGATATAAGGGGAAATTATGGAAACCTGGTGTGTAATTAACATCCTCTATAAACTCAGTGTAATATTATGTCTATACTGTTGGTGGACTGACGACTGTGAATGTTGATTTAAATAACAATATCAAGAAATCAAAAGTCAATTTGTGTATTTCACTCACTTTGCTAAATCTGTATGTGACAAGCAATTAAATATTCAGAAACTAAATGGACATGTTCACAGAAACACAAGCACATATACACATTCACAGGAAATTTCTAAAGTAAAGGATGATATGAACCCCAAATATATTTTTAATCAACCACGTTGTTATCCTAATTGTGTTGACCACATTTTAACTGTTAAATTTGCAACCTGAGAGATGAGCATGCCCTGCTAAGCAAGGCAGCTCTTGTGACCATGAATCAGCAGACAGCAATGAATAATTACAGACATCTGTAGAATTCACAACTGACTCAGGACTTTTTATAAATGCAAATATTTTCAGAGTCTCTGCATTCAAGGTCCTTATATCTGTCACGTAATCACATTGTGGCACACTGTATTTTCTAAAAATGGTTGCAGAAACATTTCCCCTCCTCCTCTTCCTTTTGCAGTTGTGACCTTATAACTTTCCCAGTATCAGGAGGTGAAGCTTATAACTTTACTCCCTAGAATCTAAGTTATTTTGAACAATAGAATAGGGAGGAAGTGATGCTTTGGCATTCCAACATATAGCCAGCCCTTAACTGGCCTGGAAACTTCTGTTTCTTGCCTTTTGAAAAACTAGCAGCAATGCTGTGAAAACCCCAGACCACATGCAAAGACCATGTGCAGGTGCTCTGTTGCCAGCTGCTCCTGTGTTCCAACCAGCAACAGCGACATCAGCTGTGAGTCAGCCGTGTTGTATGTGCTGCACAGGCAAACCTTCAGCTCACTCTGGACACAGCTACCATTTGACTCCAATCACATTACAGACCTCAGCTGAACCCAGTACCAAATAGAGCCATGAAAGAGAATAAGATATATTTTTGAGACATTACATTTTGGATGTATTTTGTTCTGCAGCATTAGATGGCTCAAACACATAAGCCTAATAGATATTATTAATGTCCTTGAAGAAATAATGTTTTGATCTAAATGTACTCATCCTAAATTGTCCCCTTGCTTTCTCACACCTCCACTCTGAGAATAGTAGAGTAGGAAAAATATCATCATTGTATTCTACCTTGTTTTACAGATGAGGAAACTGAGGATTTTAGGGAAAAAATGACTTAAATGGATCTTATCAAAGGGAGTCCCAAAAGTTTGATATTAATCTAGATCTTCTGCCTCCAATATTAGTCCAAGAATACGAATGTGATTCCCTCCCCAACCACATGCACAGTGAACTATCCCTAGACCCTATTGCTATAAACTTAGTTGCAATCTCTTTCTCCCTTACCCTTTCTTTCTCCTTCTTTCCTTCCTCTCTCCCTCCTTGCCTTCCTTCTTTCCTCCCTCCCTCTCTCCCTCTCCATCACCTTTTTTTTTGTTTGTATTTATGTCTATTATAACATATGAATGTTTTTCCCTTCCCCTTGAGTGTGGGCAGGACTTAATGACTCATTTCTAATGAATACGGTAATTGACAGTGTATGACACAGAAACTAGGCTATAAAGAAGTACTGTGTTATCTGCCTTGATTTCTCCTCTCTCTCTCTCTCTCTCTCTCTCTCCCCCCTCGGGAAAACCAGCTTCCATACCTTGAGGGCACTAAGTCAGCCCTGAGGAGAGACCTATATAACTAGGAATTGAGACCACCCAAGCCAGCAGCCAGGTGAGTAAGCCCTTTGGGAAGTGGAACCTCAAACCCCAATCAAGTCATCAGATGACTGCAGCCCAGCAGACAGCTTGTCTGAAACCCTGTGAGAGACCCCAAGCCAGAAACTCCCATCTAAACCACTCTCAAACTGCTGATCCCAAGAAACTCTAAGATAATAAATGCATGTTGTTTTAAGCCACTACATTTGGGGATAATCTGTTATGTACCAATAGATAACTCAGATTTCCTATTTTTCGCGGTTAAAAAAGTAAAAACAAAAACAGGAGTCTGAGAAAAGCATTTATCTTTGCATGTATGTCTGTTTACTACTTGCTCAGTAAGCAAAGTAATTTCTAAGGAAATGAGATGTGACCTTTTAAATATTTTTCCATATGGCCTAATCATTTGTTCTAAAACATATCTAGCCATTATATTGTAGCTATTTACATAATGCTTTATAAATATTATTCAAGTTTCTACTCTACACATTGCAACATCTCAACCCTTATTTCTATCTGTGAATTTTTACCATTTGACTCCCTAACACAAAGACGACATAGCTGTCGTCCTTGTTCTCCAGCAGATTGTATTTAGAAACAATTATAATTTTATACTCACTGTATTATAGTCTTTGTATGGAGTTCCAACTTCTTTTACTTCTCTTTTTACCTAATTTTACCCAGTATATGTCCCCTATATCCCTGTGTGTAGGCAGCAGCATGAATGATTTTTCTGGTATCATGCCATAGTCAAATAAGCATGCTTTGAAGTGGAGATGGCCTTGAACATAGATCATTTCCTCAAAAGACAAAGTTGGAAGAAGCACTTTAGGGTCTCTATTATTATTAATTAATTAGTGATAGTAGTACCTAAAGAAATCTCTCTGATTTTTTTTTTTTTTTTTTTTTTTTTGCGGTACGTGGGCCTCTTACTGCTGTGGCCTCTCCCATTGCTGCGGAGCACAGGACGCACAGGCCCAGCGGCCATGGCTCACGGGCCCAGCTGCTCCGCGGCATGTGGGATCTTCTTGGACCGGGGCATGAACCTGCATCCGCCTGAATCGGCAGGCGGACTCTCAACCACAGCGCCACCAGGGAAGCCCTCTCTGATTGTTTTGATGTAAGAGTGGTGAGGACAATTCTGAAAAGAAGGCAAAATGGTAAAAAAAAAAAAAAAAAAGAGTAGGCAGTAATTCTCTTAAGGGTATTATTCATAGGTAACTTGCCATGATAGATCAAAGGAGAGTGTAAGAGAAAGAGGAACACGGGGTGGATATGAAACATGGAGACTGACATTTATGAAGCAGTTGCTAAGTGCCAATCAAAAGTTGAAAAAACTTTTAGATTATTTTGAGTTTTCCTCACAAGAATCTAAGGAAGAAAAAATTACTTCAAATTTATGGATGAGGAAGGAGAATATTATAAAGCCTAGGTGAAATTTACTATTTCCTACGATGAATAATTGAACTGAATCTAAAACTGCAACAATTTACTCCAGGTTTTCCTCATTTGAATATAGCTTGATGAGGAGTCCAGAAACCAGGGCACAGGAAGAATAGTTAAAGGTACTAGAAATGTTTAACATAGAAAAGAGAAGGTTTGGCATGGGCAAAGTATCTTCAGGTATCTGAATGATCATCTTTTGCAACATAAAGTAGACACAATCCTAAACTACTAAAATAATAATTCGATAAAGAGATTGAAAAATAATCTTCTTAAGAGACTAGAAATGTGTGGTGGCTCATTCCAACTCTAACAGTTTCCATTCCTAAGCTTTGACAACATGATGACTTTGCCTAGATCCCTGGCTTCCCACTATTAGAGAGATTCATGCAAAGTAATCCACTTTCCAAAGAAGAGAACCCAGAGGTGGTGATTATATTTCGGTGCACTGCTCACAGTACAAATCTGTCCAAACTTTATGTTTCTCCCTCCTGAAGTCTTTATTTCCTTTTCCTTCTGAATATCAGATGGTTTACTTTGGTTCTTTGATTATTCGATGTCCATATCTCAGCTTCCAATTTCTTTATGCATCATAGCAGAGATATAAATCTCACATTCATCCATTCCTTCACTCAGTAGGTTTTTTTTTTTTCACAACACTTTTATGTAAGGCTTCATGTATTAAGAGATGGATAAGAAAGATTCTTTGACCTTAAACCCTGCTAGGAAAAGAGACAGGTAAGTTAACAAAGGATTGCAATGCAGCATGGCAAATTCTATGATTGGTAAAAGTATGAGTGAGAAAAAAGAACAGAGGCAGCTAATTGAAACTAGTATCATCAGGAAAGTCTTCAGGAGGAATTAGGATCTGAGCTGAGTTATAATGGACTCATAAAGGTGAAGAAGTAGAGAGTATACTTTTCTTAAGGCATTTAAGTGGTGAAAGGAGAGTGTGTGTGGCAATGACCTAAGATCTGATCTACTTTTATTCTGCTGTACATAAAATATGTTTCTGAGATGGGGAGGGCAACAATAGGTCTTAGAGCAGTGATTCTCAACTGTTGGTGATTTTGCACATCCCCACCTCTGCACCGAGGAAAAATGCCAATGTTTGGAGACATTTCATGACTAGGGGTAGGGATACTTTTGGCATTTAGTGGGTAGAGGCCAAGAATGCTTCTAACCATCCTACAATACACAGGACAGGCCATCACAGCACGGATCTATCCAGCTCAGGATACTTATAGTGCCAAAGTTGAGAAATTCTGTCTTAGATGCTTGAAAATGTTTAAAACCTTTGCTTTAGATAACAATTATCATTGCAGACTTTAAAACAAGAGAGTAATGTGGTAAGATCCTCCTCTCCCTGTCTTTTCCAAGCCATCCAGTTCTGCTGTGGAAATAGTAGTCCTTGCATACCGCTCTGCCAAGCTTGCCAATTTTATAAAGTGCCTTGGGTTTGCGCCGACCTTTCTGCATGGGAGACGACCTTGCATTCCTAATTCCCTTGGATTCTTTTTTTTAATCTAAGGAAATGTGTTTCTTGATTAAGTACAAGATCAAGTGTATCTTCTTCCTAAATTAATGGTTCTCTTGATCTGAGTGCTCACTCATTTGTTAACGCTCCAAAAGGAAATGTGCATTTCTCAGACTCCATAAGTCATATAAACATGACTTTATATTCACCATTTAAATGAAGATAAATTATGATTTATCTTCAGTATTATTCTTGGTTTGTACTGCAAATATATGTGATATACATACATACATACATATATATATATATATATATATATATATATATAAAAATCTATGGATGTAGTAAGGACTTTGATAGCTCCATTATTTCCTTAGGGTCTCAGTTCACTGTGGTCTCACCTTTACCCTAATTAGGATTCTTAGTTGCTCATGCAAGTATCATAACTTAGAATATCAATGTCTTTTTAAAAATATATATATCCAAATATTGAAACCATGAAAGGCCCGTCTAACTCAAGCCCTGCATTTTCTGAGTCCTTCCAACTTGATTAAAGCTCACATTAACCTTTCATATTTAGTTTACTTGGAAATGAAAATCAATTAGTACTTTACTCTCTTTTGTCATCTTAGCATAAAATTGCATTTACCACACAATTAGTGTGTGTTTGTGTATAAGCATATACATACATATATGTACATATTATAATACCGCATTCTGTTTTTGTGTGCCTTTTTTGTTGTTTTAAGATTTTGAACTCCTTATTGATGACTAAAATAAAAAGATCAAACATGCATTATAAAATAAAAGAATATGCTTTGTCTCCTGAAGTGACTGTAGATGTAACTAGCATATCTTCATTGCCATTGGTATGAATTCAAGCCTCTCTCATGAGAATCTAATAGAGGGTTGCAAATATGCTTTAACTCTTATGTCAAATTGGGCCACATCTATCTATACTCAGCAGGAAGGAGTACAACAATTGATTAGTGAGGTTGTGATATTGTGATTTTATGATGAGACATAAATATTTGGTCTTTGTCCCATTTCTGGCACAGAGCTCAAACCCTTGGAATTTCCTACGTGATGAGAGCAATAAATGTGTCTTTTGTTAGATTAATCAGGTGATCTGGGGGATGCACCTGAGGGTGTGGGCTGATTGCCAAGAGAACTAAACATGTGATGATAAAAAGGTTGGAACTTTCAGTCCCATCCCCGACCTCTGGAAAGTGGTGAGGGGCTAGAGGTTCAGTTTAAGCACCAATGGCCAATTACTTAATCAAGCATGCCTATGTAATGAAGCCTCCATTAAAATTCCAGAAGGACAGGTTTAGAGTGCTGCTGGGTTGGTGAAAATGTTGAGATTCCTAGAGAATGGTGTGCTCACAGAGGGCATGGAAAATCTGAGCCCTTTTCCCGCACCCTTGCCCTATTCATCTCTTCCAGCTGGTTGTTCCTGAGTTATACATTTTTACAATAAATTAGCAAACTAGAAAATAAAATATTTCTCTGAATGTTGTGATCCTCTCTAGCAAATTAATTGAACCCAGTGAAAGGGTCATTGGAACCTCCAATTTGTAGCCAATCAGGCAGAAGCACAGGTGACAATTTAGACTTGCAATTAGCAATCTTCTGGAACTGAGCCCTTAACCTGTGAAATCCGATATTATCTCTGCACAGATAGCGTCAGAATTGAATGGAATTATATATTATATCCAGTTGGTGTCTGAGAATTGGGTGATGTGGGAAAAACTCCTCCACAAATTGTAATTAGAATGAGAATTGTTAGAGGCCTGCTTTGGTCTCCAGAGTTATGAGCAAAACACAAGGGCCCTGCATTTGTCAAAGCTAGGTTAGTCCATCAGGGAGATGGCTGAGTGCTTGAGAACAGATCAAAGTATTATTGGAGTCAGTGTTTCAGTTGTGGAAGTGAGGTCATTAAAATTTGAAAAAAGAATGAGCATTTCTGGGGCATGTTGTAGACTATATATGTATATATATACACACACACACACATACACACATTACTTCACAAAAGCCCTTTGGGATCATTATCAACATTTCAAAGATGAGAGAAACTAAAATTTGAAGAGCAAACATATACTCAGCTAGTAAGGGCAGGGCTTGAATTCAAACCTGGGTTTAGTTGGCTTTGAACCCTATGCTCTCCTAACATTTACAGGGCTTTGGACAGTCACAATTCTTTTAGGATTTGTGTTTGGTTGAGAATGAGGACAAAATTGAGAGTCATGGGCTGAGAAAGAAGGCTGTGAATCTGCACTAAGAATTTGCACAAAGTTACAATCATCTGTAACCATTATCACAATCAATCTTGCAGAACATTTGATTATCCCAAAAAGAAACACACTACCCATTAGCAATCATTCTTTATTTTTCCCCAGCCCTTCAGCCCTAGGTGACCACTAATCTACTTTCTATAGCTAAAGATTTGCATATTCTGGACATTTCATCTAAATGGTGTCATATTATATGTGGCCTTTTTTGAGTAGCTGCTTTCACTTAGCATGTTTAAAAGGTTCATCCATGTTACAACATGTATCAGTACTTCATTCCATTTTGGATAAACAATATCTCATTGTATGAATATATCACATTATTTTTCATCTGTCACTTGACGGATATTTGGGTTGTACCTACTCTTTGGCTATTATGAATAATGCCATTATTAACATTTCTGTACAAGGGTTTGTGTGTGTGTGTCTGTGTGTGTGAAAATATAGTTTCAATTCTCTTAGTTAGATAATAAAGTATAGATTTGCCAGTTCATATGGTAATTCTTTGTTTAGTCTTTTGAGGAACTGCCAGACTATTTTCTAAAACAGCTGTACCATTTTGTATACCTACTAGCAGTGTAAGAGGATTCCAATGAATGTAGCTATTCTAGTGTGTGTGAAATATTATCTCATTTCCAAAATGGATTATATTATTGAGCACATTTTCACATATTTATTGGGCATTTGTACGTCTTCTTTAGATTATAGCTTACTTTTTTTATATTGGAGTATATCCAATTAATAATGTTGTGATAGTTTCAAGGGCACAGCAAAGGGACTCAGCCATACATATGTATGTAACTATTCTCTTCCAAACTCCCCTCCCATACAGGCTGCCACATAATATTGAGTAGAGTTCCCTGTGCTATACAGTAGGTCTTATTGGTTATCCATTTTAAATATAGCCATGTGTACATGTCGATCCCAAACTCCCTGACTATCCCTTCCTCCCATCCTTCCCCCTGGTAACCATAAGTTCATTCTCTAACTCTGTGAGTCTGTTTCTGTTTTGTAAATAGGTTCTTAAATATATATGCAACAATACACATAAAGGACTTGAGGCAATGTGTGTCTGGTGTATAATAGCCTTTGAATTAAAAAAAAATCTACTCTAGTTTTTTCTGTTTTTTAACTATGATATTTATCTTCAATAATCAAAGAGTCTTTTAAGCCTTTAGAGTTAACAATTTATCAGAAATTGCTTAACTTTCTGTAGCATGTCCTTACACTTAAGCTTTGTTCAATATAATGCACTCAATTTTAAGATCTATTAACTGTATAACTTATAAACAGTAATTAAAATGGACATAAATATCAATTGCTCACTTCTACATTTTGTTAGAAAATTGTTACTTTGTGAAATTTTATAGATTGAGCTAAAACAATAGCAGTTATCCACATCTGGAACAGTGCCATTTTTCACAGCAATCATTTGAAAACTTCAGCTCATTCCTTTTAAAACCTTCCAAAGAACGGATATACCTTATATAATAGCAATGAGGATGATTCTTTATTGTTTATTCACTATGCACCTAGAATTATGCTAGGCCCTTTACCTCAGCTTGTGCAGTTAATATTTACAAACACCCTATAAGGTAGATATCATTATCCTAATTTTACAGTCGACAGAATTGAGATATAGAGAGATTAATTTATTACTTAATGCCACACAAACCTTAGATAAATGTCCCCATTATGCAATGTCTTTCCTTCTCCTAACTCTCCAAATTAACTATTTCAGCACATCTTAAATTCAGTATCTTTCATATAGACATTCTTAACAATTTAATTCACAGAATCATAAGTTATTCATGCAATAAAAGCTTCATTGAGCCTTTTACTAGGTACCAGCTACCACTTATATGCTGTGGACAAGAAGGGAAGTAAAACATTATGACTGCCGTACTGGTATAAGCAAGAAACTTACAAGAAGTGTGAAAATGGAGATAGCGTATTGCTACCAGCATAAAGTGGAGGGTCATTTTAAGCTCCAGGAAGGCAAGAATCAGTGCCTCCTTTATTCAACCTTGTATAATCAATGCCTACACAATGCTTAGCAGAGAGTGGGTACAATAAACATATTAACTAGAATTCAGTATTAAAAAAAATCTAGTGGTAAGAGAGGGGATTGATGCTGATGAATTTGAATTCAGTACCAAAGGATAGATTTGGTACCTTAAAAGGCAAAACTAAGGAAGGACACTTCAAACACACACACACACACACACACACACACACACACACAAAATGGCAGAGACTCAAAGGAGTGATTGTGTGATCCTATATAGTTTTGAATGACTGCAGAAAAAATATGTATATTTAGACTGAAAGCCAGAGATGAGGCTGAGGTTTCTGGGGTTCAGGAAAGATCTTATAGGTCAATTTGGGGGGTTTGGGTTTATCCTGAAGGCTATGGTGAATTGCTGAAGTGTTTTAAGCAGAAAACTGTGAAAGATGGTATTTACGATTTAACAAATCATTCCAGTAATTCTGTAGAAGACAGATTAAAATAGGAAAACAATTCAGGGAAACAATGATAATTGTCTTAGTTCAGCTGCTGCAATAAAATACCATGCGCTGTGTGGCTTAACAGACTTTATTTCTCACAGTTCTTTCAGAAGAAAGAAATCCAGATCAGGGGGCTGGCAGATTCAGTTTTTGTTGAGGATTCTCTTCTTAGCCTGAAAACAGTCACCCTTCTCACTCTGTCCTCAAATGGCAGAGAGAGGAAAGTCTGGTATCTCTTCCGCTTCTTGTAAGAGCTCTAAATCCCATCATGGGGCTCCTCCATCATGACCTCATCTAAGCCTAATTACCTCCCAGAGGTCTGTTTGGGAGGGGGAAATCCCCCCCCCCACCTCTGTTGGGTTATTGTGGCTGGACTAATAATAAAGTTGACACAAAACACATTAATAGGAGAAAAGAAACTTTAATAACCTTGAACTTAATATGAGATTCAAACCTATAGGGCCAAACCTGCTGATTTTTGGGGACAGGACCTTCATAACTTAAATAAAACATTATAAAAGTTTTTATTTTTCTTTTTTTGTTTTTCTTGAATAAAGGTCAGAGAGAAAACTTTGTTCTTTGAGAGAGGTAGGAACATAGTATGGCATCTATCTATGCCTGAGTTGGACCCTGGCTTAACCTACAATTCCCACTTAAAATAAGAGTAGAAGCTGTGATAATTGCAGACACTAGATTGATTTTTTTCGACAAAAGTATAGTAAAAGGTCTGTTTTCACATATTTTCACCAAATCTGGATTTTTTTAAACATTTTTAATTCTTAAATGGAGAGTCAACAGTTTTGTTGTTAATTTTGATAGTTACACTATTTTCATATGATTATTAGAGATTTTATATCTTTAGTTGAAATTTTCCAGATGTTGTCTTGGTTTATTTATCTATGGATACAAACCATTCTTTGTTTTGTACAAGCACTTCATATATTTTTAGAGCCACATTTTACATATAATGGCAATATCTATTCTTTGATTTTTTATCTGTCTTTTGATTTTGTTTCTATTTTGGATACGTGAATTTGATATCTTCCTTGATGCTTTTTGGCTTTCATGACATACTTAAAAAAAAAAAACATAGTAACTCTAAGATTATAAAAATATTTTTGCAAAGTACTTGTAATACATTTTTACTTTATTTTACATTGTTTTAAGGAATAAACAATCCAATTTAATTTATTTTCTAAATGTTAAGTCTATTTTATCAAACCCAATTACTGAAGGCATTTTTACCACCTCACTTTATAATTCCATCCCAAAAGGCTATTTTTGTTTTTATTTGAGCTTCTTCTATATTTGCTTACTTCTTGAAGATCTTGCTGTTTTATAAAGACTCCATAAGTACTTGGTAATTATAATAGAACAGTGGGAAGATCCAATGATGGACACAGATGGGGCAAGAAAAGTCTTAGAAGCAATAACCAGCCTTTTCCAGACTGTATCCAGAATAAAGACTCACAAGTGTGACAAATAACAATAACCATTAGTGTTTTCCTGGGCAACATCTCTCATTTTATAATTAGATACACTAAGGCCCAGAGGGACAAAGTGGCTTGACCAAGGCAATTTAGTTAAAGTAACTCAGCTGACATCATCCCAACTATTGGAATAACTTTCCCAAACATTCTGATAAAATGACAAATTAGGGGCACAGTATTGGGATGCAGGGAAGTGTATGGCAAAATCTTATAAATGAAAAAGAAAAAAAGAGTAGCTTTTGATTGACTCATATTAGAATCTTACAGTTTCATCCATCAGATTAAGCTTACCCAGCCTTCACAGCCTATTTCCTCAGCAATCTTCACATGTATAATCGTTTGACAGGACAGTGACAATCTCCATGACACTAGGAAAGCTGGTCTCTCTGTTGTTCGTCTAGCTCCTCATTTTAAACTTCAGTTGCTCTTATTGGTCAGGTAGTCAGCATTATATTCCTTTAAACACACAGCCATAGTCATTCACAAATTCTTCACATCTAGCTAGTAAAATATTCTTTGACAAATGAATATAGTACATCTATATAAATAAAATCTCAACATTTGCCATTTTCTCTATAAACAGCCCTCTTTTCTTGTATCACATTTACTTAGGTTTCTCCATTTTCTGTATCCTCATGAAGCAATTTTTTGTTTACTTGTTTTAAAATATTCATTCTATTACTCTCTAAGGCATGCTGATTGAATGACAGTTTGTATATTCATAACTTATATAACACATTATTTCTTTAATATCGATCAGCCGATTAGGAATGTGTATACACACAAATACTTGCGAGAATAATAGCTGACTGTGGACTGGACAATAAGACAATGAGAACTTCTTGGCTGGTTCTTTCCAAAGTGAACAAGTAAGGGAATCAATATGAATCTCCCAGAGAGGTCTGGTTGTTGCCTCAGGATATGAACTCTGGCAAATATTTCCATCAGAAACTGGTGAGGGCACCCTTTATAGGGTGATAGATTTATTGATGGGAAACGTAAGGTAAAGATATAATAAAGGCAAAACAGTAAGTAAAGATGAGAAAAAAAGAAAATGAACATAGTAAATATGAACAATTGTTAGTTCTCAGAAAGATCATTTTTTAAAGTGGATAAATGAAATAGAAAGAACTTTCAAATTCATACAAAAAGTAAAACTGAGAAAAGAAAAAGGATTCTGTGATGGAATCCAACACTGGATATAATGCTAGAGAAACATTAACCAGTTTAGAATAAATATAGATGAGATAAGGAACCAAAAATGGGGACTTTTTTTTTCAAAGTAGCTGCTTTTGAGTAATATCTGGGAAAAAGGAAAAGACGATCTGCACATTCAAGTTTATGCTGCAAGTTTTATTTTCCCTAAGTCAATATTAGCCAGCTCCTTCAAAGTTGCCTTTTGATGTATTATCATGTTTTATCAACTCTACTACTCAATTGATTATAAGACCCTTCATTAAGAATGAAGAAAAAAAGTTTAACCATAACTCAATGCCTTAAATATATATCACACAAGTGTCCTTTTGCTTTGAAATTTCTTCAGTCTATTCTAGATGAGTTGGCAATTTCACCTACATTTAGTTGCATTGCTATTTGTGTAGAGTAATAGTGTGTTAGCAATTCTATGCATGTATCTCAGAAATAGAATTTAATTCTGTTTTATCTACTTGTGGGTATTGCCTTTTCTTAGGTTCTACATAGTACTTGAAAGTTGTTTTACAACAAAATGTGGAATCAGTATCATTCCTCCAACAACAAAGATTTGTTTCATTCATTTAAAATGCATGTTTGGCTGCTCTTTTTCTGAACCCTTCTGCGTAATCACAGAGACATTTCATTTTAAGAACGACTCATAGTGTAATCTTTGTAATGCCATTTTAAATGGCAATTAAACTCAACACATGTAGTAACAATGAAGCACATTAAACAACTGCATTGAAAAATAAAATAGGAATGACCAAGCTTGTGTACGTGCAGGAACTGACAACTATTTCAAGACTCCCAGCTGGCTGACAGAGATTATAAAACACTACCGATAATGAGATAAAAATCAATTTTGTGTGTGCCTCTTGCGAGAGAATGTGCATCTTAAAATCAATGAAATACAGATCATATTTTTCTTCCAGCCCACTTCCATCTTCAGGATTTACTCCTTCCAGTTAGAAAAGTTAGTCCATAAAAAGAGAAAACACACAAACAAAAAAATAAATAAAAAGAAAATTGTGTTTTTGCTGTGCTTGGTCAGAGAATATATTTGAATAAATTACAGGAACATCAATTGCTAATGATGCTATCAAGATAGCAACATAAGTCATTCAGACTTCAGTCCCCCTCATAAGAAGACCAACTATCCTTAGACAAATAACCAGTGTGAAAATGCCAGAACCTGGGGGGTGAGGCTGAAGCATACCCCTGGACTATAGAGATCAAGAAGGGCCACATTAGAAGGGTAAAAGAGTGGCTACACACTGAGCACATTGCCCCTCCACTAGGTCAACACAGAGTGTCACAGAGAGGGCCCCCTTGGTCTTATGGTTT
The DNA here is from genome assembly GCF_964270905.1 of Leucopleurus acutus. Classification (NCBI taxonomy): domain Eukaryota; kingdom Metazoa; phylum Chordata; class Mammalia; order Artiodactyla; family Delphinidae; genus Leucopleurus; species Leucopleurus acutus. The sequence continues at coordinate 8,802,906 of NC_139154.1, forward strand.
CTCCAGTGGGAAAAGAGAGCCTAACTAAGACATACAGCTCCTCCAGTGTTGCAGGACACTTCCTGGGAGACCCATTCAGGTCTTTCCTATGGCAATCACTGGGGGAATCTGTGGGGCTTGACCACTGGGGATCAGCAAGAGACAGAGAGGGTGTGGGGCTTACAGCAACCAGTGCTCAGACATTGGTAGATAGTGTACCTGCTTGCAGTGTTACACAAGCAGAGATTCCAGCCAGCAGCTGGGCCCATTTCCAGAGCTGAACTGGTGGCCCTGTCTGGCCAGGGAGCTCTTTTGGCAGTTCTATCTGATTTGGGGCCCAAGTCAATGGGCTATACCAGCTGGAGCCCATTCTACCTGGACAGGGCAGCAAATTTTCAGCCCTGGCAAACTGCTGAGCATAGCTTTTACTTCCACCCATTCAGGAAGCCTGGCCAGAGAACCTGGGCCGCTTCAGAGCCCCTCCTATAGCCTCACTCAGGCAGGGAGCCAAACCAGCAGACTTTCCCAACTGTAAAGCACTGGCTGTGGTCACACATAACCACTGAGCCTGAACAATGACTCTGGGCAGACTTGAAGCCCTCCCTATAGCTCTGCCCAGCCACACAGCCCAGCCTACTATGTTACCCAGCAGTGAAGCCCCATGTACAACCTTGACTGATTGCTGAACACAGCCTGTGGCCTCATCCAAGAGGAATCCCAGCAAGTGACCTTAACTAATCATAGAGCAGTCTCTATACCCACCCAAATGCAGTATATAATTAGAGGCCATTCCCAACCAGAGAGCCTGGCCAGCAACCATGCATAATAACAGAGGAAAGCCAGCGACCTTTCTGATTACAAAGCCCTGTTTGCACTCCAACTTCCAACTTCAAGATAGAACTTCTAGCCCCATCTGAACATGGAGTCCAGGTAGTGACACCAGTTGGTAATGGAGCACCTGAGACCCATATAACCAGGAGCAATGTCAGAGCCAAGCTTTATCCCTCTCCAACAGTGGATTTGGCAACAACCACTGGCACTACCCTGCCAGGGAAGATAGGGGGCAGCCTTGACTGACCAGAGGTGATTGCACAGTCCAACTAGTGGCCCCACCAGAATGTGGAGTACAGACAGCAGCCCAGCCTGACCAGAGATCTCACTCAGTAATCCCATTTGAAAGTGGATTCCATCCACCGGGTCTACCTAGTAGTGTAGCCCAGCTACTGGCACATACCCTGAACTCAGAGCATGGGCCATGGCCTCAACCAACTTGAGACCCCATTCCCAACCAGTTGGTAATGGAGCACCTGAGACCTTGACTGGCAAGCCACACTTGGCCACAGACACTACCAGCTGACCTGTTCAGTATCCCAAGCTGAACTGACTGGTGGGTGTCTTTCCCTGATGAAGCATACCTGTAAAGTTCAGAAGAAGAGACCACTTAAGCAAATGAACCACTTAAGCAAATGAATCAATGCAAGGAATCAATGCAAGGAATCAAGGGTTATGAAAAATAAGATAAACATTATACAACCCAAGGAAACTAATAAAGGTCCAACAACTGACTCTAAACATATGGAGATCTGTGAACTGACTGCCAAAGAATTTAGAAGAATCCTCTTAAAGAAGTTCAGAATACACATAAAACTAAACAAAATTAAGAAAATAATGCATGAAAAAGTGAGAAGTTCAACAAAGAAATAGAAACCTTCAAAAAAAAAATAAAAGGCAAAATTTAAGGGCTTAAGAGTATGATGACTAAACTGAAGAATTCAATAGAGAGCTTCAGTATCAGACTCCACAAGACAGAAGAAAGAATCAATGATCTAGGAGGTAGGATATTTGAAATTATTCAAACAGAGGAGCAAAAAGGAAAAAAACGAAAAAGAAGAAACCTATAGGACTATGGTGCACTAGAAAAAGAAACAATGTATTATTTTGAGATTCAAAGGAAGGAAACAGAAAGAGAAAGAAAGTCTATGTAAAGTAATAATGGCTGAAAATGTTCCAACCTGGGAAGAGATATGGGCATCCAGATTCATGAGACCCAAAGAATCCCAAAGAGGTTGAGCAAAATGAAAGATTAAAAAGAACTGAGGATTTGTTCTTCGAAAAAATACACACAATTAAGCCTTTAGCTAGATTAGCCAGGGCAAAAAGAGAGAAGGTCAAAAAAATAAAATTACAAATGAAAAAGGAGACTATATAAGAAAGGAGACCACAGAAATACAAAGAATAATAAGATACTACTATGAAAAAATATATGCCAACAAATTTGACAATCTGAAAAACAATCTGGAATAAATAGACCAATTTCCAGAAACATGTAATTTACCAACATTGACTCATGAAGAAATAGAAATCTGAGCAGATCAACAATGAATAAGGAGACTGAAACAGTAATTGCAAACCTGTCAACAAAGAAAAGCCCAGGACTGAATAGTTTCACTGGTGATTTCTATAAAAAAAAAAAAATCTAAAGAAGAATGCTAATCCTTTTATATCTCTTCCAAATAATGGAAGAGGAGAAAACACTTCCAAAGTTGTTTTAGGGGCTTCCCTGGTGGCGCAGTGGTTGAGAGTCCGCCTGCCAATGCAGGGGACATGGGTTCGTGCCCCGGTCCGGGAAGTTCCCACATGCCGTGGAGTGGCTGGGCCCGTGAGCCGTGGCCACTGAGCCTGCGTGTCCGGAGCCTGTGCTCCGCAATGGGAGAGGCCACAACAGTGAGAGGCCCGCGTACCGCAAAACAAAACAAAACAAAGTTGTTTTACAAGGCCATCATTACTCGGATATCAAAGCCAGAAAAGGACACGAGAAAAGAAAAGTACAGGCCAATATCCCTGATGAATAGAGAAGCAAAAATTGTCTGCAAAATACTAGAAAACCAAATTCAATAGAACAAAACCAGTTTAAACAAATTAAAAGGATCATACACAATCATCAAGTATGATTTTTTCTTCACTTGCAAGGATGGTTCATCTAATACAATCAGTAATTGTGATAAACCTCATTCACAAAATGGAGGAAAAAATACATGATCATCTCAATGGATGCAGAAAAAAAAATTGACAAAATTCAACTTCCACTCATAGTAAAACTTTTAACAAATTGGGTATAAAAGGAGCATACCTCCTCATATAAAAGGCCATATATGACAAGCCCAGAGATAAGATTATACTAAATGGTGAAAGGTTGAAAACTGTTTTTCTAAGATCAGAAACAAGATGAGTACTATTCTCAACACTCCTATTCAGGATGGTACTAGGAGTCCTAGCCGGAGCAATCAGGCAAGAAGAAGAATTAAAGGGCACCCAGATAGGGAAAGAAGAAATAAAATTGTCTCTGTTTGCAGATTACATGATTTTATATATAGAAAATACAGGTGCACCAAAAATTGGTTAGAACAAGAAAAACAAATTAAGTAAAGTTTCAGGATACAAATGCAGTATGTAATAATCAGTTGCATTTCTATACACTAACAACAAATTGTCTGAAGAGGAAATATGGAAGATGATCTCATTTACAATAGCTTCAAAAACAATAAAATAATTAGCAATATATCTAACCAAAAAGGTGAAAAATCTGTACACTGAAAACTTTATGATATTGATGAAAGAAATTGAAGAAGACAAAAATAAATGGAAAGATATTCAATGCTCATGGATTGGAAGAATTAATATTGATATATAATTTCTATGCTACCCAAAGCCATCTGTAGATTCAGTGCAATCTCTATTAAGATACCAATGACATTTTTTATAGAAGTAGAAAAAAATCTTAAAATTTATATGGAATTACAAAAGACCTTGAATAGCCAAAGCAATCTTGGGACAGAAGAACTAAACTGGAGGCATCACACTTCCTTATTTCAACCATTATTGCAAAGCTATAGTAATCAAAATAATATGGTACTACAATAACTGCACACATAGTCATGGAACAGAACAGATAGCCTAGAAGTAAACCCATGCATATATAGTCAACTAATATTAGACAAGGGAACCAAGAGTAATCAGTGGCAAAAAGATAGTCTCTTCAATGAATGTTGCTGGAAAAGTTGAATATTCAATGCAACGGAATGAATCTAGACCCCTTACACCACTCACAAAGATTAACTCAAAATGGATTAAAGACAAATATAAGACATGGAACCATAGAAGTTCTAGAAGAAAACATAGAGTAAAGCCTCCTTGACACTTGTTTTGACAGTGATTTTTTTTTAATTGACACCAAAGTCACCAGCAACAAATTAAGCCGGCCTACGTCAAACTAAAAAGCTTCTACACAGCAAAAGGATGAATAAGCAATATGAAAAAGCAATCTACGGAAATGGTTGTACTGGGGGAATATATTTGCAAATCACATATACGACAAGGGGTTAGCATCCCAAATATATATGGAAGTCATCCAATTCAATAGCAGTAAAACAATCCAATTTAAAAAATAAGCAAAATAATTGAAAAGACATTTTTTCCAAAGTTGCCATTCAGATGGCCAACAGATACATGAAAATGTGCTCAACATCACACTTCATCAGGGAAGTGCAATTCAAAACCACAATGAGATGTCAACTCACTCTTATCAGAAAGACAAGAGAATGGCTCTTTTCAGAAAGACAAGAGATAACAAGTGCTGAGGTTGTAGAGAAAAGGGAACTCATACACTATTGGTGGGAATATAAATGGGTACAGCCACTGTGGAAAACAGTGTGGAGATTCCTTAAAAAATTAAAAATAGAAGGACCACATGATAAAATAATCCCATTTCTGGATATATATCCAGTGGAAATTAAAACAGGATCTCAAAAATATATCTGCATATCTGCATTTCCATTTTCACTGCAGCATTATTCACAATAGTCAAGCCATGGAAACAACCTAAGTGTCTATCCACAGATGAATGGATAAATAGAAAGTGATATGTATATATATGTAATACATGTAAAAATGTGGTATGTAATGTTATACATATATATATATATATATATATAATTCAGCCATTAAAAAAGGCAATCTCCCATTTGTGATAACATAGATGTACCCTGAGGGCATTATGCTAAGTGAACTAAGTCAGACAGAGAAAGACAAATACTGTATGATCTCACTTACATGTGGAATCTAAAAAAACAAATTCAGAAGGAGAGTAGTGGATTGGTAGTTGCCAGGGTGAGGATGGAAGTGGGGGGCTGTGGGGAGAATGGGTGAAGGGGTCAAAGGGTACAAATTTCCAGTTATAAGGTAAGTGATTTCTGGGTATGTAACATCCTGCATGGTTAATTTATTTAGCAATACTGTATTGTATATTTGAAAGTTGCTAAGAGAGTAGATTCAAAACATTCTCAACACACACACACACACACACACACACACACAATTTTAACCATGTGAGGGGATGGACCTGTTAACTAACCTTATTGTGGTAATCTTTTTGCTATATATGTGTGTGTGTGTGTGTGTGTATATATATATATATATATATATGTCTATTATATCACAATGAGTGATAAAAAAATAAAATACAGGAATGTCTAAATTCAATTATTTCTTGACATGTAATTGCAATTTATTTCTTATTTTTCCCATGGCTTCCAGGCCCTGGTTGTTGTCTTTACTATTTGTATTTGATAGATGGAAAGTTTGGTCATGGATTGTCAAGCTGCAGTGCATTTCCCTCTACCTTTCTGTATAGTTGAAGAGCTATGAAGGGTTTTTACATGCTTATGTTTTTTAACAGTTGAAAAAAGACAAAATAAGAAATATATTTTTGATATATAAATTTTACAAAATTCAAATTTTAGTATCCATAAAAAGTTTTATTGGAACAAAGCCTCATACATTTGTTTACTTACTGTCTGTGAATGTTTTGGCATTAAGTTGAGTTGAGTTGAGTTGAGTTGCTCTGATGAAGAGCATATGGCCTTGAAATCTTAAACTAATCCTTTTTAGAAAAATGTTTGTAGACATCTGCTGTCTGTTAATTTCTTATGACCTTTTAGATTTGGTCCAAATAATACTGTATCTGGATGATTGTTTGGATTTTTTTAATTTACTGATTTCAAATTAGAGATAGTACCCCCTCCCCTTTAAATTTTTACTTGTGTTCAAGTTATTCATTTCAGTATAGTGAAATATGCTAAAGTGCTTTTCCACCTCTCTCTTGGAACACATACTTGTACTTTTCTAAATAGACTAAAATTACCATAATCACTTCCTCTTTGACCCAAGAGTTATTTAAAAGAGCTTTTATCTTTCTGGTTACTTCAGATGGTTTGATTTTTTTGTTTGTTTGTTTTGGTTCTTTTGTTATTAATCTGACATATTTTACACTGAATTCAGAAAATGTGTGGATAATTTATAACTCTGCAAAAAAAAATATGATCTTTTTTTGAAAACAACTGAGGAATTTGAAAAGAATTTTCATTTTCAGTATGAATTTTCAGTGATGTATAAAGTTAGATTTATATATTCATTATATGTATTATATTCCTTCTATCCTTACTTAAATTTTGCTTAATTCATCTCTCAAAGGTAGATGACATTGCCTTAATTTTCTGAGTAAACTTATTTTAATAACAGAGGTCTACATACATAAATCATTTTAAAAATCCATTCACCATATGTTTCAAGAGGCCCTAAACTCTACCTGATAAAAAAAGAGAGAGTCCCTGCTCTCATGAAACCCTCATGATGGGAAATATTTTATGGAAACCTAAACAATGTAAAACAAAAGCAAAAAAAATGATTTCAATTCAGCTGAATTAGTACTAAAAAGGATAAGATACTACAGATATACATTAAGGGAATTTTATTCTATCTGAAAAGCCAGGACCTCTTCCCCTTGCGTTTTTATTTTAGATGTTATTTAATATATGGTTTCCTAGTGAGTGTGTGTTCTGGGGAGGAAGTGGTAGCAGAATGAGAATTATAGGCAGGGGAAAAGCAAATGTGTGAAGGTGTTGAGTAAGGAAGGAGCAGGAAGCTGCAAGTGAAAGGAAATAACTAGGGTTGGAGTGAAGAGAAGAGAGAGACATGAGGAACACAAGACTGGTCCTCTGTCTGGAAGACAGAGTACTGAAGATTCTGGGTTATTTCCTAAGAGCAAGGGAAGGATTTTAAACAAGGAACACCATGATACTATTTAAATTATTTTCAATTTCAAATACATCTGTTTTCTTCAGCGGGAAGGATGGTTTGGAGAGGTTGGGCAAAATTGGATATAGGAAGAAAATTCAGGATACTAAACTCTACCACTATTTACACATGGGAGGTTTTTACTATTTCTTTTTGTCAACTTGAAATCTACCCATTTTAAAGAAAATGTTATGATCACTTTTGTTTGTTTTTTCTGTATATCCCTAGTGAGTTATCCCTGAATTTTCTGTGCATTTTGTCTGTATCTCCAGATTCACCGTGATTTCTTTAAAAAGTGTATTGTTTGTGGGTGTACATTTTTATTTTATGTACATAGCATCGTGTTACTTATTGCATTGTGTTTTGCTGCTTCTAACTGCTGCCTAACTCTATATGATGTACATCCAGCTCATTTTACATCTTCAGTCTCCTAATCATGTACAACCAGGGTATTTAAAACTCACCAAAATCACAAATAATGCCAGTTATCATAGACATGTATTTCCTTTAATGGATATATGTGAGCTTTTCTTTTTGATATATAGCCAGGGTGAATTTCAGGGACATAGTATATATGCCCATCCCCAGATTGTCTGCCCTAACCTACCTTCCGTGAAATGTAAATGAGGATATTTATTTTGTCACAGCTCACCAACACTTCATATTATTCAGTTTCTATTTTTTTTTAATATTTGGTATAAATGATAACCAAAAAAATCATTATAAGAATTTCAAACATACCTAAAAATAGAGAAGAGTAAAATGGACCCTCTTAAATTAATAGTTATTTACATTTGCTTTAATTGTTTTTTAATCATTTTGCTGATATATTGAATTCAAATCATAGTATGGTGATTTCCATTTGGTGCTGTAACAAATTACCAGAAATTTAGAGGCTTGAAATAGCAGAGATTTATAACCTTATAGTTCTGGAGGTCAGAAGTCCAAACTGAGTCTCACTGAGATAAAATCAAGGTATTGGCAGAATGCTATGCACTTCTGAATGCTCTAGAGAGATTTTATTTTCTTGCTTTTTCCTGTTTCTATAAGCTGCTCCCATTCCTTGGCTTCTGGTTCCATTCCATTTTCAAAGCCAGCCATGACTTCTGAATCTTTCTCACATCACATCACTGAAACTGGATGTTCTACTGCTATCTTTTACATTTAAAGCAACCTTGTGATTATGTTGGGCCCATCCAAATAATACAGGAAAAGTTCCTTATTTTAAGGTCACCTACTTATCAACTTTAATTTTATCTACTACCTTAATTCCTCTTTTGTAGTATAACATACTATATTACAGGTTCCAAGGTTTATGGTGTGGACATCTTTGAGGCGCCATTATTCTACCCACCACACTTAGAAATCATCCATCAATGATTCATTTCTAAAGACTAAGAACATTTTGTTATATAACCACAATACCAGAATCATGCCCAACAAGTGTTGCTGTTTCTTTCTTTCTTTTTTTACAATCAGGATCCAATCAAGGTCTGCTCACTGCATTTGGTTGTTCTAATGTCACTTAAGCATTTATTACACTGACTTTCTTTTTTTCAAGAAATTGATTTGTTAAAAAGTTTTGAGTCCACCTTCCTGCAGAAAATCACACTTTATGGGTTTGTTCTAATGTTTCATGATATTGAGGTAGTCATTGTAGTTCCTTTAAACCTCAAGCTAGATTTAAAGGCCAAAAGAGATTCAAGTTCAACATATTTGGTGAAAATACCTGTCAGTATTTTCTATATATTTCACATTGTATCATGTTAGAAGGCTCATGATAGCTCCCTGCTTTGTTGTAATAAAATGAGGTTTGAACATTCATTCTTAAGGTTGAAATTTGCTTATTGCCAACAGCTATGGAATTTCATCGCCTCCACTCTGCCACTGTTGGAAATCTTGGTGGATTTTTAAAGCATTATCCACCTAGTTATTATCAATGGGATACATAATTTTTCAACCACATTCAGTGTTGCCATAATTCAATTAGGCCATTCTGTCTTTCTTTTAATTTGGTCTCATTCACACTATATTTTTATAAGGCTTGTCTACAGTTTTTGGTTGGTGGATGGTGCCCTTTCCTGTTTCTCAGTGCTGTTACAGAATCCTCTATTTATTTATATACTGCTTTTGACATTTCAATGGGAATTTTTGAGGGCGGAAGACTAGGTTGGATACCTATGTCATTTTTTTTTCAAAAATTTTATCTGTAGAGACACAGATGACGTATTTCTGATAACAGTGTCTACTGATTAATAGAAAACATAGGAAAAAAATGACAGTATGCTTTTAGTAACTAAAATATGTGTGAAATATAATCAAAATAGAGAATTTATATGCATTTTAAAATAGCAATTCAAATATGTAATAGATACATATTGTTAATGTTCTGATAATGTCTAATACATGCATGGATTCATGAACTCCTTGCAATTTATGACTCTCCCCAGGAGACTATGGACTTTAGAGTAGAAACCATGACTTAAGGAATATGATTTCCAATTTGGAATTTCAATGGGACTTATCATCTGAATTAATTCTTAATCCCTGGTCTATGGAAGTGCAGTTGAAAACTAGCACTTTAATGCTTAAATGATTCATATAATGAATTACCTTTTCAGCAGCTAAATGTTACCCTAGGGGTGTAAAATATGGACCATAGTTTCCTAAATTATCCATTTTTTTTGTCCATAAATCGCTTTGTATTCATTTCATTATTCAATAAGTATTTATTTTTTGTCTATATATCTTTTTGTTGTTATATGTTGGGGATATAGCAGTAAGAAAAATAGATACTATTATGTTTTTCTTGCATATAGAGTTTGTAGTCAGTTCTGAGAAGATGAATCTGATTTTCTTCCCATTAACCTGGATAAGATAGGGATAATTTTGGTATTGAGGGCAGTTCTATTCTTTGGGACAAGTGAAGTGAGAGCCTGTATATTTGTTCTGATTAATTTATCTGTTAATAATAGAAAACACTAAATGAACAGTGGCTTAATTAAAAACAAAAAAAAGTATTTTTTTTGTCACCTGGAGGTAAGGATTCCAATTGCTGGTATGACTCTTTTCCACTTTAGGGACTTTACTGATCAGGGTTCAATCAGGGAAGAGGAAACACTAGCAGTTTTTATCAAGGGATATATAATAGAAATTAGATTTTGAATAATTTTGGAAAGAGCTGGGAAGCAAAAGTCCAGGAGAGTGTTGAGGGATGATAAAATTTATCTCTGACCAACCAATCTGAGAAGCCAGGCATGTTGAGTGGCTAAAATTGTACTGCAGAGAAACAGCTCATGGGGTGGTCTATGGAAAATCCCATTTCTGTGTGTTACCTTCTCTGTGGGTCCACTGCCAAGCTTCTTCTGGAAGGCCCGGAGCTGCTGTTGGCTGACAGGATCAGCATCTGGGAAGGTCTGGACACAGAGCAGAGGAGAGCTGGGGCTGGAACCCACTGGCACCTCTGCATCTGCCTGTCACAGTGTCTGACCTTGGTGACCATCAGAGAATAATGGCTTCTGCCTGAGTGCCATCCTCCAAATGTCCTGCAAATTCTTCTTTTGGAAAACTCTATCCCAGAAACTTCCAGAGAATATGATTCTGGGAAACTAAACTAAACCAAGTCAACATAGCTCAAATACCAAAGGTACAAAAGCCCAGCCAGGTACACAAAAACAAAGCAAGTAGGCAGAGGATTCACTTGGATGATAAGGAGTCACTTAAGCAGGTGGTTCACGTGGGTACAATATTGTGAGAGAACGTTAAGAAGTAAGATTAAGAAGGTAAAGTGGTAAAAATTGTGTGAGATATTACCAAAAAGGAGGGGGTATCAAATATATTTTAAAGGTAAAGTGTAGATATAGAAAATATTAAGCATTAGGATAACATTGTAAATTATAATATTTAGTTAGTGATTTCTGGTTCACTTTTCCCTTTTCATCTTTATTTTACATTATTGAAAAAAAAATGACCTGAATTCAGGACTATTTTGCCTTTTTTCAGACAAGTATGCTATCTCGATGAGCTTAATGAATGAGCACTGAAGTACATATTGGACAGTGATGGAGTGTGTGTTCCTAATGTGTTTGGCAAGTGCTCTGAGGGAAATTACTTTGTTCTTATTCAGACAGACACCATCCTGTTCTCCCTAAATAATATGCCTATAGTCAGTCATTTCTGTGTGAGGACGAGGGATGGTGGGTATTGAATAAGAAGCAAACATTGCTGAGATTTATTAAGATGAGAGTTAAGCAGTGAAGAGACACACTTGGTACAGTATTTTTCCTGGTAGCTCAGCTGAATTTTGCACTCAGACACCCAATTGGCTGTATTCATATCTATCCAAGGATGCTGCATCATTAGGAAAATGCCTACAGCTCCTAGGTAAGGAGGATGGGAGTTTGCAATCCAAGAGCTAGGGTTCTAAAAAAAAAAAAAAACGGTTCTCATAGGAAATTCCATTAAAGGAAAATACCCTCCAGTAAAGCTGCATTCCTTTCCACAACTATCTCGCAGTGTTCCACATTGTGCTTTCTGAAGAATATCCTACAGGGTAGGGAGGAATAAAGTAGACACAGCTCCTACATGTGAATGTTAGGGAAAATATATAGTTGAAACACTAAGCACTAAATTTTCCTCCAGAGACTTCTGGACCTCACAGTATCTTCTCTCCTTCTGTGGAAAAAGAGCCCCAGATTTGACAGCTGGGTACATGTCTGCCTGAAGATTACATTTTCCAGCCTCCCTTCGAGCTGGATGTGGTCATGAAACTAAGTTCTGCTAAGGAAATGAAAACAGAAGTAGTGAGATTAATTTTCAGTATTTGCCTCCAAAGGGAGGTGGTTTACTCTTTTCCCTTTTCATTTCACCTTCTGGTTAAGTGCAAATGCAGGTTATCTTAGATCAAGAGATTATGTTAGGAATGGATACCAATTCTTCAGATAATCATAAGTTTAAAAGAATCTTGGTTCCTGTAGTAAAGGCCTCAAATACATTTTCACTTCTCCCATCAATAGCTGGAGTCTATTTCTCATCTCCTAGAGTGTAGATGGGCCCTATAGCTGCCCATAAGCAAGACAGTATGCTAGAAGGGACTCTCTCATGTCTAATACCAAGGTCTAAAAGAATCACAAGTTTCAGCTTTTGCACTTTTTTGAAGCTCCCTTTTGGAAGCTAGTTGTCATATAAGAAATCTTATTACCCTGAAAACATCATTCTTTTAGACAGCTCCAAATAGCCATGTTAGAGGCTACTGGGTACAGAGAAATGCCCAGCCAACTCCTAGCTGTTTGAGTTACCCCAGGTGAGAAACAAAAACATGTGAGTGAGGAAGAACACTAGGGACCTTCTATCCCTGACGTATACCACAAGAAACAGAAGAACTACCCAGCTGAGTACAGTTCAGATTAAAGAATTATGAGGAATTATGAAAAATAATAAAATGGTTGTTACTTTAAGTTAGTAAATGTTGGAATATTGGTGTAATTTGTTATGCAGCATAGATCACTGAAACCCTTTTTTTTTTTTTTTTAGTGATCCCACCAACATCTCACTCAGGGGCCACCAGGGACTGATGCTATAAGGACAGACATTGTGGAGCAGGATGTTTACCTCCTTCCCAGACAGACATTGTGGAGCAGGATGTTTACCTCCTCCCCAGCCTTATCCCCTCCCTACAGGCTGGCAAAATCCATATTTTGAAACCTAATACAAGCCCAATAAGAGGCTGGGCTCTAGAGCCTTAGCCTTGCTATTCTTTTTTTTTTAAATTGAAGTAACATTGGTTTATACTATTATATAAGATTCATGTGTACACCATTATATTTCTACTTCTGTGTACACTACAGCATCCTCACCACCAAAACTTTAGTTTTAATTTTACTCATCTGATACAATCACACTGCTTCCTCTTTGAAAATTGCTCAGAGAAGCTCTGCCTGAACCACAAAGTTTGAGTATCAGGGTTTAAGCTATGGAGTTGACAGGACCTGTTTCACCACAGCTGATGACTGGAAATCCTTTCTTTCTCCCTCCTGACCTCAGATGTCAGGTCTCTTATTCTCAACTAACTTTTATTGATTCAAGAATTTATATAAGAGCTTCCCTGGTGGCGCAGTGGTTGAGAGTCCGCCTGCCGATGCAGGGGACACAGGTTCATGCCCTGGTACGGGAGGATCCCATATGCCCGGAGCGGCTGGGCCCGTGAGCCATGGTCGCTGGGCCTGTGCATCCGGAGCCTGTGCTCTGCAATGGGAGAGGCCACAGCAGTGAGAGGCTCGCATACTGCAAAAAAAAAAAAAAAAAAAAAAACTATATAAGTTATGTCCTAATTCATATATATGGCAATCAATGATTTTTTACAAAATCATAAATGATTTTACTGCTGAATTTTGCAGCTTATAATTTTTAAATTTAATTTGAACATATTTAAAAGATTGTACTGGGAATTTTAAACAGATGTTTTTACTCTTAATGACTTCACAGTTTTTATTGACTATATTCCAGTCTATTTAATTGCTGAGAAGCAAATATATTGAACTTGTTAAGCTTTCTGGTTCTGACATGTGCTATAGAAATGGCCAAAATATTACAATGTTATCTAGTATTTTCTATGTCTCAAAGCTTTAAAATTATCTGTTTTATCTTAACATATTGGATGAATGAACTTACCACAGTATTATTATTGCTATGGCAGTTGTTATTTTTGTCTTTGGTATTTCATTCTTTTTTTTCCATATTATAAATTTATTATTGTGCTTCTTTGAATTTTCTGGTATCTGCCCCATTGTAAGTGCAATATCGCCATTCATGGAACTTTTCTATCCACCCTATAGAGAAGCAAGAATATTAAGGCATGGACAGTGATTTCCTCATTGGTGCTAAAGGAGGTATGAAATATCACATAAAGAGAAAAAAACATATATCAAGTTTATGCTCAACTTTCACATTGAAATGCAACCAGTATTTTCAAGGAAAGAATATCTACACTTTAAAAATGGAATTCATAATATAACATTTAATGGACCCAAACTTTTGAAAAATCTATCCCTCTGATTCTAAATGCCCTCCTCCTTCTTCATTGAAACTTAAAAAAAATCTTCCAAAACATTTATTCAAATGACATTTAAGATTCAGCTGCTATGTGAAATATTTACTGTATAACATTACTGAATAATTTTCCTTTGTGTAGGCATAAGAGTATAGCATTTAAAAGTTGCCAGGGACTGAACAGACAGACTGTCTTATTCAAACCTCTCAATTTGTAAGCCAAAATACATGAGTAGCCTGCTACAAATGGTGGTCTTTCATATAAACACACACACACAGAAATCTTCTACTCAACCACTACAGCAGTCCCGATTCTCATTACCTAATTTTTGAAATGTTCTATTGCAATGAATTGCCTTATAACTGCATCTCCTTGGTACCACATTTGTTATATCATATCTGCATGCATAACTTCTCGAATATCCTCTCAAAACCCTCTTTTTGTTATATTACTCTCCACTCTCAAATGAATTCCCCAGTGCCAAGATGATCAAGGTCACAAATTCTAGTCTAATATTAAAGATGATGCAATAACTGTTCCTGTTTTGAAACATTATGTTTCCACTAGTTTGAAAAGGAAGTTTCTAATCCAGAATGGTCAAAATGCCTTGTGTGGGCTTCTCTGGTGGCGCAGTGGTTGAGAGTCCGCCTGCCGATGCAGGGGACACGAGTTCGTGCCCCAGTCCGGAAAGATCCCACGTGCCGCGGAGCAGCTGGGCCCGTGAGCCATGGCCGCTGAGCCTGTGTGTCCGGAGCCTGTGCTCCACAACGGGAGAGGTCACAACAGTGAGAGGCCTGCATACCGCAAAAAAAAAAAAAAAAAAATGCCTTGTGTATTCACACCATTTTTAACTTTTTAAATACCTTGAAAAACCTAGATTATCCTCATCTTCATTTATAAAAATGTCTAACATACGTATTGATCATAAAATAGTGCTCTCTTTATACCAATGCAAATGCCTACCTTGTTTTGAGACTCAATTAATAATAGACCCTTCATCATAAAGCTCTCATTGCTCATAATAACTCCATTGATTTTCCCTTCTCTCAACATCTAAAGCTTTTGTTATTTGCTAATCACTTGGAATTTACTCCATATTGCTTGGATCTGTTATTTTCTCTCATTTATTTAAGCTTATGTCCTCAACTAGACTTCAAACTTTTTGTTTTGGAGAGGTATTACTAACCCACATTTTTCTTTATTTTCCATCACAGGGTCTAGAAAAGTTTTCATAAGCACTCTCAAATAAATTAGTAAAAAAATAAAGAGTTCAAGTAAAAAAAAAACAAACAAACAAAAAAAAAACAGCTTACCCTGTAGACAAAATGAGTTTGAATTAAAAACACTGATGTATTTATTGAGCACATGCTATGAACTGAGTTTTTTGCATAGTACTACATGTGAACTTTCTCATTCAGCTAATTAAATAGAGTTTGGCTTGAAATAAAGTGTTTGCATTTAAAATAGCTTGGAACATAGGTAAATTTAGAATTTATGAAACAGACTCTAAATGCTCAGAAGCTTTTGTCTTCTGGAAAGGAATTACTTGTTTATTTATCTGAAAATAATTTCTTAAAGAAGTGTTTCTTTGGGAGGATATCAGAGAATGTACTGAAGCAAAAAAGGAAGACACAAGGAAAGGTAGATAGCCAAACGACACAATAATTATGCTTCTCAGATTATGATGTCAGACATGCAAACCTGCTCCTTGAATTCCATTTGCTGGTTGTGTTCTAACACCAAGTGATAATTGAATTTTTATTTAATTTGTTTCCCTCCCAGAGCCAACTTATCTCTGAATCTTGCCAAGAAGCACTTATTTGCAAGTAATGGTGCCCTCATCTTCCTTGTATCTTGGCTTCCATGTCTCCTGATTACATTCTTTTTTTTTTTTAACATCTTTATTGGAGTATAATTTCTTTACAATTGTGTGTTAGTTTGCTTTATAACAAAGTGAATCAGCTATACATATACATATATCCCCATATCCCCTCCCTCTTGCATCTCCCTCCCATCCTCCCTATCCCACCCCTCTAGGTGGTCACAAAGCACTGAGTTGATCTCCCTGTGCTATGCAGCTGCTTCCTATTAGCTATCTATTTTACATTTGGTAGTATGTATATGTCAGTGCTACTCTCTCACTTCATCCCAGCTTACCTGTTCCCCTCCCCGAGTCCTCAAGTCCCTTCTCTACGTCTGCGTCTTTATACCTGTACTGCTCCTAGTTTCTTCAGAACCTTTTTTTTTTTTAGATTCCATATATATGTGTTAGCATATGGCATTTGTTTTCCTCTTTCTGACTTACTTCACTCTGTATGACAGTCTCTAGGTCCATCCACCTCACTACAAATAACTAAATTTCATTTATTTTTATGGCTGAGTAATATTCCATTGTATATATGTGCCACATTTTCTTTATCCATTCATCTGTCGATGGACACTTAGGTTGCTTCCATGTCCTGGCTATTGTAAATAGAGCTGCAATGAACATTGTGGTACATGATTCTTTTTGAATTATGGTTTTCTCAAGGTAACTTTACGTCATGCTATGTGCTTCCTTTAAATCCACTTTGGTTCCTCAATAGTCAGCACTTCTGCATCCTCAGGCAATATATTTTCCTAAAAGAGCACAATAGCTAACATTTTCTAACCCTTTGTGAGTTCCGTAAGACTATAAATTCATTATAATGGAGTAAGCGAACTCCTGCAACTTGTGTCCATATATATCCCACCAAAATATAGGTGTGCTGATTAACACATAATACAAATGCTTTATGTTCCAAATACCCTCCCAGAGGAAAGAATGTGTGTTTGAGATTATTTCTCAGCATTATGTAAAATGAAAGGGGCATGTGTGTATAATTAAAAAGCTGCAAATGTCACTGACTCTGTGGTCAGGAGTCTAGCTTAAAAAACTTCAGGCAATTGTGTATTTTGTGACCTTGTCTACTTGCCAAAGTAGAGATGATTCAAAATAAAACTGCTGAGCTGAGAACAGAGAAACAAATTTCAGGCACAATGATTTCTCTCTGGCACAGAAAGATCAATGCAGGGCAATTTTAGGGTGTGGAATGGCCACTATTCCAATTTTGTCTATCTATCTTTTGATGTACTAGTTTCAGAGAGGACTTTCAGTTAAGAAGAGTGAAAATCTGATGTCTGGTTCCTTTTGACAGTGATATGTCTTAGTGTAATAGCCCAGAGTACAGGCATAGGACACATTCTGTGTGGGTTCAAATCTCAGCTCCATCACTTTCTAGCTGTATAAAATTGGGAAGATATTTAAATTCTCTGTACCTCATTTTCCTCATGTTTAATCTAGAGTCGATAATGGCACCCACCTCCTAGGATTGTTGTCAGGATGAAATGAGTTAATATATGTAAAGAGCTTAGAAAGGTGTCAGGCATATAGTAAACCCTTATGTATTAGTTATTATTATTCAGTGTGGACCCAGCCCATCCTGGCAATTTCTGTCCCTCAGATATTCAGATTCATCTCTTGCTCTCTTCCTTTCCTCATGAAAACTTTCTCTAACATCCTTCCGCACATTAAAGCGAGAAAACCAAGTGAAGAATTAATACTTTTCAGCACCATAAGTGGCAGGCCCTTATATTAGGTCAATGATAATTACTTTCAAAAGTAATTACTATAATACTTTCATACATATGGATGATGTCATACCCTTCACAGGTGAGGAAACTGAGCTTTAGAGAGGGAAAGTTGCTTGGACAAGATTACACGACCAACATGCAGCAGAATCCAGCACTTAGGGCAAGTCTGTTTAAATGCAAAGCCCCCAGTCTTTTCAAAATAGCAGGCTATGCTTTACTTTTCCCTCTAAAAGCATGTGTAATTCAACCTATAATTTATAAAATGTTTTTATAAAATTGTCTTAGTTGATTCCTGCAAGAAATCTAAGTGATCTATAGTACAATATGTCACTTTACAAATGAAAAAAATAAGGTTAATGGAGAATGCAAGTTTACTCACCTTATACAGACAGTACATGGCAGAAAAAATGCAAAAATAGGTTATCTTAATATTTTTCCTGATGGTTTCCACCCAAGTGATTTATAGTGACAGGCAACATTCAAGTACAAATTTTTTCTGGAAGAATTGTGCATTTTTAGCAAGTAGCTAATGGTCATGGTATAAAAACCCAATAGAGAAGTTTCAAGCAGCAGTCAGTGGGAGCTACTATGTGTGAAGGAGAATCCTGGAATCACACCTATTAGGTCACACAGCCTACTTCCTGCCTCACCTCTGTGCTCACTAGCCCTATGTGTCACATTTAGGATGACTCACCTTTGACAAGAATAAAAACTGCTTCTGCTGATACTGGAATAGAGAAATTATAGAGTTAAAAAACTAGGAATTCCAAGCCAACTCTGAAATTCTAGATAGAGAACTACAGAACACTGGGACACAGGTGGCATTTTTACTTCTTTTTGTTTCAAGTTTTAATATTTTCCACTTAGATCTCTAAGTATGATGATAGAAATTGTTTTCCTCTATTACATGGATGAGGGACTCAGAAGTACCATGAGTCTTTCTTTTCCAAAAGAAAGACCTTGTTTTGCCTATGTCTTTATGATATAATCCAACAAAGGCAGTATTTATGTGGAAGCATTTTAAAAGTCAGCTGGCATCCTAGGCATGCTTCTCTAAAATGGAATACAACATCCACATAGAAACTAGACTTGTGGTAGTGAAAGAACTCCACTATTTTGGAAATCTACTGGAAATCCCATTTGTCAGAGCATCCCGGCTAACACTGTTGGCAAATTCACCTCTCAGAATAAGAGAATAGGGAGATTGCTAGTTTGGATCTAATTTATGTTAATGAGAATAAATACCAGGAATGGTGAAAGATTATTATGCCAATGTTATGGACTGAATACGTGTGCCCCTCTCCCAAGTTGATATACTGAAGCCCAAATCCCCATCCCTAATGTAATGGTACTGGAGGTGGGGCCTTTTGGAGGAAATTGGATCATGAAGGCAGAGCTCTCACGAATGGGATTAGTGCCCTTATGAGAAGAGACAGGAGAGAGTTGATTGCTCTCTGCTCTTTACCACATGAGGACACAAGAGAAGACAGTCATCTGCAAACCAGGAAACATGCTCTTACCAGACACTGGATTAGCTGGAACCTTGATCTTGGACTTTCCAGCCTCTAGAACTGTGAGAAAAATTTCTGTTCCTTAAACCACTCAGTCTAGTTTGTTATAGCAACCTGAACTGACTAAGATAGCCACCTTGAAGTTCTCAGCAGCAAAATAAAAAATAACATAGTAATAAAAATAAACAGAGGTAATTAAAACATAGTTCACATGTGCTTTATTATTAAAAATTAAAATCATAAAATATATAATCTCATGGCTATATCATGTTGTTTATCGAACATCTAGTTTGTCCAAGATATTTTTAAAATATTAGTGTAAACTAAAACACTAAAAATCACAGGATGTAAGTTTTTTTCATCATTTTGTAGTTCAAGAATATAAAATTCACAAAGATTGTGGGGAATGTCCAGGTTTACATACATCAGAGCTGGGAATTGGACCCAGATCCATATTGAAAACCCTGATATTTGTATTGTGACAGTGAATGAGGCTTTCATATGGAAGACTGACCAAAAGATATTAAAAACATTAAAGAAAGAAGTTTGAACCATATAGTAGCAAATTATCCCAGGAAAAATTGGCCAAAGCACACATCAAACACCCAGCATCCCTGAAAATTATGACATGGATTTTATTCATGGAAGGAGGTGTAGATAAGGAAAGCCAGAGCCTGGATTAAAACCAGAGCCAGAATGAACTGAAGTTTATAAAATATTACAAACATAATTCATAGAAGTTGTACTTGTTTGTCTGCTTTTGTTTGTTTTGTTTTGATTAATAAAAAGTAGGAGGGCTAGGTCTGTTGTATGGAAAAAATTTCAGCAATACAACATAAATAGAATAAAATGAGAAGGTAGAATGAGTGAACTCAAACCTTGTTTTAATCGTCTCTTGCAAGAATATACTGAAAGTTCAAAACGGTAGAAAAATATGATAAATAGTACATTTAAATTCTAGGTAATTTGAATATTACAGGAAAATTCCAACCTAATTTTTGTACACCGATTCAGACAAAAGTTCACAGATTGCTAAATTAATTTAAAGATGGGAAGCTGAGAATACTATTTCTATTTAGAGGTGATGGAGAAAAAAAGTCAAATATGACAACATATTTTATTTCTAAATTTATAGAAATAGAAAGCAGTCAAAAACAGGGTATTTATTTTGGAGAAGAGAAGATAAAGAGGTGACAAAAATAATTTCTTACAAATACCTGAAGAACAGTTATGTGGAAGACACAATGCCTTTAAAATGATTTTTCTCAAATAGGAGAAAAATAAAGGGGAATGGATAGAATTTTTAGGAAAGAATATTTTGCAAAGGGAAAACTTGGAAGCGCTTATTCACTAATATGGTCATTCCTTATAAAAGGAGACTCTGTGTGTTTGGTGTGGACTTTTACTCTTTTTTACTTTCTGTACTTCCAAGTTGTTTCTACTTTTCCTCTGTAAACAAAACTTGGGGATGTTGGCTTTTTGAAAAAAATAATCAGGAATGGCCGGATTGATAAGTAGCACTTAATTAGTTATTTGATGCAGTGTAGCAGCCTGAAAGGGGAGAACTAGAAATGTGGAGAAAGTTATTTCTAGGCAAAACAAAGAGCATGTGTAAAGGCCTTCATATTGGAGGGGGTTTGCCTTGTTAAAGAATAAGGTGAAGACTAGAGTGTAGTGACTGAGGGGAAGTGTGAAACAATGGGGAGAGGCAGTAACAGAAGGCTATGCCATGATGGGAAGGCATTGGCTTTCACTTTGACTGGGGTCAGAAGCCATTTACAGTACTTGAAAAGAGAAGTAGCTTGAACCAAGAGATTGTTTTCCCCCAGCTTTATTGAAGTATAACTGATAAATTAAAATTGTATATATTTAAGGTATATAACTTGATTTTATATATATATATATATATATATATATATATATATATATATATATACACATTGTGAAATAATAAACACAATCAGTCCACTGAGGTTGCTATATTGAGAGTAGAAAGAAGTTAAAAACAAAGTATCCATTTAGTAGACTACCATGGTTGTCTGGGTGAGAGACTATGATTACTTGGACCAGGAAGAAAATACTGGATGTATGAAAAGTGGTACCAATTTGAATATTTCACTAATAACCAACAAGATTTACTAAACAAATGGATGAAGTTTGTAAGATAAAGAGAAGGATAAAAGGTGACTGCAAAATATTTGGTTTAAACAATGGGAAAGTTGGAGGGACAGAATAATTACAGGGCAAAAAGACTTGAGAAAGTCCAGCAATGCATCATAAGTCAAGGACATAATAACAAGGCTCAAATTGGAAAGGCCTATTAAAATACAGGTAATTTTGGCAATTGATAATTTGATTCATGAATTCAAGAAGATCTAGGAAGGAAGGGTGTACCATTTGGGAAGTACTGGAGAGTATATGACTTTTAAATCAATGGAGCTAGATGAAATCACATGGGAGTGAGCAGAGTTAGAGAAGAGGTTTAAAGGCAGAGTTCTGCACATGCCAAATTATAGAGATTGGGAGGTAAGGAAAGTGAGTAACAATTGAGGAATTAGGAAAATCAGGAGAGTGTGGTGTCCTTAAGAAGCTACCTGAAAACAACGTTTCAGGATAGTGAGAATGATCACTGCTGATAAGTCAAACCAGATGAAAGACTTGAGAATTGACTAGTAGATGTGGAAACAGAGTTGTCAGCAGTGATCTTGGCAAAGTACACTTTAGTAGAGTGATTAAAGCAACAGTATTATCGGGGAGAGTTTAATAGAAGATAAGAATCTAACATCCAGGGTCAGTGAGGATAGACAAATCATGAGAAGCAAATCATTTTGCTACAGTGAAGAGAGATGGGATAGTAAATAGAAAGAGACAGGGAGTCCAAAGAGCTTTTATTTTAGTTGTTTGCTCTTTATTATTTAATTTATTTAATTAAATATTTATTTAGGATGGAGAAATTACACAAAGTTTGTCTGTTGATGGGTGTGATCCAGTGGAAAGGAAAATGAGGGTAATTGGAACAATGTCGTTGTTAGGTGAGTGGGGAAAGGGTGTCATGAACAGATGGAGAAGTTAACCTTTGAAAGTATCCATAGTTCAAGACTGGAAGATGTAGTTAGAGGTAAAGAAGTGAGTGGATAAATGTGCTCACGGTAAGGAGGTAGCAGCCTTCTAAAGGTCCCTTTTTTGTCCATGAAACTCAAGGAGGATCAGTTTAAATGATATTTTGTCTTCTTATTTCTGCTGCCAGATTCATCACATGCTCAAGTATTAACCAAGTCACCTTTCTAAACTACCCTAACTCCAAACCAGGGCAAGAGCCTTTGGCATTTATTTTATTTTACATGAGGATTTTCTGACCACTACAGCACAACAAATAAATGGGTATATCAAAAAGCAATATGTTCTTACAGTGATTCAAATAATGAGGGCTTATCATGGAATTATTCAAGAAGATAATTGGCACAGAATTCACAGTCTACAACAAGACCAAGAACATGTAAAAAAATTTAGTATGTGATGAAGGTAGGCCTTCAAATTGTTGGGAAAAAATGTGATGGTTTTAAAATGGAGTTTATGTGATTAACTTACTCTTTGGAACCGAAAAAACAAAGTTGGATCCTTAAGCTATTAATTTTATCCTAAAATAAAATCCAGATTGATTAAAAGTATAAATGAACAGCAAAGAGAGAGAAATTAATTCATTGAAAAAATACCCTATTTATATGACAATGTAGAAAATGTTTTAAACAATTTTATTTTATCAAATTAATATCATATATATTTAAAATATGATCTAAAATAAAAATTAGCAGACCACTATGTGTAGCTGTTTCTTCTGGTTTGTACCTGCATGTTTATAAATATTATAGTACACATATGTTGCTATTCCTTGTTTTATCAAATATGGACACTTACCTATTTGCTTTCTTTTATAGTAGAAGAGACTTATCTCTTATATCTAACTCTATAAACCAGTTTCCCTCCCATCCACACAGTACATTTTGATTTTTTTCCTCTAACATGTGATATTTTGTCTTAAAAACAGTTTTGGGAGAGCCAAATGTTTAAGCAGACCTTATTGATTGTGGACATCCTGTGGAAAGCCCGTGTTAAAAATAGCTTGCATTAAAGAGCCCTTAAATACTTGTATTACAAAATCTTTTTCTGGAGCAATTTAATCTTCCACAGAAGAATCTCCCAGTCTCCTTTCTGAGGGTTTGTGTGGTTGACTGATTCTAAAAGCAGACAATGGGAAGAAGCCTGGTCAGCTTTCAGACTCTCCTGTACCCACCACATGCTTCTAGCTTTCAGGCTCATCTTTGTTCATTGCTGGGCTGAGACACCTGAGTTCAGAGCATTTCCAGTTCGGATTCCCTTGAGAATAAACTTATTTTTTTTCCTTCTGCCTCATTTTTGGGAGTTAAGGCTCAGAGTATATTTTTGTTTGAGGCCATGTATATCAGGTCTGCAGTACATAATTCTTTTGTCCTCAAGTCTTCAGGTTTTCTCCATCTCTAAGAATTTTAGTATGAAGTTTCCTCTACCCTACTAAGTCAATTGTTCTAATTTAGCTGATTTCAGTCTTCCAAAAATTGCTTAAATGACTGTTTGCTGAAATTTCCCTTTTTGTTCTCTTTTTATTAATTCACGTAGAGCATTTTTAGTAGTGTTTGAGGAGAGGGAGAAGATAAAAGTTTGTGGAACATCCACAACTGTAAACCAAACTGATTACAAAAGTTCTACAAACTAAAAGGAACATTCTGTAAAGTAAAATTCTATACTAAAGGAAATTTCTATAAAGTAAAAGATTCAAGTAATCTTTCCCTCATTCCAAACTCTGCAAATTTGTCACTTTTGATAGAACCCTCACTTGCATCAGCCCACTTCTCATGACTCAGAAAGTTAACTTCCCCCACCACTTCTTGAAATATAAATGTGCATTTCAAATGTTTGTTGGCATGTACATTTTTTCTAGAAAAGTATAATCTTCTTGAAATTAGAGTCTATGTTTATTCATCATTATATTAAAAAAAAATTAACACAATATCAGGTAAAAAGCAGGTCTTTTGAAATGTTAGCACATTTAATAGAATATAATTAAAAGATTATTTAGTGTCCCATATGAATAGAGCCATTAGCTCAAATTTATATCTTTATTTCCACAGATATACATTGTACTTTTTTTCAGCTTATTAGCTTATGTTTTCATTTTCTTCCCTGCAAATAAAAGAATCTCATTTGGGAATTTAATATGATCCACTAGAAAAATTTCAACTGAATGGTATATTAAATCCTCAGAAATCTGAGTATATAAAATATAACAATTTTTGGTACTAACATTTGTGTTCCACTAGCCAACTTTAACTAGCATGCTGGAACTATTTCTGATCATTTCTTTTTTTATTTGCGGTACACGGGCCTCTCACTGTTGTGGCCTCTCCCGTTGCGGAGCACAGGCTCCGGACGCGCAGACTCAGCGGCCATGGCTCACGGGCCTAGCCGCTCTGTGGCATGTGGGATCCTCCCGGACCAGGGCACGAACCCGTGTTCCCTGCATCGGCAGGCAGACTCTCAACCACTGTGCCACCAGGGAAGCCCTCTGATCATTTCTTTTTATTGAGTAATAGAGTCTCTTAAAATGCTTCAGATTATATCTGAAATCAAATGTGAGATATTAAATACAGTCCTTCTGGGAGATGAAAGCATTTTACTTAATTTCTGTGCTTATCATGCTAAGAAAACCATTAACACATGGCAGAAGGAGATACATCCACAGAATATACTAAGGAATGGATACATTTTTTATTATAGGCAGTATGAAAAATACACACAAAGTCAGGCCAAGTTAGAACGCATAGCAGTGTAGATGGAGAGCCAGTAAGTTCTGCCTGGATAAGCACACCCTACCTCCAAAATAGAAGGTGAAGATAAGAAAGGATTCTTTCCAAGTACCAGTAGTGAAAACAGTGAATAAACTAATTGCCTTCCAATTAAAGGATGAAGGGAGATGCAAGATTTTTTTTTCTTAAAGAAGAAATTTAGCTTTCCTAGCAGTGATTTGCTTGCACTTAAAAGATTTCAGGATGTTGAGATCATTCATCTGCAGTTCTTCAAAAGCAGACAGATTAAAATGAGACAGTTCTAACTGGCTGAAACATGGAAGATGGCATCAAATCCTGTCTTGAATAAATCTTCTCTAGGTCTTAATGCAAAGGAGAAATTATTTCCTCCCTAAAGTTCTGATAGGGTTATCCTGAATTGGTAAAAACAAACAAATTATAACTGGTTTCAAACATTAGAATTTACTCATAAGCAATTTTTCTCATTACTAAACAGCAGACAGAAAAAAGTGTCTAAAAGTTGACCATATTCTAGTCAGCCATTTTTATTTTTCCTCATTTAAATATCTATTCTTTTCTGTAGCAATTATCACCTAGTAGATTGTTTAATAATTATGGTGGTTTATATTATATCTTTCATATCTCTCTACAGATACTGTGAAGTTCTTGAGGATAGGTATAATAATTACTCAGCTATACTAGAGATAAATTGTGGATATTTTATGAGCATTGAGATGTGCATGTGGAGACTCTGCCTGGGCCAATAGATGTGGCAAGGAAATGGATAACAGATTAAGATAAGTCTCAATATACTTATAGGCAGTTCTTTTTCTTTCTTTTTTTTTTTTTTTTTTTTTGCAGTACGCGGGCCTCTCACTGTTGTGGCCTCTCCCATTGCAGAGCACAGGCTCCGGATGCACAGACTCAGCGGCCATGGCTCACGGGCCCATGCCAGCTCCGTGGCATGTGGCATTCTCCCAGACTGGGACACGAACCCGTGTTCCCTGCATTGGCAGGCAGACTGTCAACCACTGTGTCACCAGGGAAGCCCATTGGCAAACATTTTTAAAGGTCACAGAATAATCATAGTTTTTCCCATTGATTAAGATCACTTTACACAATTTCAGTTGTGTGTGTATTTTATTATCTGGCACTGCCAGAGAAGTGAGAACTGCCTGTGTATATAGTTACCATCATAACTGTTTAAGGCTTCCCTGATGGCTCAGTGGTTAAGAGTCCACCTGCCAATGCAGGGGACACAGTTTCGAAACTTGGTGTAGGAAGATCCCACATGCCTGGCGTGGAGCAACTAACCCATGAGCCATAACTACTGGACCTGTGCTCTAGAGCCCACGAGCCACAACTACTGAGCCCATGAGCCACAACTACTGAAGCCTGCGTGCCTAGAGCCTGTGCTCCGCAACAAGAGAAGCCACTGCAATGAGAAGCCCATGCACCACAACAAAGAGTAGCCCCCTCACCGCAACTAGAGGAAGCCCGCATGCAGCAGCAAGACCTAACACAGCCAAAAATAAATAAATAAATTAAATTAAATTTAATTTAAAAAACTCTTTCAGTGTCATACATGACTCCTTATTCTTTAAAAAAAACTTGAAGGACAGCTCACATCCCAAGCCCTCACAAGCATGAAAGATAAATAAATACAAGATGAACCCCAAAAGCTTCTTTTCTGTGTAAAAAACTTTATGCTATAGCATAAGAATTAAACAGAAGGTATCAATAGTCTTTTCAATGAACCACTAGTAATTATTTTAATTTTTATAAGATTAGAAGAATACAGAATTTTATACTTTGAAGTGACATCTGTGGTCATAGATGACAACTACAAATCAGGGGAAAATTCCTTGGATAACATTTCAGAGGAAAATATAATTGTATTTGTTTATGTTTACTCTATTGCTAAATTTAATTGAGAAAACTATCACTGTAATTTTGTTGTTGTTGTTTTAAATTTCCATTATGAGCTAGTTTTGTCAATCAGACATCTTCTAGTAGACACGTGGTAAAAATGGTTTGAAATGTACAGATCCTTCTTGATCTCTCTATCTCTTCCTATCACATTACAATTGCCCTTTGCCTCCATCATTCTCCCCACCTCCTCCACAACCACCATCTTGTAGGTCAGATCCATGTTCACTGGACTGAGATTGAGATCTAAGCTTCTTACCACAGTTGTGTTGTATGACTCCCAAAGCAGCAGTTCTGTAGATAATGGTTTCAAATGCATCAAGTTACACAAGCCTCCTGTTGCACACTCATCCATTTAATATTTTATCAGCAATGAATATGTGTGTTTATGCGTATGTCTGTGTGTGCATGTATGCTTGAGGAGAGTGAAATGTGGAGATTATGGGATGGTCAAAATTGGGCTCTTCATTGAATATAACAACACTACCAATGATAATGAAAAGACAAGCAGTGATAACAACAAATAACATCTACTGAGAATTTACCATGTTCTTGACAATATTCTTAACAAGTAGGTGGCTTATTTAATGTTGCCAGTGACTGTATGAGGTAAGAACTATTAGTAACCCAGTTTTAAAATCAGAAAGTAAAGAGAAAGTTTAAGTAAATTCCCCAAGAACACACAGGTAGACAATATTGAAGCCAAGATCAGGAATCAAGACTTTTTCTCTCCAGAACACATATCCAATAACCACTACACTACACTTTACATAAAGATTCAGAAATGGGGCCAAATGCATGGTCTACTTTAGCTACGACTTTCTTCCAAATAGGCATGGGAAAGGCAGCAGTGGGAAATGAGTTGCTAAATGGGTGGGAAGCAGTAGAGTAAAATAAATGAACATTTAGGATTCAAAAGTTGAGTGTTTGCACAGTAGCTGCAGGCTTCACTCCATTTGCCTGAGAATTTTAGGACGGAGTTGTCACCTCACTCAGTCAGAATGGCCACCATCAAAAAGTCTACAAATAACAAATGCTTGAAAGGATATGGAGAAAAGTGAACCCTCTTAGACTATTGGTGGGAATGTAAATGGGTGCAGCCACTATGGAGAACAGTATGGAGGTTCCTTAAAAAACTAAAAATAGAGTTACCATATGATCCTGCAATCCCACTCCTGGGCATATATTGGGAGAAATCTTTCCTTTGAACAGATACATGCACCCCAGTGTTCATTGTAGCACTATCTACAATAGTTAAGACAAGGGAGCCACCTAAATTTCCATGTCCATCGATAAATGGATGCATAAAGAAGATGTAATACACACACACACACACACACATACCAGAATATTACTCAACCATAAAAAGAGAATGAAATGATTCCATTTGCAGCAATGTAGATGGACCTAGAGATTATCATACTAAGTAAAGTAAGCCAGACAGAGAAAGACAGATATCATATGATATTGCTTATATGTGGAATCTGAAAAAAAAAAGATACAAATGAACTTGTTTATAAAACAGAAATAGATCCACAGACATAGAAAACAAACTTATGGTTTCCAATGGGGAAGAGCAGGAGGGATAAATTTGGAGGATGAGATTAACATATACACACTACTGTATGTAAAATAGATAACTAAAAAGGACCTGCTGTATAGCACAGGGAACTATACCCAATATTTTGTAATAACCTATAAGGGAAAAGAATTTGAAAAAGAAGATATATAGAGAGAGTGAGATATATAGATATAGATATAACTGAATCACTGTACTGTACACCTGAAACTAATATGACATTGTGTGTTAGTCAACTGTACTTCAATAAAAAAAGACAGTATTTGCAGAATTCAACATGCAAAGGCAAGTCAGTCAACTTAAGTCATCATTACAGACTGAAAAGTTAGACAGGTTCCAGTAGAGTTTCAGTCATATTTTCAATGATAGATATATGAGAGTTTAACATTTTAAAAAATCTGAATAATCCATGATCTTGCTCTAGTTCTTTGAGTTTAATATCTGGGTAAACAAAGCCAATAGAGATCATACAGTATATTGCATACGGCATTTTGTTCCATCTCAGTCTACTCAAGCATACAAATGATTCAATTGTGGAGTACCAAAATGCCTGCTTGAATTTTGTTCCGAGTTTCTCTAAAAAAAGTGCTACACTGCTCAGCGAGCTTGAATTGATTGATTAACAATCTTTTTATAGATTCCAGCTCATAGAATCATAAAATTATGAAATTTCACAATAGGAAGTACTTTGGAGTGAGGAGTTTTTTCTGCTTTCAAACTCTGCTTTCTTTAATACTAGATTAAAAGACCAAAATGTGGACAATTTGATTTGCTAAATACATGGGCAATCTTGATTTCATTTTGAAAAGAATCCGGCAAATTATTGACACTTGCATTGTTTGGAAATGATCACAGTTAATCTGCCCAGAAACTTAATAAAATGTCTTATTCATGGGTAAATTGAATGAGAATATACAAAAGTAGTTTTCATGTTAAGTAAACGTGAAGGTTAATGGATAAATGGCCACTGAGGGGAAAAAAAGGTATTTTGTTTCTTCCGGTGTCTTTGCTATAAAAAAGCCTTTGCATCTATCAAAGTTAGTTGATTCTGAAGCTTGAAATTGAGAGGAAACTGCAATTTAAGAAACTGTAAAAGAACATTCTGTACTCCCCTTGAACTTCTATGCCCCAGTCTGTACATGTATTTTCATTTTGTCCTTAGTCTTTTGAGATTGCTTTTGAGGAATAATATGGGCTCCCTCTGGTGACTAATTTCACACCTAAACATTCCCATGGCAGTTAATTAAGAAGCTGCCGTCTCCAAATCATGTGCTTGTCTTATGCAGAAAAGTATGTGAGGTTATAGGCCATTAGGGAAGGTTAAATTAAAAAAATTTAAAAAATCGAGAGTTTAGCACTGGCTCTCTACTGAATGCACAGAGTAACTAACTTCATCGCATTAAATTCCCCAATTGGTGCTAGCTTTTATTTTATTTATTTTTTCTTTTTATTGTAGCTGTCATTAGAGTGAGAATATCTTGACACTTTCAGGCAAAATACTTCTTAAATAAAGGCAAAATTAAATTATTTTAAAACAATATAAATTTTTTCAACATATTGGTGCACACAGCAAATGGAGCAAGGCTAGTGGAAATAAGAAATCAATGCCAGACGTGAAGGATTTATCCAAGTCTAATCTCTTCAAGCTGGACAACTCTTCATCAACTTAAAAGAGCCTGGGTAAGTCTCCCTCCCAGTATTATGTAGCAAATGTCAGGCTCCTTATTCAGCCTATTCTTCTGTTTCTTTTTTCTATATTTTTTCTCTCTTTCTTTCATTCTAAGAAATAAAATGTATTCTAAGAGATATAATTAAAGCATTGAACCATGTTCTGGTCCCATACTCATTCTTTACTCAGAAATAACCATCATCTTGAAGTTGCTATGTATGCTTTCTATTTAGCAGTTATATTTTCAAAACACATGTGTCTACATAAACAATCTTGAAATTGGATATCATTTTGTGTCTGTTTATAATTTACCTAGGTTACTATCATTGTGTGTGTGCCTTCCTGCAACTGGTGTCTTAATCCACCTGAGATTTTAGATTCATTCATGTTGATATGTGTAAATATAGTTTATTTTCTTTACCTGCTATCAACTATAATATTATAACATCTTTATTTATTCAGACCATTTATAATTCCCATTTAGGTTGTTTTCATTTTTCTGTCAACCTGAAGATTCAGAGCGTCTCACAGCCTTTTCCTCTTCCACATATATGAGGGTTTCTCAGGAGCGCAGTCTGTGAAGTTGGATTGATGGATCTCGGTGAATGCACATGTTTAACTCTATTAACTAATACAAAATTGCTCTTCAAAGCGATTGTTTCTGCTTACTTTCCCACCACTTCTTATTTACTCTATGAGAACATTTTGCCCAGTGAGTAAACAAATGTTCTCAGTTTAATTCCTACCATTCTCTGTAACACTTTTAAAAGTGATTTCCAAAAATAGCTTCACTTATGAACAACTGACCATTTTCACACCTTTTCCCTAATCACTCTTTTTTTCTACATGACTCTATAAATCTAAACACTTTCTTGCTCCTATGGATTCTGATATAGTAGGGAAGGGAGAGATATTAACATTCACGCTACTAATGTAACAAGGAAGAGCTAAATCAGACTCCATATTGGATCTGTTTCTTTGACTTTAACCTTTGCTTTTCATTGCTTTTGTTATTATAATCATACATAATGGCCTGCCTCAGGGAACCCAGCCCCTCTCCTGTTCAGCTCTCAGCGAGGCAACCTGACCCTGCCCACCTGTGAATTGCTGCAAGAAAGAAGAAATTAACACATCCCCTCAACCAAGGATGGTCATTACTGGAGACGTTTTGCAAGACTGATGGCCCTTTTACTTTACTTCCTCATCTCCTCTCCCTCTCGGATTCTGTAAAAGAAACCGGCATCCAGACCCCCATAAGATGGTTTTTCAGAGACACTTCTCTGCCATCTTCCTGGTCTGTCGGCTTTCTGAATAAAGTCGTATTCCTTGCCTTGACACCTCGTCTCCGATTCATTGGCCTGTCGGGTGGCGAGCAGAGCGAGCTTGGAGTCGGTAACACTACTCCTTCAGAAAAAATACTCCGGTGCCATACTTTAACGTCGCTTTTCTTTTTGAACATAACATCAGCTGGTTAAACTACTCACTTCTCTTTTCTTTCAACATCATCTGACTAACTTCAAGTCATTTCCCTTTGTTTTGTAAGATATTTTACAAGGGCCTTTCAGTTTTCTTCTAGATGTTTTCTGTCAGCTCCCTTGGCAGCAGATAGTAATAAGGTCCATGTGAATGGCTTTTATACTTCAGTGACCTTCAGCACAGTATTTCAGGAATCCTCATATATCCCAAACACATTTATATTTGAATTTTTAAACTGTAAATAGATTTAACCTGTAAGGTCGTATCTTAACAAACGGCGCCATGAAACAGAGGAAAGCTTCAAGTGAGCTTTATTAGGGAGCGCTCCCGGGCGAGGTTCACTGGTCCGAGAGAAAGGGGCCAGAGAAGTTGTGCCCGGGCGAGGGTTTGGGCAGAATTTATAGGGGAAGAAGGGAAAGGGGTGTTGTTAGACCTTCGCGGTCTCCTAGGAGTTTCGACTCGCCCAGGAAACAACAAGAGTCGGAAGCCGTTGCAAAACGCAAGAGGTTTATTGAAGGCCGGTGCACCAGGGTTCCTTAGTCCTCACGCAGGAGGCCGAAGAGGAACCCCCCCAGGGCGTGAACATGCATTTTTATAGGTCTCAATTTCCTGTTATGCAAAGTGTGGATTCAATTGTGATTTTTAATGATAGGTTCTTAGCTTCTGTTCGGACCAGAGAGGGAACCTGTCCCAGGCTTCCTGATTGGTTCTTTGACAGATACCTTTTTTACATTTTGTTTATCTCCCTCCTTCTCGGAAGGGGGCCGGACATCCTAGAAATTTACCCATTGTTTAAGAAGCCCCTATTGTCTGGAGAGTTCTTAACCATTAGCTGGAACAATGTCCCTCGAGTCCCACATTTCCCCCTTTTTCTTGTGACTATTGATTCCAATCATGGAAGTTCACTCTTCTCTTCGTAAACTTTGGTACTGTTGTCTTAGCATTAGAACTTGTACAGTACTGATACGTTCTCTAATAAATGCTATCAAGCAATTTAGAATGCATGGTCCAAAAGTTAAAATCAACAATAAAACAATAAGAGGTCCCAACAGAGTAGAGATTAAGGTGGTAAACCAGGGGGATTTATCAAACCATGATTGAAACCATCCTTTTTCGTTTTCTCTCTCCCTTTGCCTTTTATCTAAGCGTTCCCTTAGTTTATCCATGGTTTTGGTAATGGTTCCTGAATGATCAATATAAAAGCAACATTCTTCTTTTAGAGCGGCGCATAATCCCCCTTCCTTAAGAAACAGCAAATCTAGGCCTCTTCTATTCTGCAACACCATTTCTGAAAGTGAGGTGAGTGATTCTTTTAGTTGAGTTATGGAACTTTCTAATGCTCGAAGGTCAATATCTACAGCCTGTCTTAAACTTGCATAATATTGGGGTTGTTGTATGAGGGCTGTGGTTCCCGTTCCTATCCCAGCAGTTATTCCTAGTCCTAGGAGGATGGCCAACGTGAGGGTTATAGGTTCTCTCTTCCTTCTTGTTTTTCCCTCGTATTCATCTAAGAAGGACGAATCTGAATGATAGATAAGTCTAGGAACTAATTGCACTAGTACACAAAAATCAGCTGAATTGTTGAGAACCTCTAGAGAGACACAAGGGGTTAGCCCCGTGTTACATGCCCACCATCCATCTTGGGGAGGTACAAGATATCTCGAGCCTGAAGGGAGGCTGAAATCATGACAAAGGTGTCGATGGGACTGGGGAGGTGTTCCTATACAAGTACCATTTCCAGAAACCGAAGACAGAGTTAATTTACTGTTCCCTTCCTGTTTCCATCGACAATGGTCCGGGGAGCTGACATTAGTATAATTAGAACTATATCCTATAGCATCATAATAAGGGGGAGGGGCAGCATAACAGAGCCAACATGATTTTGTAGCCTCCGGGTTTGTAGCATTAAGGACCGTAAAAGCTGCCTGCACCAAAGAAAGCATTCTATCCTGGGGGGTTCCGGGCTTAATCGTTGTCTCTTTCAGCCCAGAGGTCCCGTTATTTTTAGGGGCTGGGGGTAACAGGGGGGGGCCAAGTACAGGGTTTGGGGGTAACGGGGGGGGGCAAGTACAGGGTTTGGGCCTATCGACACGGGAGCGGGAGTCTCAATTTTTAGCTTAAGGGTCATCAATATTCCCAAATCATATCCATTCTTGTAAAATCTAATGCCCCATGAATGGCCATTTACCCATTCTTTATCTCTTTTTCCAGGATTACTAAAGGAAATTTTGAGGGGGTGGCACCATCCTGAACATTCGGGGGCAACGGGTTGGGGACCCCTATAAGAAGTATGAGTATAGTTGGCTGTTACTGTAATAAAATCCCAAGTTGAGGTGGGTCTCCAATAAGTATCTCCTGTGGTTTCACATCCCCAGTTTTGGCAATAAAAATTTTCAGTTCCCCCACATTTATAATTCAGGGATCGGGGGCGATGGAACCCGGGGCATACATAGAAGGAGAGGGTTCTGAGCCAACTTCTTCGAACCTGATTTTTACAACCCCCTCCAGAGTAATCAGCTCTAGTTAGAAGTTCGGACGGAGCATTATGCTGATCATAATAACCCTCTAAATCCCAATAGGGAGCTCCTATGGCCAGTTTACAGACATCAGGAAAAAGGTCTGGCCACCAGGTCCAGGGAGGTGCAGTATGGCTAATGGACCAGGTTACATCGCCAGTTTGAGAAATTACCTGCCAAGTTAGAAGTTGGGGCAGGTGAGGGCTAAAATCACTTACAGTCAGTAAAGGCAGTAAAATCAAAATTATAAGTCTTAGGTTCGTAGAAGCTTGAGTTTGAGCGGGTTGTCGGTTCTTTGGGCCCGCCATACTGATGATGCCATCGCTGGTGCAGCTTTCACGTGTGAAGCATGAATCCAGGCAGCGATGCCGTCCACTTTTATGGCCGTTGGGGTGGTGAGGAAGACGGTGTATGGTCCTTTCCATCGAGGTTCCAACGTCTGGGTTCGATGCTGACGGACGTATACGGAGTCTCCGACTTGGAAAAGATGAGTTTCTCCCGGTGTTCCCGGTTGGTAGGCCTCGGCGAGTTGGGACCATATCTCCTTTTGGACCAGTTGGAGTCCCAATAGCCTAGCATACAAGTCAGTGTTATTTTGACAGTCTGGTTTTATTTCTTCTCCTAAGGTGAGAAGAGGAGGTGGGGCCCCGTATAGCACCTCAAAAGGAGTAAGATGGTATCGGGAAGGTGTATTCCTAACCCAAAACAGGGCTAAAGGAAGGAGCACCGTCCAATCTGTACCGCCAGTCTCCAAGGACAATTTAGTTAGGGTCTCTTTTAGAGTTCTATTCATTCTTTCTACCTGACCTGAACTCTGGGGTCTATATGCACAATGTAATTTCCAATCAGTCCCCAAATATCTGGCCACATCCTGACTTACCTGGGCGACGAAGGCTGGACCGTTGTCGGACCCTATTACCTTTGGCGCCCCAAATCGAGGAAAAATTTCTTCTAGGATCTTCTTGGCTACCACAGCAGCTGTTTCTTTCTTCGTTGGGAAGGCTTCTATCCATCCTGAAAAAGTATCTATAAAAACTAGGAGGTATTTATTACCGTACCTTCCAGGACGTACTTCGGTAAAGTCCACCTCCCAGTAAGTTCCGGGGCGGTCTCCCCTGAGCCTTTTTCCAGTTTCAAGTTTTCCCTTGTGAGTATTTACCTGTTGACATGGAACACATTCCTGTACAATTTGTTCAGCTAATTTTGTCAATCCAGGGGTTCCGTACCCGGTTTTATGTAACAGGGACATCATTTTTTTAGTCCCCAGATGTGTCCATCTATGAATCTGTTGTAACATGGATTCTGCTTGCTGAGGGGACAAAGTTCCTTTGGTTGTGGTCGGGATGATTTCTTCGTCGCTGCCTGGTTTTTCAGGAACTTTATCTGACAGTCCTAAATGACTTCTCCCGATGCCATTTCTCGGGCCACCTTGTCAGCCATATTATTACCCCTAGTTATTGGGGTATTGTCTTTCTGGTGTCCAGGGCAGTGAATGATGCTAACTTTAGTGGGAAGCATAAGTGCAACCAATAAAGCCACAATTTCGTCTTTGTTTTTAATGTCTCTGCCACTTGAGGTTAGCAACCCTCTCTGTTGGTAGATGGCACCGTGGATATGAGCGGTAGCAAATGCATATCTACTGTCCGTGTAGATGTTTACCTTTTTATTCTCTGCCATCTCCAATGCCCTTGTCATGGCAATTAATTCAGCTCGTTGGGCTGAGGTCCCTTGTGGTAGCGCAGCTGCCCAAATGACTTGTTTTCCGTCTACCACGGCTGCCCCAGCCCGATGCTTACCTCCTTCCAGGAAACTGCTCCCATCAGTAAAACAAGTAAAATCAGCATCAGGAAGGGGTAGGTCCGTCAGATCTGGTCTACTACCGTGTGCTGCAGCCAACACTTCCTGACAATCACGGATGATGGTGGAGCCTTCTAAATTGGGATCAGGTAGCAAGGTAGCTGGATTGAGTCCTGTGGCTGGAGCAAACTTGATGCGATCTGAGTTTAGCAACAGGGCTTGGTAATGGGTCATCCTGGCATTAGTTAGCCACCTATCCGGTGGTTGACGGATTACATTCTCCAGGGCATGAGGAGTTGTTATCGTTAGATTTTGTCCTAAAGTTAGTTTGTCAGCATCTTTGACCAGAACGGCTACTGCAGCGATTATCTTTAAACAGGTGGGCCATCCTGATGCCACAGGGTCCAATTTTTTTGACAAATAAGCAACTGGGCGATTCCAGGGACCCAATTTCTGAGTCAATACTCCTTTTGCTATGCCCTTATTTTCGGCCACATATAAATGAAAAGGTTTGGTTACATCTGGCAGTCCTAGGGCTGGAGCTGAAAGTAAAGCTCGTTTGATTTGATCAAAAGCCCGTTGTTCCTTATCGCCCCAAACGAAAGGAGTGCTGTTTTTGGTTAGGGGGTACAATGGGGCTGCCAGCTCGGCAAACCCTGGAATCCATAGTCTACAGAATCCGACCGTCCCCAAAAATTCTCTAACCTGCCTGGCGTTTTTGGGAGCCGGAATTTGGGTTACCGTATCCTTTCTGCTCTCCGTGAGCCATCTTTGCCCCCCTTTAACAGGTACCCCAGGTAACTGACCTGTTGTTGGCATATTTGTGCTTTCTTGGCTGAAGCTCTATATCCCAGGGTTCCGAGCTCTGTTAACAGTTTTTCAGTTCCCTTGATACAATCTTCCTGGGTTTCAGCAGCTAATAAGATGTCATCAACATATTGAAGTAGCGTTACCTGTGGATTTGATTCTCTATATAACGCTAAATCCTGATGAAGAGCTTCATCGAGGATAGTAGGGGAGTTCTTAAATCCCTGAGGTAGACGAGTCCATGTCAGTTGGCCAGATATTCCTGATGCTGGGTCCTTCCATTCGAAGGCAAAGTAGGGCTGGCTGAGGGGAGAGAGTCTTAGACAGAAAAAAGCATCCTTAAGGTCCAAGACAGTATACCATGTATGTTGGGGCGGAAGAGTGCTTAAGAGATTATAAGGATTTGGTACTGTGGGGTGGAGGTCCGCCACTCGTTTATTTACCTCACGCAGGTCTTGTACTGGTCTGTAATCATTGGTTCCCGGTTTCTTAACTGGCAGGAGAGGGGTATTCCACGCGGATTGACATCTCACCAGAATACCCAATTCCAGCAACCTCTGTATGTGAGGACGGATGCAGTCTTTGGCTTCCTTACTCATGGGGTATTGACGAACCGTTATTGGGGTGGCAGTTGCCTTGAGTTCCACTAGTACTGGGGGCCGATTTTTAGCCATCCCCATACCGGCGGTTTCTGTCCAGGCTTGCGGGAACCGAGTTACCCAATCTGTGACATTAACTCGTAGAGATGAAGGTTTTTCATATAATTTATATTCATGTTCCAATCTCATAGTCAATATTTGGAGTAATCTTCCCTTACTCTCAGTTATGGTGGGACCTTCTGGTTGGAAGTGAATTTGAGCCCCCACTTTGGAGAGCAAGTCTCTTCCCAGCAAAGGATAGGGGCATTCCGGAATAATCAAAAATGAATGGGTTACTCGTCCAATCCCAAGATCTACTGTCCTTCGTGTGGTCCATGAATATTGCTTATTCCCAGTGGCTCCTTGTACCCATGACCTTTTAGCTGAGATAGGACCTTTTGAGTGGAGAAGGACAGAGTGCTGGGCTCCGGTATCTACCAAAAATTGAACAGGTTCCCCCTCCACTTTAAGAGTTACCCGGGGCTCGGGGAGAGGGTTCGAGCCCTGACTTTCCTAGTCTTCTTCTTCCAATGTTAAGATTTTGTTTCTGGTTGGCCTTCCTCCATTCTTTTTCTTAGGGCATTCTCTCGCCCAATGTCCTTTTTCTTTACAGTAGGCACATTGGTCCTTGTCTAATGGTCGCCTTCTGTCTGCCGTTCGCCCTTCCTGCCTATTTCTATCCCCTATATTTCCTCCTCTGACTACAGTGGCCAGTATCTTACTTAAATTCCTCTCTTGTCTCTTATCTCGTCTTATTTCACGGGCTTCCTGCTCTTTCTGCTTTCTTTCTTCCTTCTCTTCCTCTGTTTCTCTTTTGTTATATACTTTATCTGCCTCTTTTACTAACTCCTGAAGCGAAAATCCCTGCAAGCCATCTAGCCTCTGTAATTTCTTCCTAATATCAGGGGCCGCTTGATCAATGAAAGCCATTGCTATAGTAGCCCTATGTTCCTCCGAAGTTGGATCATAAGGGGTAAAGCGTCTAAAAGCTTCCATTAAACGTTCCAGGAACACAGTTGGCGATTCCTGGGGCCCCTGAGTTACTTCCCTTACCTTAGCCAAATTAGTGGGCCGTCTGGCCGCTCCATGGAGACCCGCCACCAGAGCCTGGCGATACATTTTCAGGCGCTCCCTACCTTCCGGGGCATTGAAATCCCAGTTTGGCCTGACGAGTGGGAAACCAGCATCAATCTCGTTAGGCAGCTGGGTAGGTTGCCCACTGGCGTCTAATACATTTTTTCTGGCTTCCAAAAGAACCCGTTGTCTCTCCTCAGTCGTTAGGAGAGTCTGAAGCAGCTGCTGACAATCATCCCATGTGGGCTGGTGGGAGAAAACAAGAGATTCTATTAAAGCGGTAAGGGCCTGTGGATTTTCGGAAAAAGTTGGGTTATGCATTTTCCAATTATAAAGATCTGCAGAGGAAAAGGGCCAATACTGGAGAGGTCTATTCCCTTGGCCATTGGGGGGGCCATATTCTCTAAGAGGTAGGGCAGTGGAGTCTGGGGAGATAGCCCTCCGGCTCCTAGTGCCCGCTGAGGGACCCCTTTCTTCTTCCATCATGGATGGTCCCCTTGGTGCCGAGGGCAGTGGAGCTGGGGGTCCTCTAGGTGGTAGGGGATTTGGGGCCGGAGGATAAGGGGGTGGGGAATCCAAAAGAAGCAAATTGGACTGCAGGTCAGGATAAATCACCTTCGGTGGATCCGGGGCGTCGGGTAGCTTCTCTGTGTTGGGGTTTTTCTTTAGGGCTAATATCTCCGATGCTGCTGATGTGTGCGCGGATGTACCTGTTGAGGAAACAAAGGGCCGGACCCACGGAGGTGGGGAGAGAATTAAATCTTCCCAGACCAAGACATATGGTACTTGGTCTGGATGTCCGTGGGGTCCTATATTGAATATCTTAGACTTCAGCAGCCTAATCTTGTCTAATAAAAAGGATCCTTCAGGGGGCCATCCTATCTGAAATGTTGGCCATTCAGAGGCACACAAAGTCTGCCACTTTCCTTTCTTTACCTCTACCGAAAAATTATGGGCTCTGGCCCGAACTTCGGTCCAATGGCTTAGGGTAAGGGAAAGAGGAGTCGTCATAGTTTGTCCCATTGTCGTCCGTCAAAGAAGAAGAATAGACCACAATACAGAAACAGTTAAAACTCCAAGAAACACATATACATATGGGCCGCCGCGAGCTCGCTTCAAAAACCGAAACCTCTTCAGATGGCAGTTATCACAAAGGGAACTGCCGAAACCGAGTGAAGGGGAGACAGAGTTTGCCTCTCCTTCCAGATGAGCCACCAGGGCGTCCCCTAGGGCTCATGGACGCCGGCTATTAGCACGTCTGCCTAGCCAGAGGTCCGATACAGATTCCATAATAAGCAGATTCTTACGGCTTTCCTCCGATAATGGCCCACAAAGAACACGGGACAAACAGACAATCAAGCTCGAGCTTACCTGGTACCTCCAACTCCCGATGTTCTTGTGGTCCGGGGCGAGTGGAATCCCGGACGAGCCCCCAAATGTTAGACCTTCGCGGTCTCCTAGGAGTTTCGACTCGCCGAGGAAACAACAAGAGTTGGAAGCCGTTGCAAAACGCAAGAGGTTTATTGAAGGCCGGTGCACCAGGGTTCCTTAGTCCTCACACAGGAGGCCGAAGAGGAACCCCCCCAGGGCGTGAACATGCATTTTTATAGGTCTCAATTTCCTGTTATGCAAAGTGTGGATTCAATTGTGATTTTTAATGATAAGTTCTTAGCTTCTGTTCGGACCAGAGAGGGAACCTGTCCCAGGCTTCCTGATTGGTTCTTTGACAGATACCTTTTTTACATTTTGTTTATCTCCCTCCTTCTCGGAAGGGGGCCGGACATCCTGGAAATTTACCCATTGTCTAAGAAGCCCCTATTGTCTGGAGAGTTCTTAACCATTAGCTGGAACAATGTCCCTCGAGTCCCACAGTGTGGTGAACCCGGGAGGGCGCAGGGTATTCCTTATTTGGTAGTCTTTTAGGGTATCGTGGGGGACCGTTAGTCCCACCCCTTGAAAGGCAGGAAGGCTGGGCCGGGTGGAAAGTCCCCAGGTCAGTTCCTGGAACTGGGTGGTCCGGAAAGTCTCCAGGTCAGTTTCTGGAACTGGGTGGTCCGGAGAGTTTCGGTCTGATGCAACCTGTGAATCTGATTGCGTTCCCTTGCCTCGGGCCAGTTGACCTTACATAACCCAGAAAGGCATCTTCTTCTATTTACACAACTCCAGAACCACTTCCTCTAAATGCAGTTGAAAAAAAAAAATAGCCATAGCAAACATCATTTTAAGTTTTTAAGTATTAATTTTAAGTGAGCTTTATTGCTGCCCAGAAAGCTACTCCTTCTCCCTGGTTTTTTTTTTTCCTGTATCAGAAGCAATAATTTCCACTCTCCTCAAACTATCAAGTCTACTCTCCAAATCCTCACTCTTTATTGATATCCATACTTCTCGTTTCACTGAACAAGCAGTAGCATACCAAAAATAACTTCTATGCACCCCCAAAGCCACATCTACCATTTTAACTGGAACCCTGCCTTACTTGGCCTTCTCTTCTGCTATGGTGGTGAAATGATCCATACAGCTTTCTTAGGCAAGCCTCTCTACTTATATTCTGAATCCCATCTATTCAAAGATGTGACCCCTGCAATGGACCCATTTCAACCCTACATTATCAACATGTCCAGCTCAGCTGGATTATCATCATCATCATCATAATACCCCAATGCGACAATATCTCCCATACTAAAAACTCATAAAATCTTTTTGGACATCAAATACCCTCTGAAGAAACCACCTGGTTTCCCTGTTTCTCTTCGTAAAAAAAAGGCTGGTTTTGTCTCCCCCTCCTCCCATTTTCTCCTGAATTTACCACAGTCATATTTTATTTTCTCAACCTTAATAAAACAGCTATTAACCCATTGAGACAGCAATGACCCTCATGTTGCTACAACCAGTGTTACTTTTTCTGGCCTCGCTTTACTCAACTTGTTACATTTGACATGGCTGATCATGCCCTCTCTCTTGAAACACTTCCTTTCCTCCCACTCTCTTTCCCCTACTTTACTAAACATTTGTTGCTGAACCTTCCCAATATCTAAATTTGGAGAACCTTCAGAATCATTCAGTGAAACTCTCATCTTATCTCTCTTAATGATTGCATCCAGAACTATGAGTTTAAATGACATTTGTATTCGAATGCCAGGTATATGAATTTTCCTATCTGACATCTGCATGTGAAAGTCTAGATGTCAACAAATCAAAGCCACTATGCTAAAATTTAAACCCTCATCTTCTCCTCAAGTCTTCTTTTCCCTTTTCTTATTTCTTGTTAACCCACTAGATGGTAACCCTATCATCCCTATTGCCAAGGCTAAAAACCTTCGAGATATTATAGACATATCTCTTTATCTCATATTCCTCATCTATTGATACATATTAGCAAATTCTGTTGATTTTTTTCTTTAAAACTTATGCACAGTCCAACCACCTCTTCCTAATGTATCTCTATCTTAAACTATCTGTCTTGCAAGCCTTTTATTATCTAGCACCTGAGAGGTCTCCCTGATTCTACCCTTGCACTCAACAGTATAGTTTTCTACACACTGAACAGAATGATATCATTAAAGCTATGCCAAATTTCATATCAATTATTCTCTAAAGTCCCTGCAATTTTTCCATGTATCTTAAAAAAATCCAAAATTATTGCCACATCTACATTAATTTGGCTCTGGCAACCTCTCTCATTTCATATACTACCTCTTTTCCCATTGCTCACTTCATTCCAGCCATTTGGTTTTTGTGGTATTCCTCAAGCACACCAAGCATCTCCTGTGTTAAGGGCCTTGTATCCAGTGTTTCATTTTTTCTGGAATCTTCTTCCTCAGACCTTTGCATAACTTCCCAGTTTGCATCAGTCATTTACCCTCTTAGGGAAGTCTCAGACCACTCTTTCTAATACAGAATCTACCATTGTCTAGCCAAGACTGTATATACTTATTTTCACAGAGTATATGTTCACTTAACACTTTGTGCA
Organism: Leucopleurus acutus; assembly: GCF_964270905.1. Lineage (NCBI taxonomy): Eukaryota > Metazoa > Chordata > Mammalia > Artiodactyla > Delphinidae > Leucopleurus > Leucopleurus acutus. Next base: position 8,845,482 of record NC_139154.1, read on the forward strand.
TTTATTTGTTTATTGATTATTAACTATTTAGTCTGATAGAATTAACCACAATGAATGAAGGGGCTCTTTGTTCGCCACTGTATCCCTGGCACCATAAAGGAGACATTTAATAAATATTTGTTGAATATTTATTCAACAATAATACTGAATAATATTGAATTTCCTAGGCACAACTTTCTGTGCACTCACCTCTACTAATATTCAAGTCATGAATATTTTTCTTTTCATTTTCTTTTCATTTTTCTTTTCAACATTAGCTGTGCTGCTTAAGACAATTTTTATGTTCACTCTCAGTTTCTTCCTCACTCAGATTTTTGCCTCATATAATCTGAATTTAATTCTTTCCCATTTCAACTGCCTCCCTGAGCACTGGAGATTCTAACCCTATTCTTATATTTCCTTTACGAATTTAAGTAAAGAAAATGCAATCACTAGTTTTCCAGTCCTATTCCTTATATAAATAATAATTTTCATTAAAATAATAAAAGTATGTTTATTGTATTAAACTTTGATGTAGAGATATTTGGAAATCAAATTGTAATTTGTTACAAGCAGTGATTTCTTCTAATAACCCTTGATAATAACTCTACTTTTTGTCTAAGGGTACTGAAGAGGTATCATTTTGTAAAATGTTATTTTGTATATGAAAACTGTATTTGTTGTGTAAGTTAGGACTGAAATACAGGCTCCTTCAGTAGTAGGAGACCACACTAATACTAAGTTTAAAAATATTTTGTAAAAGAGGGAATCTAGTATAAAAGAAAATGGGTGGGGAGACCACAAAGACAGAGGTGATATGATAGGTTTCTCAACCTGGTCAAGTGACCTGTGGTTTGAGAACAGACATCAGCTTTCTGAGATCTCTTCATGCTTCAGATCATACACAACTGAGAGATTAAACTTTGAGTTAATCTTTCAAATATCCAAATATGGAACTACTTCATTGATTATTTTCCACATTGACATTCTGAGCAGATCATCTCTTAATTTCTCTTCTGCTTCTAAGACTCAAAGAGCCCTTCAGACTTGTCATATGACATATCTTGGAACCAAGAACAATAAAAAGAAAATAAAAGAGTTTCTGTTTCTTTTTCTTTCTTTCCTATATTATTATTTTTTGTTTACTGTTGTTTTTACTCTGAGTAAATAAAGGAATGGACAACCATTTACAAAGAGCACTGAGTCTGCATTATGATCCTGGTTCCTCAGTAGCCTCTGGGAAACTCATCTGTTGAAAAGGAAATACTTAAGAATGTTTATTAGGGATTTTGTAATTCAAACTAAAAATGCTTGCCTGTAATCTAAGCTCTAGGCCAATCTTTTTCATTCATCCTTAATTATGCTAATCCTTGTTTTTAATTATTTTTCCCCAAGCAACTCTTCAAAATGTCTTTTTTTCCCCTTAGATCTTAAATTCACTTTCACCCTTAACCAAGGATTTGCTTTTTGCATCCTTGAGAAAATTGAGTTACTCTTGAGTGGAATCCCTTCATTCTGACATTATCCACCCCAAATTATAGAAAAATTAACACATATTTCATTATGTTCTCATAACACAAAGTAAGATAGAATTTATCCTATTCTTACCAGTATAGTAAAATAAACATATCAGTGTATAAAGGTATAACAAACTCATCAAACATATTTCTCTGGAGATCAAATAGAAACAGAGTCAATACAAGAGAAAATAAAGTATCTTTTCTAGTAGACTCAATGCAGTTCTTTGAGGACTATTTTGGGACTCTCAAATAAATACTTTAAGTTTTATTTTAATATATATGGAGTATTTTTTTAATTTAAATATGAAAATAAATATAAACTTTGGATCTCAAACTCTCTCTCTTATTAACTCGTTCTCTAATCTAAGACTATAGTATTCTAAGAAGATATCAGGTTTCAACAGTATAGTTTTTTTCCCCCCTTTGGAAACTTGAGTTTCTACTTTAAAATTCAAGGAATGAACTTAATTCCCCAATGTTTTCTTGTGGAAAAAATTTTAATTATTTAGATCTAATTGATTTTAACAATTTTCAAATCTTTGTCACTTGTTTCTAGTTGTCATAACTCATACATTTCTCCCAGTATTTTCTCTAGGGAAAAAATTTCTGCATTATTCAGTATCTGATTTCAACTAACAGAAGTGGGAAAAATAATTTGGCAAGACACAGGAGAAACATTAATCATGGCAGTACTATGTCATTATATTACACCCCACCTTTAACTTAATTTTGATTGGAACTTAAAATATTATCTTTGCTACTGATAACCATTCTAACCAAGTTTTCTTGTTATAAATACTTTTCCTGTGTATAAGTTTTTTGTGGAGACTCTAAATTAATGTTTTAGGGACACTAAGATCTGCTATAAGATTGTGGAGAAATTAATTAATGTTAGGAATCTTTACTGTCTGTAAGAAATGCAAAGGTATAATTTTAATGGTATCGTCTTAGGGAAAAATAATCTGTTCTAATGTGTCAGTTACAATAAAAAGGAAGAGACTGCATTTACATTTCTAAGGATAAGCTTAGATTTAGCTTTTTCAACTCTGCCAAAAGCAATAGATTGAAGCCCCAAATCAATCAAACACCCATTATTGGTACTGTCTACTGCTCAGAATTCAGCATGATCGCATCCTTTGAGTTGAGTTGACTTTACAGATAGCTTTGACTATGATGATGATGTTAACCAAGTAATTTGTTTTCACATATTGTCTGCCTTTTTCACAGATCTTTGATTATCAAGTTTTAGATTTTAAATAGTAACACTTCAAACACTTCTCAGCTCCTACTACCAACCACAATAAATGAAGTGAATATGAATGAATGCATTTTAAATAGTTTCTGAATTTGTTTACATATGTATTGAAGCAGCCTAATAGAGTATCAAAGACTAGTAATCCTCCATCTCCCAAATATGAGAGACACAATGGTCCTCCAATCATTTTACAATGAACATATATCTAGAAATTGCTCTTTTAAAGTAAGAAGAAACATCTTCTTTCAAAGCAAAGTAATTTAAACAATGTGTTCAGCAATATCAATTTAATGTAGTCACCAAATAACTCAACGGTTACTATTTTAGATTGGAAAAAATAGCTTTTTATCTTTTAAATAAATGAAGAGATAGTACATGTTCATGAATTGGAAGACCCAATATTGTTAATGTAACAATTATTACCAACTTGATTTATAGATTCAATGCAACCCCAGTCAAAATCCCAGAAAGCTATCTGTAAATATTGACAAATTGATTCTAAAATTTTTGGAGAAATGAAAATGACCTATTATAGCTAACCCAATACTGAATAAGTGAAACAAAGTAGGATGATGCACAGTAACCAATCTGAAGACATTATAAAACTACAATATTCAAGGCAATGGAGTGTTGGTGAGAGAGCTCACAAATTGACTCACACAAATACAGTGAACAGATCTTTGACAGAGAAGAAGACAAATTAACGGAGAAATCATAGTCTTGTCCACAAATTTGTGTTAGCAAAATTGGACCTCCATATGCAAAATATGAACCTATATACAGAATTTATATCTTACACAGACATTAGATTAAAATGGAATATAGAAATTAACAGTATAATGCAAATCTATAAGACATTGAAAACACCCGTGGTAAAATTGACATGAAATTGGATTTTGTGATGAAATTTTAAGTAAAACACCACTAGCATGACTCATAAAAAAAAATGATAACTTGGATGTTATGAAAATTAAAAACTACTCTATGAAAGATACCAATAAGACAATTAAAAAGAAACAAAAAACATATGTCTGGTAAGGAACTTGTATCCAAAATATACAATACTTGATTCTTAAATACAACACTTAAAATTAAAATTCAAGAATGAAAAATGAACAGGGCAATTGCAAATGGTAAAATAGATGAATGACAAATAATCATATGAATATATTATCAACATCTTTTGCCATTGGGTAATTGGAAATTAAAACAACAATGAGATACCACTACATAGCTATCAAAATGACTAAAATTTAAAACACTGACAATTATTGATGGCTGAAATGGATGTGGAGCTAAAGGATTTATTCATTTATTGTTGGGATGCAAAATGGTACAGCGACTTTGGAAGATTGTTTGGCAACTGCTTACAAAGCTAAATGTAGTTTTATCATATAATTCACCTATCAGGCTCCTAAGTGTTTACCTAATTGAATTAAAAAGTTATGCCCACACAAAGACCTGTGCATTAATGTCTATAGTGACTTCATTCATACTTGCTATAGCTGAAAGCAACCAAGATGTCCTTCAATGGGTGAATGGACACAAGCTGTGGTATATTCTTACAATGAAGTATGACTCAGTAATAAAAAGATGTGAGCTAGTAAGCCACAAAAAGATATGGAGGAACTTAAATGCATATCGTTAAGTGAAAGAAGCCAGTATGAAAACCTCCATATGTTTCCAACCATATGAAATTCTGGAAAAGGCAAAATCATAGAGAGAGTAAATAAATCAGTGGCTAACAGGTTTGGCAGAGGTTGGAGGAGGTGGAGGGTTGGATAAGTATATCACATGGGATTTACAAGCATACCTCAGATATTGTGGGTTTGGTTCCAGACTAACATAATAAAGCAAATATCTTAGTAAATTGAGTCACACAATTTTTTTTCAGTTTTCATGTTCATATAAAAGTTACGTTTACTCTATAATGTAATCTACTCAGTGTTTAATAGTATTTTGTCTAAAAAATAACATATCTTAATTTAAAAATATAATATGTTTTTGCTAAAAATGTTAACCATAATCTGAGGCTTCAGCACGTTGTAATCTTTTTGCTGGTGGAGGCTCTTGCCTCCATGTTGATCAGGTTGCTGGGGCAGATGTGGCAATTTCTTTAAATAAGACAACAACGCAGTTTGCACCGTCAATTGACTCTTTCTTTCATGAATGAGCATGCAATAATGTTTGATAACATTTTACCCACAGTAGAATATCTTCCAGTTAGAGTCAAATCTTTCAAACCCTACCATTGCTGTATCAACTAAGTAATATTTTAAATTCTGTGTTGACATTTCAACAATCTTCATAACATCTTCACCAGAAGTAGGTTCTGTCTCAAAAAATCAGTTTAATTGCTCATCCGTAAGAAGTAACTCCTCTTTTTTTAAAAATTTTATCATGAAATTGCAGGGATTCAGTCACATCTTCAGACCCCACTTCTAATTCTAATTCTCTTGCTATTTCCACTACATATTAATTACTTCCTCCACTGAAGTCTTGAACACCTCAAAGTCATCATTAGGGTTGGAATCAACTTCTTCTAAGCTACTATTAATGTTTATATTGTGATCTCTTCTCATGAATCATAAATGTTCTTCATGACATCTGGAATGGTGAATCTTTTGCAGAAGATTTTCAATTGACTTTTCACAGATCCGTCAGAGGAATCACTATCTATGGCAGCTATAGTCTTAGAAATGTATTTCTTAAATAACAGCACTTGAAAGTCAAAATTACTCTAGTCTATGGGCTACAAAGTGGATGTTGTATTAACAGGCATGAAGACATCAATCTCATTGTACATCTCCTTCAGAGCTCTTGGGTTAACAGGTGCATTGTCACTAAGCAGTGATATTTTGAAAGGAATCTTTTTTTTTTCTCCTGAGAAGTAGGTCTCAACAGTGGGCTTAAAATGTTTAGTAAACAATGCTGTAAACAGATGTGCTGTCATCCAGGCTTTGTTGTTCCATTTATAGAGCACAGGCAGAGTAGACTTAGCATAATTGTTAATGGACCTAGGATTTTTGGAATGGTAAATGAGAATTGGTAAATGGTAAATGAGAATTTGGAATGGTAAATGAGAATTGGTTTCAAAAGTCACCAGCTGCACTAGGCCCTAACACGAGTATCTGCCTTTCGAAGCTTTGAAGCCAGGCATTGATTTCTCCTCTCTAGCTATGAAAGTTCTAGATGACATCTTATTCCAATAGAAAGCTACTTTGTCTGCAGTGAAAATATGTTATTTAGTGTAGCCACCTTCAATAATTATCTTCGCTAGATCTTCTGGATAATTTGCTACAGTTTCTACATCATTACTTGCTGCTTCACCTTGCACTTTTATGTTATGGAGATGGATCCCTTCCTGGAACCTCATGAACCAACCTCTACTAGCTTCAAACTTTTCTTCTGCAGCTTCCTCACCTCTCTCAGCCTTCAAATAATTGAAGGGATTTAGGGCCTTGCTCTGGATCAAGCTTTGACTTAAGGGAATGCTGTGGCTGGTTTGATCTCCCATCCAGACAAAACTTACTCCATATCAGTTTTCTCCATAACAGCAATAAGGCTGTTTTTCTTTCTTATCATTCATGTGTTCACTGGAGTATTACTTTTCCTTTGTATTCATAACTTGACTAACTGGTGCAAAAGACCTTGCATTCAGCCTATCTTATCTTGGCTTTCAACATGCCTTCCTCACTGAGCTTAATCATTTCTAGCTTTTGCTTTAAAGCAAGAGACATGAAACTGTTCCTTTTATTTGAACATTTAGAAACCATTGTAGGGTTATTAATTGGCCTAATTACAATATTGTTGTTTCTCAGGGATTAGGGAAGTCTGAGGAGATGGAGAGAGGTGGGAGAACAGCTGGTTGGTGGAGCAGTAAGAACACACATAGCATTTATCCATTATGCTCGCTATCTTGGATGGGTGTGATTTGTGGAGCCCCAAAACAATTAAAATAATACCATCAAAGATCACTGATCACAGATCACCATAACAATTTAATAATAATGAAAAAGTTTGAAATATTGTGAGAATTACCAAAATGTGACACAGAGACATAAATTGAGCAAATCAGTCAAAACCAGTAGAAGTTTACAACACAAAGGATAAATCTTAATGCATGCAAATTAAAAATATTTTATAGGTTGGCAGTCCCACCATGAAATGCAGAATGTGAAAAATAATCTAAATATATTGCAAATGTGTGTGACAATGTGAAGGGGACAATGTGATAATGTGCTGACTTAGGTAACTTTGGAAATGAGTGGGTTCTGCAAGACAAAAGACAAACAGAATTGTACAAAGCACTGCCCTCTAGTTAAAAAGGTTGTTCTCCTCTGCTCTGTGGGGATAACAGGTGGACAATTCTGAAACCATTACACCTGTGTATTGGAGTTGAGCAATTAAGCAAGTTAATATCAAGTGGTAGAAATCAGTTATCACACTTATGGAATGGAAGGCTACAGAGAAGCAAGACAGACTGATCCATATAGTAATGGATTAGAATAGGAGACTTCAGTATGCATTCATTTTTAATTTAATAGACGTGAAGATGGTTATAAATAGAAATATATATGTGTGTTAGTACCTTGGTAATATTACACATAAATATCTCCTTGATCTGTTAGCTGGGAATGCCTAGAAACAATGATGCTCCAGTAGCAATGAGCACATCTAGTGCCATGATATTTGGGTTTTAATTTTTTTAAAAAATTTGTATACAATTTTTAAAGGTTAATTTCCATTTGCAGTTATTACAAATATTGGCTCTATTCCCCATGTTGTACAACACATCCTTGAAACTGTTTTATGCCCAATAATTTCTACCTCCTGCTCCCCCATCGCTCTATTGTTCCACTCCCCCTACACTGGTAACCACTAGTCTGTTCTCTATACCTGTGAGTCTGCCTCTTTTTTGTTATATTCACTACTTTGTTGTATTTTTTAGATTCCACGTCTAAGTGACATCATACAGTATTGGTCTTTCTTGGTCTGACTTATTTCACTTAGCATAATGCCTTCCAAGTCCATCCATGGTGATGCAATGGCAAAATTTCATTCTTTTTTAAATGGCTGAGTAATATTCCACTGTAAATACATACCACATTTTATTGGTTTTAAATATTATTCTCCAATAGAAAACAGAATTCCTTAGAGAAATAGCTTATTCTAGGACTTGCGAAATAAATATATAAGAGCCTAAAGCATCTTGTAATGCCAAAAACAAGAAAGTGCTAAAAACAAACAATCAAGCTAATAAACCAAACAGAAGAGACACAATGATGTTTGTATGTCAAATGGTTATAAGGGACAACCAAAAGAGCTCCACTAGCAAACACAGGGATAATTTGAGCAAAAAATATAAAGTTGTATTGGATTTTAACCTAAAGTATAAAACAAATATCCATAAGTCTATAATGGCATAAATAAAACATTTAATAAATAATAAATGGGGGAATATAGGCAAATATCTCTTGCAGAACTCTGAATATTTTTTTAGATACTTTACCTTTCAAAGTGGTGGAGCATAAGTCCCCATTCTTTAACTGTGGGCTGGGCACACTGACTTTCTTCCAAAGAATACAGTGTGGAAGAAAGGGGGAATAAGAGTAATTTTATGGTATAGAAACTGGAGAAATACAATCTTAAGTCAGGTGATCAAGATTAACATCAACAGTAATAAGTCTTACTGATTATGTAGCCTTGATATGATGCAATAAGAATGGCACTTCACCACTGAGATCTTTCTCCCAAAAACATATTCCACAGTTTAGCCATAAGAAAAACATCAGACAAATCTCAGTTAAGTGACATTGTATAAAATGCTGGAACAGAATTCCTCAAAATTCTCAAGGTCATCGAAAAACAAGGGAAGTCTAAGAAACCATCATAGTCTAGAGAAACTTGAGGAGGCATGATGATTAAATATAATGCAATATCCTGGATAGGATCCTGAAGTTAAAAAGAAAAAAAAAAGGGCAATAGGGATAAACTAAGAAAATCCAGATGAAGTATGGACTTCGTTAACAATAATGTATCAGTCGTTGGTCATTAACTGTGACATATATACTATTTAAGATGCTAATAATAAGAGTGTGGTATGTGGTATATGAGAATTTTACGTATTATCTTTGAAATTATTCTAAAACTACTTTAAAATAAAAAGTTTATTAATATCTATTAGCTAATGATGTGTTTCTAAGTGATAATTCTGCCATGTGAGTTCCCCTAATTCCAGAGTCTTAAGGATAGAGAAAGTCAGAGGAAAGTGCCAGTGTAATTTATTGCATTATAAAATTAATATTTGTTACTTAAGTAATTTAAACATTCTAGATTCTCCATTCAATATATGCATTATGTTAAAAACATTTCATCAGCTATGAAGAGAAAAACTTTCAAGATAGATTTTATTTTTTTACATTAATGGAAAGCTTGGCCAACAGTACAGTCTTCAAATAAATGAAAAATTGGGACAAAGTGAGCCACTCTTCCATAAATAACTGTTTTTGTTTAATTGACTGTTTTAATTTTTTCATTTACTTTAAAAAGTAAATATTTCTGTAACTTAAGAATTGGCCATTTACCTTTTCCTGTTTTTCCTTTTTTTGCTGTCCCCCATATCCTTAAGAAAGAGTGAGATAAAAATACACAGTTTTTTTTTAACATTAAAATGGTCAATTCAGATATTCACTTGTGGTAATGTAGAAAGGAGTCTATGAAGTGTCATGTAGTTCATTTAAGTCTACTGTGCAGAACAATGGTGCTTACTAATTCCAGAGGGGTAATAGTGAATATGAGTCAGGTAAGGTAATATGTTCCCTGTTGATATGAGTTTAGATTGTAACAGCCTCCAGAATAAATGTCTAACCCTGGAATAAGTTTCACATGTTTGATTCAATAGTCTTAACAAGAAAGAAACTTGCCTGCAACTTAATGTAATGAGAATATTACAGAGGAGCCCTTGAGAACTGTCATTCTACATTTTCTCTCTATTCTCCTACTCTAGGTCCCCAACATGATTCTTTGAAACTTGTGAAGTAATAAAGAAAATTGACCATGTTGCCAAAGACCTGAAGTGCCATCTAGAGAGAGTAATTGAGACATGAGAACATTTAGAGAAAGGGACAGAAGGAGAAGAGACTCAGAGAGCAAGAGTCCTGTTTGAAATACAAATGGATATTATTCAAATGTGAATGAAAGTCACATTTGAGGTTTTTGAGGAATGGGCCATAAATATTAAGCTAGGAAGTGGGTACCCTACATGAGAGAAAATGCTGAGGCAAGGTAAAGTCCTTCGGAGATATTACTTTGGACTCTCATTTCACAAGATTTTTCCAGAGTTGTTATTCCACATTTTATGCAGTCCCAATTCCTCAAAAATATCTTTGTGCTTATTTGCAAATTCTGGTGTGATAGTTCTTGAGAGGCTGAAGAAAAACAGGGTTGAAGCAAAATCAAAGTTTTCTCCACTGTCTCCTTATGAGAGCATATAAAGAAGGAGCATCAATCTTCCTAAACAATAGTCTTCAGTTTTAGATGGTAGAGGGTACTGTAGTGAACTCAAGAGAAACTTAAAGCTCAGCTTTCTGATTACATTCATCCTAATATAATTGAGAGGAAGACAGCCAATTAAAGGATAGTGGAGGATGAAATTTGTGTTCTATCTATACTGTTTGAATCTTCATGAGTGTTTTAACTATCTGTCAAAGCAAAACATAGTAAGCAAAACATAGTGGCTTTAAGTAACATTATTATAAATCTGTGGGTGTTTCTGCTCCACATTTTTCTCTGAAGTCACTCAAGCAGCTTTATTCAAATGTGACCTCGATTGGTGCTGGAATTTCCAAGATGGTCTCTCAGCCTTCAAGGTCTCCCTCATTCTGTGTCATCTCTCATTATTTAGTAGTTTTGTCTGAGTTTCTTTACAGAATGGTGGCTGGCTTCCAGGAGAGGGGGTTCTAAGATGACAAGCCCCAATGTGCAATTACCCTTCAAACCTTTTCTTTCATTGCCTTGCTAATGTCCCAACCATCAAAGCAAACTATGTGGCCAAGCCCAGAGTAAATGTAGGAAAGAATTACATAAGTACCTGAGTATAAGAAGGCATGGTTTAGTGGGGTCTACCAATTTAAAAGCCTCTCATAATTAGAATTTCAAAATAAACATCGGATTCCAACAAACTGAATTTAAATTATTTTGCCTTAGGTAATGGAGAAGTTACATGGGAAATAGGGGTTAGGCAATGTTCCAGAATTTTTTTAAACAAAAATATTGGGTTTAGCAACTATCTTCTGCAGCCCAATTACCACTTGAATACACCAAATCAATAACTTCATTTGAATTTTTTCCCTGATGTATTAACAACTGAATTTTGCAGAACTAATTTGTTTTCTGTGTAAAGTCTCTGCTAATATGAATATTTCCAGACGCTAAACCATTTCTCTTCTCCCCACACCCTAATCTTGCTCAACACAATAAACACACACACACACCTGAAATTAAATTTTAAAAACAACATAAAAGCCTACTAGAATTGATTACATTTTTTATAGAACTGCTCCCAGAATTTTATTTTCCTCATTTCATCATCATTTTAAAAACTACGGAATTTGAAAAGAGTTGAGGGTTTCCCCGGTGGCGCAGTGGTTGAGAGTCTGCCTGCTGATGTAGGGGACACGGGTTCATGCCCCGGTCAGGGAGGATCCCACATGCTGCGAAGCGGCTGGGCCTGTGAGCCATGGCCGCTGAGCCTGCGCGTCCGTGTGCCTGTGCTCCACAGCGGGAGAGGCCACAACAGTGAAAGGCCCGCGTACCGCAAAAAAAAATAAAAAATAAGAGTTGAATGGCTTTCATATATCAGCACTGTGTTTGGCACTGAGGGGATATGAAAGAAGATATAGACATCATTCTTTAATTTGAATATTACATTTTAATTTAGACATCTCTGTATTTGTTAGGATTTTGTTGAAATTTCAACCATATTAAGAAGTTTCACAAGCGCTATTATATTCATGTTATAGATGATGAAACTGAGGCTTAGAAAAAGGCAGTGGAAGTCCACAGTGGGCAATTGGAAGGGAATCGTGTTCAGACTAGAATTATGATTTTTTGAGTAGAATTCTAGTGCTTCTTTACAATAGAGTAAATGTGAGTTGTAGGGGTTTATAGATCTGTGTTTAAATTTTAATATCGACACAGGCAAATTATATAAACCTGTGAAAATGCAGATTCTGTGTTTAAATATTATAATTGTTGTGTTTACCTTATACAATTAGTATGGTTATATTAAATGCCACATCAGGTTATCTCTTTGAGGACACAACTGTTGCCCCTAAAGCCTTGCAGGCTACTTAAGTAGTAAGGTACGATCATGTAAGCCAACAGCAATACATATACAAAAGTGTTGAAAAAAAGAACAAATAATAAAAAAAAAAGTTAAATGTTAAATTGTGTAGCAGTGAAAGAAGCAATATATAAGCTCATTGAAGAGAAAGAGCAGTGAGGGCTGATGGAGTCAGAGAGGACTTGGTAGAAAAGGTGACACTTGAACTCGGCCTTAAATCGACTATACTGGTAGCTTTTGTCCTTTGCCTGTAGCCTCAGCAGAGTTCACATTCATGTTCACAGATATGAAGACCATTATCAATCACATCACAACCATGAAGGTTTGACCCTTTTGCCACATTGATCTGCCCTGCATTATTTCAGTTCACCCTCCTACCCTCCTTCCTCCCTCTCTATTGTACAAGTGCCTGCACTCTGCCATTCCAAGGTCTAAGTACCCATTTCCATGTTATCTTGCCTGGATTCCTTGTACTGAAAAGCACCAGGTTCTATATGATAAGGATTTACATTGGAGAAAATGTGCTCTCCAAAAATGTAAGTGCTACTACTCTAACTACCTGAGGTGAAAGAACAATAGTGAAATTTAATAAAGAAGAAGTGAAATGTTCAGTTGGAGACCAAAATTGTTTTACAGCAGGACAATAAAATAAAACACAACCCAGTTGCCCTCAGCACCACACTATTATTCATGCACAGCAAAACAGGAAGTAGCCCTCAGGGTTGCTTGAGCAGAAACAGATGAGTGATGAGAGTTTTATTTCTTTCCTTTTAACCTCTGAGGAGCTATGGAGGAAGAATAGAAAGACACATTAAAGCTAAAGGTAAAAATACTTTCTGTCCTCTTCTTCTGCCATCTTTCTCGTATTTGATTCTGACAAACTGGTACTAGATTGCATAGAATATATACCTTCTTTGTTCTCTTAGATAAGGCAGCCAGTGAGAGGTAGAAATTTACATTTTCCTACAGAAATGACACAAATTATTTCCCATCAGTTTTGTGATAAGATAATAATTCTAGACCCCTGAAAAAAACTGACAAGTGGCCAAATTGAATTGTTTACTTGAAAATCCTGCTTGGTGTCTAGTGCAATGCCTGGCTTACCATAGCACCCAAGATCATTTGTTGAATAAACAGACAGAAGATATTTATGTAAAGAGAGATGACAGTCTGAGTAGCAGATGAAGAGGAACGAACTGTGGAGGGTTTTTCTTAAAGCTTTCTGTTCAGGAAAGCATGCTAATTTTACTCAGATAGTGTGTTTATTTGGAGTGGCTTAAGAAGAAAGCTGATAGAAATTCAGTCTTTGCCTTTCTTCTGTCTGTTCTACTTGTTGACTATTTCTTCAAAATCAACATGCTATTTTATCACCTTAGACCTGTTCTTTGACTGTTTTTGTTTTGCTAGAAAGGCAAAAGAGAGGACGTTGATAGAAAAATAAATGTTCTCTAATTGACTCATTATGACTTATCTTTATTAACAGCAAAAGTCTTCTGTTCTCTCTCAATGAATCACACATATTTGGCCATCATCATTCTGTTCCTACATGCATGAAAGGTCAAACTTGAACAGAATGTTTACAGGCCTTATCAATTTAATCTTTTGCATTTTTTACTTTCATCTTTCTCAGCCTCTAATCAGATCTCGTGGTCTGTTAAGATCACGTAATAGTTCTATATTGTGCATTCCCTCTTTGCCCAAGCTCCTATGCTAGTATTTTAAAAATAATCTACAGAAAAATGACCAAATTTAAGTCAGAGGTAGCCAATATCCCTAAGTCTTTATAAGATATGTATATATGGACAATATACAGACCCTCAGAGATTGGACTGATGCTACATAGAAGCCATTTTGGGAAAGATGGAAAATGGAGTTGAGAAGGCCACCATTCTGCAATGTTCCTTGAATTCCTTTTTGATGTGTATACCATATTACATGGGTTTAAAATGAAGAAAAGTGTTGATTAAACAGAAACTGAAAACTACTGCTTTCTACTAAATTGGTAGGTAAGAAAACACAAGAGGATTATTCCCATAAAGACACTCATTTTAATAGTAACATGAGTCATTTGCAGGCAATGGCTCCATTATTCTCCAGCTTGACCATTTGTCATTGGCCCAGTGGAGATCTGGAGAGTAATGAAGAGGAGAACATATAATGGAAAGCCAATCAGGAGAATATTTTGAGGCAGGATCAAAAGCATCAAACCAACAGCATCATCAAGAGAGACCTAGTCATATACAAGCACACCTCCTTTTATTGTGCTTCACAGATATTGTGACTTTTTTTTTTTAATAAATTGAAGGTTTGCGGCAACCCTGTGTTGAGCAAATCTATTGACACCATTTTTCCAACAGCATTTGCTCACATTTGTGTTGCTGTCTCATGTTTTGGTAATTCTTGCAATATTTTAAACTTTTTTCATTATTATTATATCTGTTATGGTGATCTGTGATCAGTGATCTGTGCTGTTACTATTGCAAAAAATTACAACTCACTGGAGGCTCAGTTAGCATTTTTTGGTAATAAAGTATTTTTAAATTAAGGTATGAACATTTTTTTAAACATAATGCTGTTGCATACTTAATAAACTATAGTATAGTGTAAACATAACTTTTATATAGACCGGGAAACCAAAACCTTTGGGTGAATCACTTTATTGTGATATTCACATTATTGCAGTGCTCTAGAAGCAATCCTGCCATATCTCTAAGTTATGTTTATATGAATCATATTATTGCACACTAGGGAAGAGTCACCACCTAAAATATTCATCCTGCACCTGGCACTTGGAGCAGAGAGGAGAGCAAATCTTTCCTCAGTCCTTTTTCTAGCCCCATCTCACTCCTGCCTTTAAGGAAACATAAGAGTCAAACCTTGCAAATAACCAGACTCATCTGTTCCAAAGCACTTTGCTATTTTTTGCACTTAAATTTAGTTTAGTTCCTTCCTGTTAGTCTGATCTTCAAGTAATTTTAAACCTTTTTCCTTCTTTTCAATATCAGTTGATGCCTTCCTGAGAGTGTCAATGAACCAGCCTGATACCTGGGCTTCTGGGCTTCCTCAATTCTCTCTGCAGCTGAAAAGTTTCTTTCACTGTCCTGTTGAAAGCCAGCCAGTGTCTCAAAAGTTTCTGTTAACATTTCTATTAATCTTCTAAATTACATTTCTCCAAATATTGGTCTTTTCCTCAGTCTTTCAGACTTGATCACTATCTCAATTTATTGTTACAAAAGCAAGCACCTTAGTTTCTCTACGTGAAGAGGAGTTTAAGTTATTTATGAAGCGAGTTTAAGATGATCATACCTGTGCTTTCTCCCATTTAACCAGGGAGGTCTGACATGTTGCTTTTCACTAGTGGCAGCGTTTCCAGCCCTGTTCTTAGTACTAGCTTAGAGCTAGAAAGTTCACTGCAGGCAGAAATGTTAGCTCTTCCTCTAAGATAGATGGAAAGAAAAAGAGAGGAAGGAAGGATATTGACAATGGGAAAGGGAGTGATGGTAAAGATATAACATAATAATAATTTGAAAGAATAAGTGTGAGAAAATAGAAGAGAAAGAAAAGTACAGTAAGGGATGTAAGGCAGTAATTTTTTTTAAAGGCTATGCAAGTTAAGAAAGTAGGAAACAGCATTTATTTAGGACATTTATCTGTTAAATATAAAACTGGACACTATATTTGAACCCAGAATGATACCTTTTTTTCTTCTCATTTGGCAAGTATAATTAATCAAACAAAAAGAAAGAAGCAAACACAAAGCAACAAAAAGTAAAGGGTCCTGAAGCTTGGAAAGGTTGTGGACCAATTAAGAAATGAGAGCACAAGAGAGTATCAAAACCAGAATTCCAGACTCCTTTATCAGATTCTAAAACAGAGAATTTTCCAAAAGATAAGATGGAAAAGAAAGGATGTTCATTAAAAAGGAAAGGGTGAATTTATCAGCAGAGTGACTTTTTAAATTGGCTCACACTCTAAGGCTAACATTTCACTAACATTTTACCAAGATAATATTAATGTTTCATTATCAATTAACAGCTTCTTAATTAAAGCAAGAATTGGCCTTTTTTTCAAGTTTTTTTTTAAGATACTTAAACTACTCTCTTTTTTAAAAAGAAAATATTTAAGAGTTGACTCATATGAATGGATCTGAGGGATGCCAAAATTCCTAATCCCCCCAAAATAGGCTCCCTTATATAGTAGATAAACTTGAATTCCTGTCTTAAATTGATCTCAACTAAGAAGATGATTCATAAAACTCAGAGTGAAAAGAAAAACAAAATCTCTGGTTTAAATCAAAGGAAACATGAATACAAGCTTTTCCAGTTCAGCCTCTTTAACATATAAATAGTACTAATAGGATAGGAAAGGAAGTGAGCTATTATCAGTAAACATAGTAATTTATCCATCCTTTTAAATGGGGCTGTATTGGGTGTGTTGAGGGATGGAAGGGTAGAGTCTAGATCATAGAGCATGTCCTATGAATGTAAGCTAATGGAAGTGGATCACTTGTACCCTGGAGAAATATGGAAAAGAGATGTTAAGAGGTAGACATGAAGTTGGCTGTGGAATAACAGGACAAATTTTGAGTTTGCAAAGGCTAAAAATAGACTTTATGTCTGGAATGGGACAGCCATTGGAAAATGAATATAGCTTCAAATACTAGAGGGTTACCTCATAAGACTGGCAGACCATAAGGTACATTGGAGAATCACTCACACTGAGTAAGAAAATCTTGATACTGAATGCTGGTTCATTCACATTAAGTCCTTACATAACTCTGACCTCAGATCCCAAACCTGAACACTGCTGAATTGCAGGAAAGGAGTCTGTGAGCCCTGAACACTAGGCAGGGCCAGAGTATGGTTGCTGAAGAAGTCCTTGACCTTGTCCACAGTCTCACCTACAGTGGATCCTGCCTAATGATTAAACACAAAATCTTCTCAGTATCAAAGACACTTCTAATCCAATTAAACTGCCAACAAAGTCAGGGCATTCACTTTGCAGTCTTTGTCTCCAGTTGTAGTTTCTGGAAACAGAAGAATAAAGGTATTTCTCCCATTAAAAATAAAGAAAGAATAAAGCAGGCAAAATGTCATGCATGACTATGACAATAAAGAGACTTTATTATCTGTGTGTTTCTAATACCTCTGGAAACACCCTCAGAGATAAAAGGTCCTTAAGTCTTTTATTCTTACTTAGAAAGAATTAAAAGTTTTCATTCACTCAGAAAAAGAAAAAAAAATTCTGTGCTCCTATTAATGTTAGCTTAACTCATGACCAAATATTAATTATCATAATTTTGCTACTAAGAATTCAAAGGCTGAACTCCATATAAAACATCCTCTGGGTACTAAGAGGTTTTGATTTTTAAATCCCCTTTACATTCTGTAACTCAGGAGAATAATTTCTCATATTATGTATTGCTAGTATTATAGCATTATGACTCAGGTCAGTATTACTTGACAACTTATAAGTGAGCCCTCCTGATTTTATTTTTTATGAAAATGTCATATATTAAAGTCCCATTTTACAAAATAAGTAAATAAAGAGGTGGTAAATTGCATTATAAAATGAGTCTTCACTTTACAAAGGTCTCACCTGGGATTCATCATGTAATGATTTCCTTCACTGTTACTGTTTATTTACACACAGATAAATAAAGGAGCTGCAGTGAAGGGCTGAGAGGCTAAGATAATTACATCTAAGCTATAATGATATATAATCCATCCAAAATGAAGATGGGACATTCTGAACAGAAATTTTATCTCTGGTAAAATAGTACAGCTGAACAACCACTTGATTTATATAAAACCCTTATTTTTCCTGGAATATATCTGACTGCTGAAATAAAATCTACTTGCCAATGACATGAATACCGCTTCCCAGTGTGACCATAAACATTCTATCTAAATATCTAGGGAATCCTTAACTGACCCTCTGGCTCCCTGACCCCTTGCGGATATATCCCTTACTTGAATTAAGGCATGAAGATTATGGTATTCACAAAGATTTTTCATTTGGAGTATTAGAAACTCAACTCAAAAGCTTGAGCTTATCTCTTAGTTTCCTCACTCTGTTAGAATGTGAGCCTAATATAGGTAGGGACATTTCTCATATTTTCTCTAATGCACTAGCGTCACTGTGAGCAATCCCTGGCTATATACTATATGTTATTGTACATTACTTGATATATTTTATTTGCTGAAGGTAGAATGAGTGACCTACCTTAAGACAAGTTTAAATGATGCTAATATGCATTATGGATCCAGGGTCCCAAAAAATGCCATAGAGATTCTTCCTGGCCCTTTTAGTATCTTGACTCTGCTTGGTCTTGCAATTTACTCTTGTTTACTCACATCACTTTTAATGATGGCTTAGTCCACCATACAGAAGCGAAGATGGTCTCTGGCAACTCAAGCCCTTTTCCTTTTATTTGTGATTTAGTGAATGATTATTCAGTATAATGGAAGGACTCTAAATAGCCCCTTTGTATTCCATACCAATGCCTATTGCCAGGAAACAGATGAGGCCACATGATTGGCAGTGCCACCACATGGCATGAGAAAGGGCAACTTTTCAGGGGTAAGGAGGGTGCAGGGCAGAGAAAAAATATGTCCCCTAATCCTTTATTTCTAGTTAGTATCCCAAAGATAAATCAAAGCAAGAGTTACCTTCTTGTCTTGAGAACGCAATTTACATGTTGATGTCTAGATCCCCATTCAGGGTGATAACAGGCTCAATCAATCTGGAGTCTTATTTCCCACATGGAATACTTCTCTTTGGGCCTTTCCTCTTGTCTTCAGTCTCTGACATTTCAGGGCAAGGAAAATCCCTTCATTAATTTCTCACTTTGAAGTAAAGTCTCAGCTAAAAGGGCACTCAGAATTTTGACTGTAAGAATGAGGACAAACTTCATTCTCTTGACATTAATGTCTTCCCTCTGAAGGCTGTCTACTGTGGTACTAGGAATAGCCAGTGTTGTAGATGAAGTTGAAAGCAGTGTGCTGGAGAATTCTCTCCTGCTTGGGTGAGGGGAGAGAAGGGGGTCTTTTTGTTCTATTCAGGGTTTCAACTGATTGTGTGAGGCCCATCCACATTATGGAGGGCATCTGCTTTACTCAAATGCAACCAATTTAAATGTTAATCTCATCCAAAACACCCTCACAGAAACATCCAGAATAGTGTTTGACCAAATATCTGGGTACCATGTGACCCAGTCATGTGAGCACTCATACACATCTCCTTAAACCATACTTGATCTACAACTAAAAACAATAACATAATAAAACAAGGTCATACTTCTACCTAACATGATAAAACTATTTTGTGTACAACCAAAAACATACCAATATTTTCCACAGAAGAGGATACAAAGTCCTTGAGTGGTCTTTGCTCTTCTCTTTGATATCCAATAACTTAAATATCATGATACAAAATCAATACTTCTTATGTTACTTGATAAGGGATAAGAGAAGGAAGAGAACAAAGATATTCTACACACACACATTTATACACAAACATATAATAAAATAAGAAGGAAACACATATGATGGTGATGATTACGGTCTGCAATTCTACTGGTCATGAGGTATAGCTGGTATTTATAACTACTTTTTTTCACTATCCTTTCTATATTCCCTTTGATTTCATCAAGAATCTCAGTTGTTTGTGGTTCTTTATATTGTGAGGTTATGCAATCTTTATTTATGAAGGGTCTAGGCCACTAGTTCTGCCTGCACTTGGTTGTTAAGTAGTTTATCATTGACTTCATTCAAAGGACAACACTGAGATGCTTTAAGAGATCTCTTTATTATAGACATACTCTTCCTTAATTCCACTGTGAAATAGTAGTTGGATTTCTCCTTGGTAGTCAGGATCGCTCACCCCAACCAGCATAGTAACTCTCTTATTTGTTAATTCAGAGACGTTAGGAGCCCTAAGTTCTGAGTGACAGTCTTAACTTTCAGTTCAGTGGATTCACTGTTGTGCCTTCTGATGGAAACATCCCTTTCCTTGGAATTAAGATGGGCTAGGCCATCAGAGAATAAAGTCATGGGGACAGGAAGATAAGCTTTCGCTAATGGTTCACTAGGGATAATAGTTAATGCCACCACTCTCATTTTTAACTCTTGATTCCTGGACCTGTAAATCTGGCTATGGGACAAATTGCATCATATATTAGACACTGAGTCAGTGTCACCCAGCTGGTAATTTAATTGAGTATTCAAAAGGCCATTCCACCATTCTGTCAAGCCAGCTGCTTCAGGATGATGGGGAACTTGATAAGACCAGTGGATACCATGAGAATCTGACTATTGCTGTCCTGCCTTTGCTGTGAAGTGAGTTTCTTGATCAGAAGCAATGCCCTGTGGAATATCATGATGGTAGATAAGGCATTGTGGAAATCCATGGATGGACATTTTGGCCTGGAGGGATGGTACTTTTGTATGCAGAGTAAATGTCTCTTCATAAGAACAAAATTCTGCACCTTTCATAATGGAAGCAATTCAATGTAGTCTACCTGCCCCCAGGTAGCTGGGTGATCACCCTGAGGAGTGGTGATACTGAGGATGCAGTGTTGATCTCTATTGCTGGCAGACTGTACCTTAAGCAGCAGCTATTACCAGGTCAGCCTTGGTGAGTTGAAATGCATGTTGTCCAGCCCAGGAAAAACCTGTATTCCTGCCACAACCTACATTCCTGCCACCATGGGCACTTTGTTTATAATCCCATTCACCGAGGACAGTGGTGACCAGGAAAAGAGGCTGACTTGTACTCACAGAATGGGTCAACCTATGCAATTGATAATTAAAATACTCCTCTGCTAAGGTCACACTTTGATGGGTATTCACATAAAACACAAATATTCTCATGTTATTTTCCTAGTTAGAGGGGGTCAATTCTTATAGCTCTTCACAAAACTTCCTTGTCACCAATTTCCCAATCATGTTCCTTCCAATTCCCTGACTAACCAGCCAAACTATTGATCACACACAGTCCATGAGTTTGTATATGATCACACACCTGGTCATTTCTCCCTCCAAGAAAAATGAAAAACCAGGTACACTCATTGAAGTTCTGTCCATTGATAGGATTTCCTTCACCACTGTCCTTCAGGGATGTCCCAGAAATGGACTATAGTGCTGCACCTATCCACTTTGTGGTGGTGCCTGCACCTATAGGAATATCTGCAAACTGGACTCAAGTTTTCTCTTCCTTTGTCAACTGACCATAGGGAACTCCCTATGGGCTGGAATAACACACTCAAATGAGGAATATGTTACCTCCAAAATCCAAAGGGGTCCAACAGACATTGTGTTTCCTTTTTGGTTGTAGGAGGGGCCATATGCAACAATTTATCCTTCACCTTAGAAGAGATATCTTGACTTATCCCACACCAGAACCCTAGAAACTTCACAGAGGTAAAAGGCTACTGAATTTTTGTCAGATTTATTTCCCATCCTCTGATACTTAAATGTCTTTAAAACATCAACATAGTTGCTGTATCTTGCTTACTAGGTCCAATCAGCATATCATCAACGTAATGGACCAGTGTGAAATCTTGTGTAAGGGAAATACAAAAGATCCCTGCTGACTAAATTATGACATAGAGCTGGAGAGTTGATATACCCCTAAGACAGTGAAGGTGTGATTCTGGTCTTGCCAGATGAAAGCTAACTGCTTCTGTTGTACCTTACTGACAGGTATAGAAGAAAGTTGTTTTCCAGATCAGTGGCTGCATGTCAGGTTCTAAGGCATGTGTTAATTTGCCGAAGCATTAAAACCACATCTGGTATAGCAACTGTGATTGGAGTTACCACCTCATTAAACTTGTGATAATCCACTGTCATTATTCAAAATCCAACTGTCTTCTGCACAGGACAAATAGGTGAGTTGCATGGGGCATGGTAGGAATCACCACCCCTGCATCATTCAAGTCCTTGATGGTGATACTACTAATTTTGTGATCACTTGAAGAACTTTCTATTGCATTTGGTTTACTATTTTCCTAGGTAAATGCATTTCTAGTGGTTTCCCCTTGACTTTTTCCATCCTTTTAGCCTTCACTGCACAGATCAGTTAACTAATGTGAGGATTCTGCCAGCTGTTGAGAATATCTATTCTAATCATGCATTTTGGAACTGGGGAAATAACCACAGTATGGGATTGGGAATCCAGTGGGCCCATTTTGACAGGGATCTAAGCTAAAACTTGATTGATCACCTGGCCTCCATAAGCTTCTATTCTGACTTGTGGACCCTAGTGACATTTTGAGTCTCCTGAGATAGTGACAGTTCAGACCTGTGTCCAATAGTTCCCAAAAGTTCTGTTTCTTTTTCCCTAATACACAATTACCTTCATAAAAGGTCATAAGTCTCCGGAGAAGTCTGGGAGAAAGATCTTGGCTGAATAAATTAGACTGAACAAACTTCGTCTCAAAGGCCCCCAAATTATCCAAATTGTGCAAAATTATACATGCATCATTTTTCACCATTACTTGAAGACCTCATAGCTTTTTGTCCTCTGAGCTTCTCTTCAATCACTAAAACTGATATTAGAGTTTATTTAAATTAGTTTCAACTCACTTTAATATCTTAAATAGTACTGTATAGTTGAAAAAGTGCTGAGACATTATTTATTCCAGTTAATCAACACAATATTTTGGTAAAGGGAATTAACTAGATATTAACATTAGCTTGAAGAAAATGACCTGAAGCTCTTATGTGACATCAGTATTATTCGATCAAAAGAATGTGAAGAGATAATATCTACTGAGGATGCTAATATCATTGTTTACTTAGATTAGTACCTCATTGCTCACCATTTCTAAATTAGACTACAGTGAGAAAATTATAAGCAGTGTAATAATGAGAATGTCACATATAAAATTAATATTTGTTGATTTCAAAGAAAATAAAACCTTATAGAATATGTTGGATTAGTTTTCATTAATTTTCATAGAGTCAAAGTTTAAAATTTCCTTTGTGTTATTTAGAATTTTTTAATGAGATGAATGACTTTTTAAAAAAATAATAATTACAAAAGAAGATCATTGTTACTGATAAATTACTTTACATAGCCCCCTGGGAAGAAAGCAATATTTGTACAGAGGCTGATTATGGCATTGTGATATTCTTATTAGTACAAAGAAGAAAGAGTTATGTGAATATGATATGCTCTATTAGCGCACTCTTCTCTTTACATTTCTCATTCAAATATGTTGTAAACAAATGGAATGTGCTGTTTCTATGCTTTCACTGTCTTGAAATAATAAATGTACAAAAAAAAAGAGAGCTGCTTCAGTACAGTTTAACCTAATAGAAAAACTCATTCTAAACAATGCAGAAACAATTCACACATTTAGATTTAATCAAATAAAATATAAAAACCCAGAGAATTTGGTCTTCCCTGGTGGCACAGTGGTTGAGAGTCCACCTACCAATGCAGGGGACTCAGGTTCGTGCCCCAGTCCAGGAAGATCCCACATGCCGTGGAGCGGCTGGGCCCGTGAGCCATGGCCGCTGACCTGCGTGTCTGGAACCTGTGCTCCACAACGGGAGAGGCCACAACAGTGAGAGGCCCGCATACTGCAAAAACAAAACAAAACAAATAAAAACCCAGAGAATTTTATTAGGGTAGTTCACTGAAATCAAAGAATAAAAGAACTGGTTGAAATTTCAAGATCATTTAGTCCATCCCCTCTTATTTTACAAATAAGGTAATAATCTCTAAAGGCGAGCAGCATGCTCAAAGTCACAGAATAACTAAATAGCAAAGTCAAATTCTCAGGTCCTTTCAATGGAAAACTTAAATTTCACAATGTCTTGTTAAATTACATGTTCTTGGTCTTCTCATTGTAAATTTTATCTGAAAGAACATATAGTTTAGCTTGTATCCAGCTCACAGAAAGGCTGGTATATATAACCACAAATTCAAAATTTCAAAATAAGTATACAACAACAACCAAAACAACAGCTATGTTCTCTGGAATACCAAAACATGTCTGTTTGGAACAGACGTGATTAATGGAATCATTAATAAAATGGTCAACCAAGGAAATAAAGTACATATTCACTAAATTATTACATGAACGATATAAAGAATTAACTTCATATTTGTTGATCTATTATATATCTAGCACTGTACATATAGCTTAAGCCTTACAATAAAAATTTATCTTCATTTTACAAATTACCAACAATTGTTTACATTTGTTTAAAACAATTAAGATTTATATATGTTATGCTACTTGCTTAAACATCTAGTAAATAATAGGGGATTCGAATGTGGCTTTGTCTGATTAGAAGTTTGATCTTAAATTGTTATAGTTGTTGAAGCTTGGAGAGAAAATAACATGAATTAAGAAAAGAGGATATTTTATATATTTTAATGAAATCTATGGGTTTTTAACTGATAACAAATAGGCAGTTATCATGAATATTGAAAAACAAAATATCTTCATGCTTGACCCATATAAAATTTTAGCTTAGCTTTATTATTATTATTATTATTATTTCAATACAGATGCCATACTAAGCAAAATAATAATTTAAAAAACTATAATAAGAGTTGAAAATAAAATCACTCAAATTCTTCAATGAGCATTTTGATTGTTTTAGTCATTTGTTTCTTCTTTTATATATTTTCATTTCTAGTTAGCTTCTAGATATGCATTACTGCTTATCAACTTAATTTTCTAAAGAGGTTTCAATTACCATAATAAAGAGTGACTTATTCTTCCAGAGAATGGCTGCTAAAATTGACTTCTTTAAGATTTTTTTCCACTATATGCACTTTTCACTTTATATCACTATGTAAATAATCTCACGCCTATATATGACAATCTATCAATACCTCCAATATACAAGTGTCTTGTAATTCTCTTTAGGTAGATATTCATACTGCTCACTAATATTTTCAATTATCTTGACATTTCAGGCCGAAAAGACAATAATACTTCCTGCCTTATTTAAATTAGGATTGCCCTTTTCTTCTGCTTAACTTCATGAAATGTAATACACATCAATTCCAAGTGGAAAAAATTAAGAGCGAGTGAAGAGTTCTCTGTGTTCTTTTTCTGCCTGAAGGGCCTTATTGAGGTAATGGGGTCATACACTGGTGGACGGTCAGCCAGTGTTCATGTCTTTAGTGAGCAGAGCCTTCTTGCCAAACCATATTGACCATGCTTCTAAAGTCTGAGAGTGGCTTGTTACTACAACATAAAGTAACTTGCTTGAAAAGACAACTTTATAAAATACTCTACAGAGAACTTACTGTTATATCTATAGTTTTGTTTTTCTTGTACTTCTTCTACCTTACTTAGTTTTTAGGTCCAAATGACTTTATTTGTTTATTTATTTATTTATTTACATCTTAATTGGAGTATAATTGCTTTACAATGGTGTGTTAGTTTCTCCTTTATAAAAAGGGAATCAGCTATACATATACATATATCCCCATATCTCTTCCCTCTTGCATCTCCCTCCCTCCCACCCTCGCTATCACACCCCTCTAGGTGGTCAAAAAGCACCGAGATGATTTCCCTGTGTTATGCAGCTGCTTCCCACTAGCTATCTGTTTTACATTAGGTAGTGTATATATGTCCATGCCACTCTCTCACTTTGTCCCAGATTACCCTTCCCCCTTCCCGGGTCCTCAAGTTCATTCTCTAGTAGGTCTGCATCTTTATTCCCATCCTACCCCTAGGTTCTTCATGACCTTTTTTTTGTTTTGTTTTTAAGATTCCATATATATGTGTTAGCATATGGTATTTGTTTTTCTCTTTCTGACTTACTTCATTCTGTATGACAGACTCTAGGTCCATCCACCTCATTACAAACAACTTAATTTTGTGTCTTTTTATGGCTGAGTAATATTCCATTGTATATATGGGTCACATCTTCTTTATCCATTCATCTGTTGATGAACACTTAAGTGGCTTCATGTCCTGGCTATTGTAAATAGAGCTGCAATAAACATTATGGTACATGACTCTTTTTGAATTATGGTTTTCTCAGGGTATATGTCCAGTAGTGGGATTGCTGGGACATATGGTAGTTCTAATTTTAGTTTTTTAAGGAACCTCCATACTGTTCTCCATAGTGGCTGTATCAATTTACATTCCCACCAACAGTACAAGAGGGTTCCCTTTTCTCCACATCTGCTCCAGCATTTATTTTTTGCAGATTTTTGGATGATTGTCATTCTGACTGATGTGAGATGATATCTCATTGTAGTTTTAATTAGCATTCCTCTAATGATTAATGATGTTAAGCATTCTTTTATGTGTCTGTGACAATCTGTATATCTTCTTTGGAGAAATGTCTATTTAAGTCTTCTGCCCATTCTTGGATTGGGTTGTTTGTTTTTTGATATTGAGCTGCATGAGATGCTTGTAAATTTTGGAGGTTAATCCTTTGTCAGTTGCTTCATTTGAAAATATTTTCTCCTATTCTTAGGGTTGTCTTTTCGCCTTGTTTATGGTTTCCTTTACTGTGCGAAAGCTTTTAAGTTTCATTAGGTCCCATTTGTTTATTTTTGTTTTTATTTCTATTTCTCTAGGAGGTGGCTCAAAAGGGATCTTGCTGTGATTTATGTCATAGAGTGTTCTGCCTATGTTTTCCTCTAAGAGATTTATAGTGCTTGTCCTTACATTTAGGTCTTTAATCCATTTTGAGTTTTTTTTTTTTTTGTGTGTGTGTATGGTGTTAGGCAGTGTTCTAATTTCATTCTTTCACATGTAGCTGTCCAGTTTTCCCAGCACCACTTATTGAAGATGCTGTCTTTTCTCCATTGTATATTCTTGCCTACTTTATCAAAAATAAGGTGAGCATATGTGTGTGGGTTTATCTCTGTGCTTTCTATCCTGTTCCATTGATCTAATTTTCTGTTTTTGTGCTGGTACCATAGTGTCTTGATTACTGTAGCTTTGTAGTATAGTCTGAAGTCAGGGAGCCTAATTCCTCCAGCTCCATTTTTCGTTCTCAAAATTGCTTTAGCTATGCAGGGTCTTTTGTATTTCCATACAAATTGTGAATTTTTTTGTTCTATTTCTGTGAAAAATGCCAGTGGTACCTTGATAGGGATTGCACTGAATCTGTTGATTACTTTGTGTAGTGTATTCATTTTCACAATGTTGATTTTTCCAATTAAAGAACATGGAATATCCCTCCATCTATTTGTATCATATTTAATTTCTTTCATCAGTGTCTTAAACTTTTCTTCATACAGGTCTTTTGTCTCCTTAAGTAGGTTTATTCCTAGGTATTTTATTCTTTTTGTTGCAGTGGTAAATGGGAGTGTTTCCTTAATATCACTTTCAGATTTTTCATCATTAGTGTATAGGTATGCAAGAAATTTCTGTACATTAGTTTTGAATCCTGCTACTTTACCAAATTCATTGATTAGCTCTAGTAGTTTTCTGGTAGCATCTTTAGGATTCTCTATGTATAGTATCATGTTGTCTGCAAACAATGACAGCCTTGCTTCTTTTCCCATTTGGATTCCTTTTATTTCTTTTGTTTCTCTGATTGCTCTGGCTAAAACTTCCAAAACAATGTTGAATAATAGTGGTGAGAGTGGGTAACCTTGCCTTGTTCCTGATCTTAGTGGAAATGGTTTCAATTATTCAGCATTGAGGATGATGTTGACTGTGGATTTGTCATATATGGCCTTTATTATGTTGAGGTAAGTTCCCTCTATGCCTACTTTCTGCAGGGTTTTTATCATAAATGAGTGTTGAATTTTGTTGAAAGCTTTTTCACCATTTACTGAGATAGTCATATGGTTTTTACTCTTCAGTTTGTTAATATGGTGTATCACATTGATTGATTTGTGTATATTGAGGAATCCTTGCATTCCTGGGATAAAACCCACTCGGTCATTGTGTATGAGCCTTTTAATATGCTGTTTGATTCTGTTTGTTAGTATTTTGTTGAGGATTTTTGCATCTATATTCAGCAGTGATATTGGCCTGTAGTTTTCTTTTTTTGTGACATCTTTGTCCCATTTTGGTGTTAGGATGATGGTGGGCTTGTAGAATGAGTTTAGGAGTGTGCTTCCTCTGCCATATTTTGGAAGAGTTGGAGAAGGATAGGTGTTAGCTCTTCTCTAAATGTTTCATAGAATTCACCTGTGAAGCCATCTGGTCCTGGCCTTTTGTTTGTTAAATTTTGAATCACAGGTTCAATTTCAGTGCTTCTGAATGGTCTGTTTATATTTTCTATTTCTTCTTGGTTCAGTCTTAGAAGGTTGTGCTTTTCTAAGAATTTGTCCATTTCTTCCAGGTTGTCCATTTTAATGGCATATAGTTGTTTGTAGTAATCTCTCATGATCCTTTGTATTTCTGCAGTGTCAGTTGCTACTTCTGCTTTTTCATTTCTAATTCTATTGATTTGAGTCTTCTCCCTTTTTTTCTTGATGAACCTGGCTAATGGTTTATCAATTTTGTTTATCTTCTCAAAGAACCAGCTTTTAATTTTAGTTTAGTAATCTTTTCTATCGTTTCCTTCATTTTTTTCATTTATTTCTGATCTGATCTTTATGATTTCTTTCCTTCTGCTAACTTTGAAGTTTTTTTGTTCTTCTTTCTCTAATTGCTTTGGGTGTAAGTTTAGGTTGTTTGCTTGAGATGTTTCTTGTTTTTTAAGGTAGGATTTTAATGTTATAAACTTCCTTCTTAGAACTGTTTTTGCTGAATCCCATAGATTGTGGGTCATAGTGTTTTCATTGTCATTTGTTTCTAGGTAATTTTTGATTTCTTCAGTGATCTCTTTGTTATTATGTAGTGTATAGTTTAACTTCCATGTGCTTGTATTTTTTACAGATTTTTTTTCCTGTAATTGATATTTAGTCTCATAGTGTTGTGGTCAGAAACATACTTGATATGATTTCAATTTTCTTAAATTTACCAAGGCTTGATTTGTGACCCAAGATATGATCTATCCTGGAGAATGTTCCATGAGCACTTGAGAAGAATGTGTATTCTGTTGTTTTTGGATGGAATGTCCTATAAATATCAAGTAAGTCCATCTTGTTTAATGTATCATTTAAAGCTTGTGTTTCCTCATTTATTTTTGGATGATCTGTCCATTGGTGAAAGTGGGGTATCAAAGTCCCCTATGACTGTGTTACTGTCGATTTCCCATTTAATGGCTGTTAGCATTTGCCTTATGTATTGAGGTGCTCCTATATTGGGTGCATAAATATTTACAATTGATATATCTTCTTAGATTGATCCCTTGATCATTATGTAGTGTCCTTCTTTGTCTCTTGTAATAATCTTCGTTTTAAAGTCTATTTTGTCTGATATGAGAACTGCTACTCCAACTATCTTTTGATTTCCATTTGCATGGAATATCTGTTT
This sequence comes from Leucopleurus acutus, assembly GCF_964270905.1. Classification (NCBI taxonomy): domain Eukaryota; kingdom Metazoa; phylum Chordata; class Mammalia; order Artiodactyla; family Delphinidae; genus Leucopleurus; species Leucopleurus acutus. The sequence continues at coordinate 8,874,947 of NC_139154.1, forward strand.
CCGTACCCTTACTTTCAGTCTGTATGCGTGCCGAGGTCTGCAGTGGGTCTCCTGTAGACAACATATATATGGGTCTTGTTTTTGTGTCCATTCAGCAAGTTTATGTCTTTTGGTTGGAGCATTTAATCCATTTACATTTAAGGTAATTATCGATATGTATGTTCCTATGACCATTTTCTTAATTGTTTTGGGTTTATTATTGTAGGTCTTTTTCTTCTCTTTTGTTTCTTGCCTAGAGAAGATCCTTTAGCATTTGTTGTAAAGCTGGTTTGGTTGTGCTGAATTCTCTTAGCTTTTGTTTTTCTGTGAAGGTTTTAATTTCTCCATCGAATCTGAATGAGATCCTTGCTGGGTAGACTAATCTTGGTTGTAGGTTTTTCCCTGTCATCACTGTAAATATGTCCTGCCCATCCCTTCTGGCTTGCAGAGTTTCTGCTGAAAGATCAGCTGTTAACCTTATGGGGATTCCCTTGTATGTTATTTGTTGTTTTTCCCTTGTTGCTTTTAATATTTTTTCTGTGTATTTAATTTTTGAATTTGATTAATATGTGTCTTGGCGTGTTTCTCCTTGGTTTTATCCTGTATGGGACTCTCTGCACTTCCTGGACTTGACTAACTATTTCCTTTCCCATATTAGGGAAATTTTCAAGTATAATCTCTTCAAATATTTTCTCCAGTCTCTTTCTTTCTCTTCTTCTGTGACCCATATTATTTGAATGTTGGTGCATTTAATGTTGTCCTAGAGGTCTTGGAAACTCCTCAATTCTTTTCATTCGTTTTTCTTTATTCTGCTCTGCAGTAGTTATTTCCACTATTTTATCATCCAGGTCACTTATCTTTTCTTCTGCCTCAGTTATTCTGCTATTGATTCCTTCTAGAGAATTTTTAATTTCATTTATTGTGTTCATCCTTGTTTGCTCTTTAGTTCTTCTAGGTCTTTGTTAAACATTTCTTGTATTTTCTCCATTCCATTTCCATGATGTTGGATCATCTTTACTATCATTATTCTGAATTCTTTTTCAGGTTCACTTTCTATTTCCTCTTCATTTTTTGGTCTGGTGGGTTTTTAACTTGCTCCTTCATCTGCTATGTGTCTGTCTTCTTATTTTGCTTAACTTACTGTGTTTTGGGTCTCCTTTTCACAGGCTGCAGGTTCTTAGTTTCCGTTGTTTTTGCTGTCTGTCCCCAGTGACTAAGTTTGGTTCAGTGGGTTGTGTAGGCTTCCTTGTGGAGAGGACTAGCACCTATGGTCTGGTGGATGAGGCTGGATCTTGTCTTTCTGGTGAGCAGGTCCACATAGGTGGTGTGTTTTGAGGTGTCTGTGACCTTATTATTATTTTAGGTAGCCTCTCTGCTACCTAAACACAGAGGTTGTTTTCTTGTCTTGCTAGTTGTTTGGCATAGGGTGCCCAGCACTGGAACTTGCTGGTCATTGAGTGGAGCTGGGTCTTGGCATTGAGATGGAGATCTGTGGGAGATTTTTGTCATTTGCTATTACCTGGAGCTGGCAGTTCTCTGGTGGACCAATGTCCTGAACTCAGCTCTCCCACCTCAGAGACACAGGTCTGACACCCAGCCAGAGTGCCAAGACCCTGTCATCCACATGGCTCAGAATAAAAGGGAGAAAAAAATAAAGAAAATAAAATGAAGTAAAATAGTTATTAAAATAGAAAAAATTTAAAAATATTAAAAATTTAAAAAAATTAAAAGTAATTAAAAAAAGAAAGAATGAAAGAAAGAAGAGAGCAACCAAACCAAAAATCAAATCCACCAATGATAACAAGTGCAAAAACTATACTAAAAAACAAAACAAAACAAAATGGACAGACAGAACCCTAAGACAAATGGTTAAAGCAAAGCTATACAGACAAAATCACACACAGAAGCATACACATACATGCTCACAAAATGATAAAAAGGGGAAAAAATATATATATATATCATTGCTCCCAAAGTCCACCTCCTCAATTTGGGATGATTCATTGTCTATTCAGGTATTCCACAGATGCAGGGTACATCAAGTTGATTGTAGAGATTTAATCCACTGCTCCTGAGGCTGCTGGAAGAGATTTCTCTTTCTCTTTTTTGCTCGCACAGTTCCTGGGGTTCAGCTTTGGATTTGGCCTCGTCTCTGCATGTAGGACACCTGAGGGAGTCTGTTCCTTCTCAGACAGGATGGGGTTAAAGTAGCAGCTGATTAGGGAGCTCTGGTTCACTCAGGCCAGGGACAGGGAGGGCTACAGGATGCGGGGCACCCTGTGGTGGCAGTGACGGACATGACGTTTCCCCAGCCTGAGGCATGCCATGTGTTCTCCCAGGGAAGTTGTCCCTGGATCATGGGACCCAGGCAGTGTAGGGCTGCACAGGCTCCCTGGAGGAGATGTGTGGATAGTGACCTGTGCTTGCACACAGGCTTCTTGGTGGCTGCAGCAGCAACCTTATCTTCTCATGTCCGTCTCTGAGATCTGTGCTGATAGCCACAGCTCGTGCCCATCTCTGGACCTCGTTTAGGTGGTGCTCTGAATCTCCTCTCCTCGTGCACCATGAAACAAACAGGCAAGAAAAAGTCTCTTGCCCCTTTGGCAGCTCCAGACCTTTTCCCAGACACATTCCCAGCTAGCTGTGGTGCACTAATCCCCTTCAGGCTGTGTTCATGCAGCCAACCCCAGTCCTCTCCCTAGGATCTGACCTCTGAAGCTGGAGCCTCAGGCACATGAAAAGATGTTCAACATCACTAATTATTAGAGAAATGCAAATCAAAACTACAATCAGTTATCACTTCATACCGGTCAGAATGGTCATCATCAAAAAATCTACAAACACTGAATGCTGCAGAGGATGTGGAGAGAAGGGAACCCTATTATACAGTTCGTGAGAATGTAATGGAGAAAAATATGGAGATTCCCTTAAAAACTAAAAATAGAGCTACATATGACCCAGCAATCCCATTCCTAGGCATATACCTGGAGAAAACCATAATTCAAAATGACACATTTACCCCAATGTTCATTGCAGCACTATTTACGATAGCCAGGACATGGAAACAATGTAAATATCCATCAACAGAAGAATGGATAAAAACGTTTTGGTACATCTATACAATGGAATATTAGCCATAAAAAGGAAAAAAATTGTGCAATTTGCAGAGACGTGGATAGACCTCGAGACTGTCATACAGAGTGAAGTAACTCAGAAAGAGAAAAACAAATATCGTGTAATATCACTTATATGTGGAATCTAGAAAAATGATACAGATGAACTTATCTGCAAAGCAGAAGTAGAGACACAGATGTAGAGAAAGGACGTATGGATACTGGGTGAAAGTGGGGAGTGGGATCAATTGGGAGATTGAATTGATATATATACACTACTATGTATAAAATAAGTAACTAATGGGAACTTACTGTACTTCACAGGGAACTCTACTCAGTACTCTGTGGTGATCTAAATGGGAAGGAAATCCAAAAAAGAGGGGACATATTTATATGTATGGCTGATTCACTTTGCTGACAGCAGTAATTAACTCAACAGTGTAAAGCAACTATACTCCTGTAAAAATTAACTTCAAAAAATAAAAATTTAAAAAAGAAAGAAGTGTCATACTTAGACACATGAATAGATGGATGGATGAATGGATGGATGGATAGATTGTAGAGAGATAGGTAGATAGATAGATAGATAGACAGATAGATAGATAGATAGATGAATTGTGAAATGGAAAAGTCAAAGAACTACAGGTCTTAATGATAACATTACCACTTGTAATAGAAACAACAGATCAAGAAATCAGAATAGAAATTTAGGATATTATAGCTGGAGGTGTAAATTTAGAATTTCAGCAGTAAAACACTTTGCTCACCAAGATCTAAGTTGTGACCACAAGTCCTAGTGGCCAAATTAAAATGGAGATGTGTATCATGAGTCCATTGAGGGTCCAGGGATCTGGATATGTAGCCATATGACTGGTGAATTCAGATAGGATAGTGGTGAAACATGAAGTGGAGGGAAGGATTTATCCAGGTACAAAGAATGCTCGTTTTGACTAGATGACAGATTGATAACATAAAACTTAGGAAGAGCCTTTATTCAATGATTATCGACTTCAGTGGGATAGGGTTTTTACCTAAAGGTGAAAGATTAAAGTATTAAAGAAATGGAGTACAGAAAAAAACAACTTTACTGCCAGAAAGAGGTCAGAGGTACATGTGGTATGGAGAATAAGTATAATCTTTTCGAGAAGGTTGCAGAGGAAGAAGTATCCTTGCAGGAAAAGTATCTAGGCATGTATGGGTCTATCTATCTATCTACCTATCTATCTATCTATCTGTGTTTTCCCTTTTATTTTATTTCATTTTTCAGCTTATTGAGTTATAATTGACAAATAAATTTGTAAGACTTTTAAAATGTACAATGTGATGATTTCATATATTTTATACATCATGAAAAGACTTCCCCCTCAAGTTAATTAACACATCCATCTCCTCACATATTTACATTTTGGTGGGGGGGGGGGCGTGAGAACATTTAAGTTCTACTCTCTTAGTAAATCTCAGTTATAGGAAACTGCTATCAACTATAGTCACCATGTTATATATTAGATCCAAATTATTTATTCATCTTATAACTGAAAGTCTTTACCCTTTAAACAATCTCTCTTTATTTTCTGCTCCCCCCCCAGTCCCTGGCAACCACTTTTCTGCTCTCTGTTTCTATGAGTTTGACCATTTTTTCTTAGTATTTGCCTTTATTACACTTAGCTTAATGCCCTCCAGGTTTATCCATTTTGGCAAAAATAAGATGATTTCTTTCTTTATAAACTCTGAATAATATTCCATTTTGTGTGTGTGTATACATATATCACATTTTCTTTATCAGTTCATCCATTGTTGTTATCATGGGACACTTAGGTTTTTTCCATACCTTGACTCTTGTGAATGCTATAAACAAGGAAGTACAGATATTTCTTTGAGATAATGATTTTGTATCCTTTGGATATATACCTAGAAGTGGAATTGTGGGAATATATTGTAGTTATTCTTAATTTTTTAAGGAACCACCATATTGTTTTCCATAATGTGCTGTACCCATAATGGCTATACTCATTTTACATTCCTACCAACAGTGTATACATTTTCCCTTTTCACATCCTTACAAACATTTGTTATCTCTTGTCTTTTTGATAACAGCCAACCAAACAGATGTGAGGTGATATCTCACTGTGATTTTGATTTGAATATCCCTGATAATTAGTGATGCTGAGCACCTTTTCATAAACTGTTGGCCATTTGAATGTCTTCTTTGGAAAAATGTCTATTCAGGTCCATTGCCCATTTTTCAATTATATTTTTTCTATTGAGTTGTTGAGTTCTTTTTGCATTTTAGATATTAACCCCATATCAGGTATGTAGTTTGCAAATACTTTCTCTCATTCCACAGTTTGCCTTTTCATTTTTGTTTGTTTGTTTTCTTTATTAATAAATTTTACTTTTAAAAAAGCTTTAAATTTACAGAAAATTGAGTAGATTGTAAAGGGAGTTCCCATATACTCTGCCCACCCAATCTCTGTAGACAGTTATTATACATATCTTACATTAGAATTCTATATTTGTCACAATTAATAAACTAAAGGTACATTATTATTAACTAAATTCCATACTTTATTCAGATTTCCTTAATTTTTACCTGTCTCTTTTCTGTTCCAGGATCCCATCTCAGATACACATTACATTTAGTCTTCTGTCTCCTTAAGCTCCTCTAGGCTGGGACAGTTTTTCAGATTTTCTTTGTTTTGATAATGTTGGCAGTTTGAGGAGTATTCATCAGGTATTTTGTACACTGTCCCCCCATTGGTCCTTTTCTGATACTTTTTTCATAATTATACTGAAGCACATGAAAAGATACTTAACACCACTAATTATTAGAGAAATGAAAATAAAAACCACAATGAGGTATCACCTCACACTGGTCAGAATGGCCATCAACAAAAACTCTACAAACAGTAAATGCCAGAAAGGGTGTGGAGAAAAGAGAACCTGCCTTTTCCTTTTGTTGATGGTACTCTTTGCTGTGCAGAAGCTTTTAAGTTTGATGCAGTCCCACTTTATTTCTGAGTTTGTGGCTTTCACTTTTGGGTTCAAATACAAAAAAAATCATTGCAAAGGCCAATGTCAAGGAATTTACCCTCTATATTTTCCTTCTAGGAGTTTTATGAGTTCAGGTCTTATATTTAGTGCAGGGTGTAAGATAAATGTCTAGTTTCATTCTTTTGCATGTGTTTCCCCAATACCTTTTATTAAAGGAATTATTCTTTCTCCAATGTTTATTCTTATCTCCTTTGTTGGAAATTCATTGACTATATATGCATGGATTTATTTCTGAGCTCTCAATTCTGTTTCATTGATTTATGCATCTGTATTATGCCAATAGCATGGAATTTTGATTACTATAGCTTTGTAGTTTGAAATCAGAGAGCATGATGCCTCCAGCTTTGTTCTCTTTCTCTAGATTTCTTTGGATATTCATGGTCTTTTGTGGATTATTTTTCTATTTCTGTGAAAAGTACCATTTGGATTTTGATAAGAATTGCATTGAATCTGTTAGATTGCTTTGGGTAGTATAAACATTTTAACAATATTATTTTTTAATTTTTCCAATACAAGAATATGGAGTGTATTTCCATTTATTTGTGTCTTCTTCAATTTATTTAATCAATATCTTATGGTTTTCAGTGTATTTTTCACCTCCTTGGTTAAAGTTATTGCTAAACTATTTCTAAATATTCTATTCATTTTGATGCTATGGTAAATGAGGTTGTTTTCAAATTGTTGGTGTACAGAAATCCAACTGATTTTTTGTACATTGATTTTGTAACTTTAAACTTCACTGAAATTAAGTAAGTTCTAACACTTTTTTGGTGGAGTTTTTAGGGTTTTCTATATATAATATCATCATTTGCAAATGGAGATAATTTTATTTCTTCTTCTCCTATTTAGATACCATTTTTTTTCTTTTTTTCTTTTTCCCTAATTCCTTTGTCTAGGACTTCCAGTACTATGTTGAATAAAAGGTGAATACAAGTGGATCTCCAAACTGATCTAATTCCTGATTTTAGAGGAAAAGCTTTCAGCTTTCATCACTGAGTATGATATTAGCTGCGGGCTTATGATATATGGCCTTTATTATTTTGAGGTACGTTCCCTCTATACCTAGTTTATTGAGAGTTTTTATTATGAATGGATGTTGAATTTTGTCTAGTGCTTTTTTGGCATGTATTAAGGTAATTGTATTATTTTTATATTTTATTTTGTTAATGGATGTATCATATTGACTGATTTGTGAATGTGGAACCATCCTTGAGTCCCTGTAATAAAATCCCACTTGATTATGATGTATGATCCTTTTATCTATTGTTGAAATCAGTTTTCTATTATTTTATTGAGGACTTTTGCATATATGCAGGCATATTGCTCTGTAATTTTCTTTTCTTGTAAAGTCTTCATCTGGCATAGGTATCAGGGTAATACTATCCTCATAAAATGAGTTTGGAAGTATTCCCTTCTCTTTTAGTTTTGGAAGAGTTTAATAATGTGTGGTATTAATTCTTTAAATGTTTGACAGAATTCATCAGTGAAGCTACTTGGTCCTGGACTTTTATTTTTAGGGAGATTTTCGATTACTGATTCAATCTCCTTACTAGTAATTGTTCTGTTCAGATTTTCTAGTTATTATATTTGTTTTGATAGGTTCTATGTTTCTAGGAATTTGTCTGTTTCTTCTAGGTTTGTGCAATTTGTTGGTGGATAATTACTCATAGTAGTCTCATAATTCTTTGTAATTTTGTGATATCAGTTTTATTATCTCCTCTTTCATTTATAATTTTATTCATTTTATTTCTCTCTCTTTTGTTCTTTGTTAAGTGTAGCTAAAAGTTTGTTTATCTTTTTTTTTTTTTTTTTTTTTTTTTTTTTTTGCAGTACGCGGGCCTCTCACTGTTGTGGCCTCCTCCGTTGTGGAGCACAGGCTCCGGATGCACAGGCTCAGCGGCCATGGCTCACGGGCCTAGCCGCTCCGCGGCATGTGGGATCTTCCCGGACCGGGGCACGAACCCGTGTCCCCTGTATCGGCAGGTGGACTCTCAACCACTGCACCACCAGGGAACCCCAACATTTTATATTTTTAACAGTCTATTTTAATCTGATAATAACTAATATTTATATGCATACAAAAACTTCCCCAACACATTTTATTTTTTTGGTGTCACAATTTACATCATTTTACATTATGAATCCAGTAGTAAATTATTATAGTAGTAGTTATTTTAATACTTTTATTCTGCATACTGGAGTGATGTAACTACCACCATTACAACATTAGCGTATTCTGAATCAAACTGTATATGTACTCTTACCAGTGAGTTTTATACTTTTATATGTTTTCCTGTTACTAGTTAGTGTTCTTTCATTTCAGCTGGAAGAATTCTCTTTAACATTTCTCATAAGGCCAATCTAGAGATAATACAATCCTTTAGCTTTAGTCTGGAAAACTCTTTATCTCTCCTTCAATTCTGAGTAGGAGAATCTTGGTTAGCAGTCTTTTTTTTTCCTTCTTTTTTTTCCTTTTCCTTTCTTTCAGCATTTTAACATATTATCCCACTCTTTTTTTTTAGGCCTGCAAATTTTCTGCAGAAGATCTGCTCATAGTCTTATGGGGGTTCCCTTGTATGAAACAAGTTGTTTTTCTCTTGCTGCCTTTAACATTCCCTTTCTTTAACTTTTGACAGCTTAATTATGATGTGTCACTATGTGGGTCTCTTTGGATTCCATTTTTTAGTAATCTCTCTGGACTTCCTGGATCTGGATGTCTATTCTCCCCGTTAGGGAAGTTTTCAGCCATTGTTTCTTTGAATAGTTTTCTGCCCCTTTCTCTCTCTCTACTCCTTCTGAGACCGCTATAATGTGAACTGTAGTCTGCTTAATGGTGTTCTATAAGTCCCTTATGCTACCTTCACTCTTTTAATTCTTTATAATATTTGCTCCTCTTACTAGATGAATTACACTGCCCTGAATTTGTTTGCCGATCTTTTCTTTCACTTGATACTCTGATATCAAACTACTGTATTGAATTTTTAGTTCAGGTACTTATTACCCCCTCTGTAATTACTGTTTGATTCTTTTTTTAGATATGTTTTCTATCTCTCTGTTGAATTTCTCACTTTGTTCCTGCATTACTTTCCTGATCTTTAATGAGCATATTTAGGACTGTGATTTTAAACTTTCTATCAGGTAAATCATTTTTCTCTGCTTCATCAAGATCTGCATCTGGAGATTTTTCTTGCTGTTTTGTTTGGAAAATATTCCTCTGTTTCTTTATTTTTCTTAATTCTATGTTTTGCTTTTTACACATTAGATAAAACAGCCACATTTCCCAGTCTTGACAAAATGGCCTTGTGTATGAGATGAATCTCATCAATTAGCTTAGCCCAAGCTCTTGGTTGTCTCTCAAGCTTTTGTGATTGTCCAAGGCTTCTTTGTCCTTAGTGGCTCCCAGTAGCTGAAGGTATGCCAAGACCCTTGGGAGTCCCAAACCGCAGGATCACAATAAGCACCTTGGTGCAGCCTGATGTGAAGCTGGATCCTTTGGCAAAAGGTTAGAAAGTATGTAGTTAAGCCCATTCTAAGGAGAAACAGGTGTTTTTGCCTGCTCCCTCTGTGCTAGGTCTAGTTACATAGGTGCAGGGAGATGCTCCTGTACCTGTTAAGAACTGCTTCTTTGTTTGTTTTAGCCCTGTGGTACTGGTGAACACAAGCCTCATTGGCTATCAGAGATAGTCAATGTGTGCACCTGTCCCTTTTGTGACAGCTGCAAGAGCTGGGGCATGAGATGTGTGCATAGGCCCTTACCAGGAAGATACTGGTGACTTTGTTTTATTATTGGAGCAAGTTGGAGGAAGAAGGTAGGAGAGGTGTCCTCTGGCTTCCTCAGTCTCTGTATAAGGCTGCAGCCAGTCCATAAGATATCTGGTAAAACAGAAGCCTGGCCCTTAGGCAGCAGCTTTTAAAGTATGCAGATATATTCCTTTCAGGGAAAGACTGGAAATGTGAAATTTTGCCCATTCCCACTGAGCTGAATCCTGGGAATATGGTCACACAAGTGCTCTGTGAGCCCAATATGAACAGCTTCTTTGTTTGCTGTAAATAGCCTTGTGGGTCTCTTGGACACAAGCCCTGTTGCCCTTTGGAACTAGGTGTTTTGGGGCCCAACCCTTGGGTGGGAGTCTTAAAATCTGTGGCACTAGGTGTGGGTCCAAACCCGTTACTCCCCATGTAGAAGCTGGGAATTGAGGTTCGCACTGATTTTATGGCACTGTGCCAAGGGTGGGATTTATGGTAAGACAGTGTCTCAGCCTTTCCTATGTTTCAGCCTTTCCTATCTGTTTCAGTGTGAATATGTTCTCATTTGTCCAATGTGTAAGAGTCACTCAGCTAGTTTCTGGATCTCTTTCATAGGGAACTACTTCATATGTATCTGTTTATTTAGTGATCTATGGAAGAGAGGCATTCAGGATCCACTTACATCACCATCTTGTTTGACTGCCCAAAGAAAAATAATTAAGATTAAAGTAAGATTTAATATTTAGTGAACTATCTGAGGGTACAAATGAGTTGTTAACTAACTTGTATAATTTACCTTAATTTATAAAATGGATTCTTTAAAAGAGGAAATTACACTGTGTGAATTATTGCTGTTATTGATATTGTCCATTTTCTTTTCGTTACATTTTATTATTTTAACCACAATTAAATAACCACAATTAAGAGTTCCTTGGAATATTTTTGAAAGTTTTACGGAAGATTGAGTTGAAGCAAGTTATAGACACAGTAGTTATTCTACAAAGATGAGGAGAGAACAGATGGCTAGCTACAGGAATTTATTTTATTGTGACTTAGAATGATAATATTACATGATATGTTGAGGGTGGCTGAAAAAAAATCTCTTAAGTCTCTTGAGGTTGATGAAGGGTAGGATCTCTCTTGAACAAGACAACTGCAGCCTGTATTGATTGTGAATTGGAAAGTTCTAGACACCAGCAAGAAGAGTGGTTTCCTGGAAACCCACTACAAGCTGGAACTCTTCAGATATAGGTAAATGGAGTTATCCAGGACTCCCAGGAAACAGTAGTCAAAAATTGCTTTGGACCTCCCTCTTCACTTCCTGCTTATTTTGTTTGCCTTACCCATTGAGGTGACTTATTTTCTTGGAGGAATTTTTTTTTATAACAAGAAACAAAGTTTTGGGGCTTCCCTGGCGGTGCAGTGGTTAAGAATTCTCCTGCCAACGGAGGGGACAAGGGTTCAACCCCAGTCCGGGAAGATCCCACATGCCATGGAGCAGCAAAGCCCATGTGCCACAACTACTAAGCCTGCATGTCACAACTACTGAAGCCTGCATGCCTAGAGCCTGTACTCCGTAACAAGCGAAGCCACTGTAATGAGAAGCCCGCACACCACAACAAAAAGTCTCGCTACAACTAGAGAAAGCCCGTGTGCAGCAACGAAGACCCAACACAGCCAAAAAAAAAGAGAGAACCGATGTTTTAAAAAAAAAAAAGAAACAAAGTTTTAATTAAATTCTTGTGAATTGCCACATAGTAAGTAGCAGGTGGAAAGCAGCAAATAGCAAAGTCATGTTTAGATGTAAATGCCATTTTTGTAGCCAAATTCAGTGGAGGTTTTGAGGATGCCTTTTTTCCTTGTTCCCCATTATAAAGAAGGTATTTTTAATAATTTCCCCCAAATAAAACAGATTGCTTCAAGTAGTATCAAGTATGCAACATGTTATAGAAGTCATTGAAATTCTTGATAGGTGGTGGGGGGCACTAGGTTTGCTACAAATTCTGAAATTTTTGGAATATTTTCTGCTAAGATTTCTCTTCCTGGGTGTGAATACTTTGTGAATACTATTGTTTGAACATTTGTTTGGTAAGGGAACTCAAGAGCAGGGGTTATGAATAATCTGCTTACAGGGTTCTGCTCACAGAGACAAGACAATTAAGGAGTTGGAAAAACAATACTCTACAAGCCATGACTCTTTCACAGAGAATTCCCAGGTCTGAGAATCATTTCCTTACTGCCACCATTCAGCTGTTGGGCCCAAGAATATAGAATTTGTAGAGTATTCAGTGTAGAAATTGAATGAACTTAGAAACCTTTTCTCAGTTCTAATCCTTGAAAAGAGGCTTATCAATCTCTTATTTGTTTTCTTTCCATCTTCCATTCCTCCCTTCTTCCCTCACCTTACCTCCCCCTCCTTTCCTCTCTCCCTCCTTCCTTTCTTTCTTTCTTTCTTTCTTTCTTTCTTTCTTTCTTTCTTTCTTTCTTTCTTTCTTTCTTTCAGTTCACTGTATTCTTTTTTTAAGTTTTATTGGAGTATAGTTGCTTTACAATGTTGTATTAGTTTCTACTGTACAGCAAAGTGAATCAGCTATACGTATATATGTATCCACTCTTTTTTGGATTTCCTTCCCATTTAGGTCACCACAGAGCACTGAGTAGATTTCCCTGTGCTATACAGTACGTTCTCATTAGTTATCTATTATATATATAGTATCAATAGTGTATATATGTCAATCCCAATCTCCAAATTCATCCCACCCCCACTTTTGCCCTTGGTATCCATACGTTTGTTCTCTAAGCCTGTGTCTCTATTTCTCCTTTGTAAATAAGATCGTCTATACCATTTTTTCCCACATTCTACATATATGCGTTAATATATAATATTTGTTTTTCTCTTTCTGACTTACTTTACTGTGTATGACAGTCTCTAGGTCCATCCACGTCTCTACAAATGACCCAGTTTCATTCCTTTTTATGGCTGAGTAATAGTCCATTGTGTATATACACCACGTCTTCTTTATCCATTCCTCTGCTGATTGACCTTTGGGTTGTTTCCATGTCCTGGCTATTGTAAATAGTGCTGCAATCTTTCTTTCTGCCTTTTAGCTTTCTTTCTTTCCTCTTTTGTGTTTCTTTCATAATAGACTGTGAACATTTACTCATAGCAAGCAACGTTCTAGACAACATTAGATATATAGCAATAAACTATGAATATTATATCATAGGAGAGAGACATAAATATACATTAAATAATAAAAATATACAAACATATGCTGAGAATAAATGTTGAGCTGTGCTTTTGTGACAAATTAAATTTGGAAAACCTTACATTACAGAGTAAACTGGATTCTTCATAAATATCTAATGGAGAAATTTTTTTTAATGGGATACATTTTGACATAATGGAGTTAAAACCAGTTTGCCAAATAATTTAGACAAAATAATTCACTCTGCAGAAAAAAATCATAGGTCACCCTAAGTGACCTGAATTGTCTGTCTACAATGATCAGAATAATTAAATTTTAAATGAAGCATTAGAGCTTTGGTTTATTTTAACCCAGATGACCAGAAATATGCTGTAAATTGGAACTAATTTTTTTCAAAAATTGGAACTAATTTTAACTCTGATCTCAAATATTCTTTGTACTCTTCAGTATATAGTTCAAATAAATCACTTTTCACTGTGTATAGTTCAAATAAATCAATGAGTGAAAAAGTAATGCAATCTTAAAATTCATATATACACTCAGGAGCTTCCTGGGAAAAGTATTATGAACAAGAAAGTGTTCCTATTTTTAATTATCTTTGTCCACTGAATGATAATACTGATTTTAGACACCAATATTAAAACTTTGCAAAGTTGTTCATTTAACTATATCTTATGAAATTTGTAACATTGAGATAGCCCTAGGGGCTTCCCTGGTGGCGCAGTGGTTGGGAGTCCACCTGCCGATGCAGGGGACATGGGTTCGTGCCCCGGTCCGGGAAGATCCCACATGCCGCGGAGCGGCTGGGCCCGTGAGCCATGGCCGCTGAGCCTGCGTGTCCGGAGCCTGTGCTCCGCAATGGGAGAGGCCACAACAGTGAGAGGCCTGCTCACTGGAAAAAAAAAAAAAAAGATAGCCCTAATGGAAAAGGTAAATAAAAACTTACTTGAGGTATTCCAGGCTGGGAAATTCTTGTGCAGAATTGGAATTTATTCCATACCACATGAGAGTTTATGACATTAAACAAGGAGTAGAAAAATTATTTATTCAATTTAATTTTTTCAGAGCTTGCTCCAAGCAGGACTTCTCAAACTTATTTCTTCTGGTGTTACCTTAGAGAAAAAGAAGTATTTAAAGAACCACATCTGATTCCATGCTTCTATAGTAACAAAATATCAATCACCATGACAGAATTTACTTTCCTTTTTAAAATAAAAAAAAATGAGATTTAAAACAGAAGCCAAATTAACCAACCAGTATTATACCTCAATAATTGTATACCTTTCCTAGTAGATGGTATATTTTATTAGGTCAGATCTTTATCCCATGTGCTTACTCCTATCTTTGGAACATAAGGTGTTCAATATGTCTTTTTTGAAATAAATAAGTTTTGATGGAGAAAACTAGGTAGGCAAGAGCTTATGTTAACCATGACATTCTTAGAGGGAAAGAAAAAGAGAAGCATTTGATCTGCCAAAACACAATGGATCAGGACACTAGAGGTGGCGCCCACAGCTTTTCTTTATTTACAATTTTTCTCAAGGCTTGACTGTTTTATGGACTTGAAAATCATAATAGAAAGGAAGAACATTGGTGTATGCTAAATGCAGCTTAACCAGATGGAAAAACACCTTGTCTTTAACACAGTCTCTTCATTAACTAGTGATAGACTTGGACAAACATCTGTTTTGTTTTGTTTTATTAATCAATAAACTTTTTGCAAACTTACAAAAATATATTTTGGGCTACATACACTCCAACATTTTTGCTATAGCCATAGAATAGTTTGGAAGATGAGTAAAACAAGACTCCTTTATAGTCTTCATAAACTCACAGGATATAAGGGTGGGAGACAAATGAGGGAAGTACCTGAAACTGTTCATGAGTTTATATCTTGCAGAGAAATTGGATTTTATTTTGAAAGCACTGTGGAAGTCATTACAAGGAAATTAAAATAAGTTCCAAAGCTTGAATGCTGCCTTGATTTCTATACTGCTTTTTCCAAGTAATGGAATTTGGCATAAGGAAAAAAAAATGGTTTTATGGTATACTTTTTTTTGGAATATGTAGCAATCGTTGTCTATTAGGAAGATCAGGAGCAGTAATGTAAATGAAACATCAAGGGCATATTCATAAAAAAGTGTTTGTACATTGATGGAGAGATTTGGAGAATAGGCCCCCAAAAAATCCAGATCATGACTGGAAAATATCTAGCATAAGAATGGGCAAAAGCAGATATTACCCTTTTAACTACCTTTTATCACTTGAATCTCCTTTACTTGGACTTTAGTTGAAAGCACATAAAAAGAGTCTTTGTGTATCTCTCTTGATATTTCTATAAGCATTAATGATCAATTTTAATTAAGCCATGTTAATATTTATAGTTGGCTTGCTTTGACCCTTTTAATGTCTGAATAATAATAATAGTGCACATTAATTAGTCAATATGTTTGAACAGTATAGTTTTTCTTCACCCAACTTTATCTTGTCTACTTAAAGAAATTACTTTCATTGGGAGGAACACACACACACACACACACACACACACACACACACACACACACACACATACACTACTGTATATAAGATAGATAGCCAACAGGGACCTGTTGTATAGCACAGGGAACTCTATTCAATATACTGTGATACCCTATACGAGAAAATAATCTAAAAAAGAATGAATATATGTATAACTGAATCACTTTGCATACACCTGAAACTAACACATTGTAAATCAACTATATTCCAATAAAATTAAAATATATAAAATAAATTAAAATTCTCTCTCTCTCTCCTTCGTATTCTCTTTCTCCACTACTTGTTATACACACATACACATGCATACATATCACCTACTCAGCTTAATATCGCCCAAGTCCCAGTTAAAGTTTAGAGATTCAGAATATTATTCTTTGTTTAAGAAAGTTTATGAATAGAGTTTTAAAACCTATTCAGCTACACATGGTACCAAAAAAATCTCTGAAATCATGGCCATTTATGTTTAAATACAATAGATTTTTTCTATCATAGCTTCTGTTATCTATTTATTAATGGAAGTTTTAGCCAGTCGTCCCTCAAACACATAGGTATGATCCATGTGGATTAAACTGGAAAGCAAGTTTTTACATGGCATCTCAGAGGACAAATTCTGATGAGTAATGAAGGCACTTTCAGGTGGCAATTCAAAAGTATATCACAGAGTGGATATATGTATATGTATAACAGTTTCACTGTGCTGTACACCTGAAACTAACACAACATTGTGAATCAACTATACCCCAATATTTTTTTTAAAAAAACGGTATATACAACAGTGAAGTTTGTGACAGAGGTTAGAATTTGAACTGTTGTTTTAATTCAATGCATTTTGCATTTATTTCAGCATCACCACCGCACCAAACTCTTCTTTGTTTCTCTTACTTTTCAGATTGGAAGACCATAATCTCCCAAACTCTCCCACAGAAAGAGAGGGCTGAGGTCTGGGCCAAGATTTGCCATCCTTAAAGCTTATTAGATACAGTAGTTTAGCCATATTTGCAGCACTGAAAGCCAAAATAAGCCGCAATATCTCAGGGACATGAAGTATCTTAAGTGCAGCCAAGATCTCAGTGAATTTTCAGTCCAAACATAGTGAAAAGAGAAAGCAACCTAATCATATAGCTAAGAGACCAACTTGGGAAACCAGAAAAGACAAAAATGTTGAAGCTGGTGTAGAAATTGGATTGCATATCTGTCCAGCATCTTTTGAGGAGCCAAGTCCCCCTTATTCATAAGTTAGAATATCCTGATGGGTCTGATCCTTCCTTCTTATTACAGGTGTAAGTAGATAAGTGACCCAGACTAACCTGAGCATTTAACTCTCTTGACTATAGACACCGACGTAGGATTGTTATGTGATCCACAGAGATCCAAGCAGAGTCCTATTTCTCTACATTTTCTGTTAACAACAACAGGGAACATGGCCCCTTCTTTCTGTTGCTAATATGCTAGAAGTATATTTAACTAAGAAGAAATAAGTAAGGGACAGGAGGGAATTGCTGCCAGTGCACAAAGAGAAATAAAGCTAAGATAGAGGAACAAAATCATATAAGACACAGAGGGAGTGTTTTTTGGAGTCAGACATACCGAAATTCTTTCAGTTATTTGTGCCATTTTGTAGACTAGATTTGAACTCACTTTTTTTTTTTTTTTTTTTTTTTTGTGATACGTGGGCCTCTCACTGTTGTGGCCTCTCCCGTTGCGGAGCACAGGCTCTGGACGCACAGGCTCAACGGCCATGGCTCACGGGCCCAGCCGCTCCGCGGCATGTGGGATCTTCCTGGACCGGGGCATGAACCCGTGTCCCATGCATTGGCAGGCGGACTCTCAACCACTGCACCACCAGGGAAGCCCTGAACTCACTTTTGTACCATGTCCGTGGATGTATGCATTTTTCATCTTCTGAGCACTCTAGATAAACTAAATACCATGTGAAATTTAGAATTCAACATATGCATTTCATAAGACCATTTTGGAGGTTTGGGCACAAAAGGAAACCCATGGCTGCCTAGATTAGAACCTACTGCAATGTCAGCTCATGGATGTACATTAGAAAACAGCTACACTGCTACAAAAGTGAGAGAGTGTTGTAGTGCTTCCATACCAAGGTAAATAGATACAACTGTAAGGTCATCTTTTGGAAAGTAGAGATTTCCGAGCCCTAGAAGATATGCTCCATAAAGGTCAGCTTAAAACTAATTTAAGATAATAAAAATATGGAAGCATTTCTAATCCTAGCAAGGTGATAAAGTGATAGCTGCTGTTGTTTATATGGAGGGCCTGAAAGAAACCATCCCTTTTCCAACCTCTTCTGAGTTTGATCAGTTTTTCAGTCATATTAACTGTTTCTTTGCTGATTTTCTAGCTATCTCTAGCACTTTCTCCATTGTTTTTCTATCATCTGCTCACTGACCAGTCCCTAGCCAATATCACATCTTTCCTTTGCTTTGCTTTGCTTTCCTTTCCTCTTCTTCTCTTCTCTTCTCTTTCCTTTCTTTTCTTTTCTTTATTTAAGAGATTAAAAACATTTTTCAATGTTGAAACTGAACAGTTTATAAAAGTGCATAAAACATATATGTACAGTTTAACAAATCATCCAGATTAAGAAAGAGGACATTGCTAGTACAATACTTGAGAATCTTCCAGTATGTTCGTTTGTGGTCACAGCCCCCTTCCTTCCTCTTAATGGTAACAATTATGTTGATGATTGGTTGTTGTTTTTTTAAAATAATTGTACTACCTACCATGAGAGCAATCATGTCACAATTATTCTTGTACAGGGGCCACAATTACATATGCACCCATTTCTATAGGATAAATAACTAGGAATGGCATTGTTGGGTCACAGGATGTGAACACCTTTGCCTTTATCACACTATTTTCCAAGTGGTTCTACCAATTTTCATGCCCAGTAGTGTATGCAAGTTTCTGTTGTTTCACATCAGAATTTGTTAGAGAAGCACTGTTTCTCTGGGTATCATAACTGTATCACCCTTTGGTGCATAGCAAAGTGCCCAAAACATAGAATTTTACAACAACCATTATTTACTAGATTACAATATATTGAATTGGAAATTTGGGGATTTTTAACACAGGTCTCTTCTGGGCTCATTCATGAGCTTGAAGTTCATAGGCAGGTGAGCAAGGGCTGGATAGTCTAGAATAATCTGGTGGAGTGTATTTTCCAAAAACAGCCACACTAATATACATTCCATCTCTTATGTTTTCCTTACCATGCAATACTGACACCCCTTCATTGAACTGAAGTCCATAGTTCCTCCCCTTGAATCTGGATGGGCCTGTCCCTGATGTATTATTTCCAAGGCTGGGTTAAAAAAAGTCTATGCAGTTTGTACCTAGGTCTGTTTCTTGATATGCCTGTTCTTCAACCAACCAAACATGCTGAGAAGAAGTCCAAAATGGACCATACAGAGAAGCACTCTAAGAGTCTCCTGTGCAGAGGAATTGACACCCAATCTGCATTAAGCATCAACCACCAGGGAAGTGTAAGTCTTCAGATGACTTTAGCCTGCAGCCTTTAAACTGCCCCAGCTGACAAACAAAGCATAGTTGAGCTATCCTTGCCAAGCCATGCTCAAACACCATATTCTGGAAAAAAGTAAATGTTGTTTTAAGCCACTTTTGGGGTGTTTTTTAACGCAACCTGAAATGACCAAAACAGATGGCCTCACTCATATGTCTGGCAGTTTGCAGGCTGTTGACAGGAAAGCTTCAATACTACTCAAAGTGGTGTCTCAGAGTAGAGGCTCATTCACATTTTGGTTTTCCATTTCTAAGCACAGAGAAAGAGAGCAAGTGTTCAATGCATAGGCGTTTTGTAAGTCACAGCCTGTATCGCACCTACTAATGTCCTATTGACCAAAGCAACCTACCTCCACGTCTATACCTTGGCGGAGTGCCTTGGCCATGGGCTCTGAAAGGTACAGTATGCATTCTGAAGGCATATGACTTCTGACACCAAGTCAAACGTGACACAGTTAACTGCATATGTGCTTTCCTTTCTGTATAAGTACCATAGATTTCCTGAGATAGACCTAGAAGTAACTGTGAGTTTGGAAATTTTTAGAGGATCTAATCAGTGCAGGCAGCTTAAATGTGATATGAATAAAAATCAGAGATATTCAGGAGATAATCAGATTATAAGTGGTCATATAAAATAGGTCTAAGGAGTCTTATGGAAAGCACAAGTTCTTGACATTTTTCATACTCACAAAGCTTATTGTGAATGTATACTAGAGTAGGACATTATGAACGCCAGTCTAAGCCTTGAGCTATGACATAATCTGACACTTCTCTGTTTAATATTGTCTTGACTGGGAGGCAAGAAAGCTGTTATCAATTTATACAAGGGACTTGGAAAACTCCTTCTGGAGGCCAAAAATTCAGGTATGAATGAAGATGTTATTCCACAGTTTCCTCCAAGGTGTAAGGAACTTCACAGAGAGCCAGGCATTTGTGAAGTTAAAAAGCCTTTCAACTATAAAGACACAGTCACCCAACCTGGCTTACAAAAGCCTAGGCTGTTTTCCTCGGGGCATTTAAAAAATGAGATTTTGAAATAGATATTTACAACTGTGAGGTAAGTCTAATTCAGATGAGGCTGAGAGCTGTGCTTCACAGAGGTGAAATCAGGGTGGTTTTCTATTCCCCAAGAGAGATCTGATGAGATAGCATTCTGTTAGAGGAGGATGAGGAAGGTACAATAAATTTGAGAAAAAAGTAGGGGAAATAAAAGCTCTGGAACATAGGATGAGCATAGATGGGGAATTTTATAAAGCATCACAGTGATATGTTCTGAGCATTCAGAGTATAATCAAAGGAAAATATTCTGTCAGACCACACGAAAGTACCATTTTTGTAGAATAAAATTTTTTAAACATTCTGTATGTTTAATCTTAAAAATTAAGGGCAGGGCTTCCCTGGTGGTGCAGTGGTTGAGAGCCGCCTGCCGATGCAGGGGACACGGGTTCGTGCCCCGGTCCAGGAAGATCCCACGTGCCGCAGAGTGGCTGGGCCCATGAGCCATGGCCGCGGAGCCTGTGCGTCTGGAGCGTGTGCTCCGCAACGGGAGAGGCCACAACAGTGAGAGGCCCGTGTACCGAAAAAATAAAAAATAAAAAAATAAGGGCAAAAAGAGGTACTGATATAAAGTGTTTCCTCCATGTCAGTTTTATGAAAAACAGTAATCCCCAACATCTGTGGAGTTGCACTATTTTCTTTTTAATGTTTCTGCTGTATCCATTTGATTTGCAAGGCAGATCCTTAGGTGTCTACCTGTAATATGTACTTACATAATGATAAGTCCTTAGCCAAACCAAGTTTGCATTACCCATCTATTACAAATGAATGTAAAATATTAGTGATTAATTAAACAAATAAACAAAGATCTTGACAGCTGCCAAATGTTCTAGAAATATTCCTACTGTAGGAACTTGTACTGCAGAGTATGCTAAGCAGATCTTAGCATTACATAAATTGTCACTGCATGGGACAGAAAAAGTCATCATAACAGGTATGGGAAAAAGAAATTTGGTGGTAATGGAGACAGATTCATAATAAGCAGCAAAGAAGTTTTGATGAGAAATCCATTCCATCTCTGCATGACGCACATACCTACGCTTATATATACCTATAACATTGGAATATAAATAAATGCATTGTGTTCAGGATCAATCTGATTGCTACCAACCCACAAGCTCTTGGAACTTATATGAACATAATTGATAGAGGCTGTTCTACACTGAAGCTTTTGACATCTTATGGGAAATTCAAGGGCCTATCAACAGAGGAGATAAAAGAAAAAATATAGTTGCTCTTCTAGAATTTCTATAGGAATATAAAGAAGCCTTGGATGGTTAGTTTCTCATATAATCATATGGAAACAAATATAAATATGTTTGGATAACAATTATTTTTGAAAGTAAAAATTAGTTATAATTAAAAAGTGCTGAACTTTTTTTTATGAAATCCATTGAGCCTTTTTAGTAATGGGAAATTTCCATATGTAGTTGTCATAGAAATAAGACAACTTCATGCTTTTTCCTATTCTGGATGCTGGTATTATATAAATGGGCCATATCACAGGTCTTTGATTTTCCTCCAGTCTTGAGTGGTATTTGATCTCATCATCACACATTGTGAGAATGTTATATTAGAAAAAAATTACATCCTCTGATGGGATATACTTAAAGAATGGATACACTGTTCTTCATTAATAATAGAACCTCTGAACTACCAGTGGCCCTTCGATCTTTTCAGTAATATGAGACAAAGAAACATAGAACACTGAAGAATGTTTTTAAAAAAATCATAAAATTTCCAACTCCAGCATCTAAATCTGTTTGGAAAAATGACCATGACAGATCATGTTCGATATCCCTACTACAAATCTCTGGATGGTTCTCAATCTTTCTTATATTAGATACACTCCATAGACCTTTGATCAACATTTACGGGGAACTCTTGTTCTGTTCTGTGCATGGAGTGCACACTGATGTTACAGAAATGGCCAAAGTACCCATCAGGGCTCTCAATCTACTGGGGGCACCAAACTCATCTACTACTACAGATCTTCATCAACTTATGATGGAGTTACATCCCAATAAACCCATTGTAAGTTGAAAATGCATTGAATACACTAACATCAAAAATCATAGCTTAGCCTAGCCTCTATTAAATATGCTCAGAACACTTACATTAGCCTATAGTTGGAAAAATCATATAACACAAAGCCTATTTTATGATAAGGTGTTCAATATCTCATGTACTTTATTGAATGCTGTACTGAAAGTGAAAAACAGTATGGTTGTAAGAGTGCAGAATGGTTGTACATGTATCAGTTGTTTATCCTCGTGATTATGTGGCTGACTGGGAGTTGTGGCTAGCTGCCATTGCCCAGCATCACTAGAGAGTATGGTTTATCATACAGCTAACCTGAGAAAAATCAAAATTCAAAATTTGACATATGGTTTCTACTGAATGCATATTGCTTTTGTGCCCTTGCAAAGTCTAAAATTATTAAGTCAATCCATTGTAAGTCAGGGACCATCTGTGTTGTATAAATACACACTTAGACACACATGTGAACCCAATTGCCCTCTGTCCAATAGAAGTACAGTGTTTTAAATGCAATTTCAGTGGAAAGGAGATTTATAGCCTCAGTAGTCATGTTCCTGAGTTTCATTTGGGTGGATTAGAAAGCTAGTAGGAAACAGCTGCATAACACAGGGAGATCAGCTCCATGCTTTGTGACCGCCTAGAGGTGTGGGATAGGGAGGGTGGGAGGGAGACACAAGAGGAAGGAGATATGGGGATATATGTATATGTATAGCTGATTCACTTTGTTATAAAGCAGAAACTAACACACCATTGTAAAGTAATTATACTCTATTAAAGATGTTAAAAATAAATAAATAAAAACTAAAAATAAAAGAAATGAATCCAAGGCATATTAATGCTTTTTAACTTACAAACTGTGTTTTTTTATGGTTTAAATTTGTTTAGGAGAAATGAGTGAAAAAAATAATGGGTACATTCTTAAATAGAATAACTTCATCTCTCTTTTCCTGTATGACTCTTCTCAGCTTCTCCTTATACAATTATGACCACTTTGTATTTGTCTGAGTATTTTCCTCTTTCCTTCAATGTACATGCTAACAGAATTTCTAATTTCATTAGAAAAGTTCATTAGCAATTAAAATAGGTATGAAGTTCAACAAAATATTTTGTTAACTATGGAGTGAGGTAAAGCAAATGTTTTTTCACATTGTAATGGTTTGATTAAGACATAAATACATAGGTTGAAATTGAAATTTTTAAAAATCCTTGCATTTTAGGTAAACTTATTTCAGTTAAGAAAAACTTAACAAATGAACCAAGAGATCATATTTCAGTAGCAAACAATAAGTTTATTAACACAAATTATCTCACTTTGTTCTGGTTATTGATTTACTGCCTTTGTGCCTCTAATTAATAAATTTTCTCCTGCTCTTTGCAAATGGATCTGAGCCCTTTATATACTTTTCCCTTTGTTTTTCCATAGATGATGATGGGATCTCATTGCAGGAGGAAGGGTTTTGCTTCTTGGTTCTGGTGCTCTCTCACCAGTCTGCTGCACTGCTCAAAGCTTCCTCAGCACCTGATTCTTTCCCTGCATGGTAGTCAACATCACCCAGTGGCCAGTGGCTTCTGCCAACACTGTCCTTTGGGCAAATTGTAATATAGTGCTTTCAGTGAGACATTGCCCTGGGATCAATGTTCTTAACATACTAGAGGGTGGATTTCCAGCAAACTATACTTCCTTACTCCAACCTCCTGTTGGAATTGATAATTTTTCATAATAAATTTCTTATATTCCTATAATTGTGTAGTTTCCCTCTCTTATTTGGACCCAGAATGATAAGCTCTCCATGATATAATTGTAGAAACTCTGGTTTGGACTGATCAGTGTTTCTTAGAGAAGAGCTGAGTCAGTATCCCCCAAACAAAACCATCCATAATGTTTTTATTTAAAGACCTCAGGTGTTCATTCCATTTTTTCAGGTAAGTTCATTCTTTACGCTTCATTGTTGGGTCTGGGCTTTATAACCTGTCTGAGTCCATTGCTGGCTTTTGATCCAGAAATAATGGAAACCCAGAATTTCTATGGTATCTTGACTTTCCTTTGCAGGGTCTACTAAGGTAGTTATTGCTGCTCCCATCATTCAGATAAATACCACTATTTTTTTTCCTTAAGAAAACTGTTTAACTAAATAATAAAAGACAAGAATAATTGATGGGTAAAACACTTTACCCTACCTCGTAGCAATTTGGAAAATACCTGCCAAAAGGGAATTACAAAAGTAAATCAAAAGCAAATATATGAGTCACATGAGTCACAGCAGATGAAGTCTTAGAGGAGATTAAACAGCTGGGTTCTGTGCTTTCTAGTCTGTAGTCAGCTACCCTGAAAACCAGAACAGTTAGACATTCAGAGAAATACCATACCTTAGGCAACGAAGATTAAGGGAAAGAGTGGGCCACCAAATAATTCTCTCCATTATTATCCTCAAAATCTTATACTTAAGGCTTCTCTGTTGAATTAGTAACTTATATGCATGCCTTCTGTTATCAAAGCCAAGGTAATGCATAACTGAGAATCATTCATTCACAGAACAGAGGAATTCAAGAAATCTAGGATTAGGATTTAGGCAAATGATAAATATGAAACAAACATCTGTAGTCATAGTTAGCCTGTGAGACATAGTGATCAAATTATGCCACAAACAACTACGTAAAACCATGAACCAAGATTTACTTCCCTAAAATGAGAGGAGTCCATGATACTAGAGAGAAGCAACCCAAACAAGAAAGGTGGAACAGCTAATATATCCTTATTCACTGTATTATTTGGCCTTTTCATGTTTGTTTGATTGTTGATCTGTCAAAGTATGGAATAATGAGACAATATCTCGTTTGAATTGTATTTCTTCCAGTTTATATCTGTGGAGTTAAAGTATAAGATATTGGCTAGGGAATTCTGTGGCAGTCCAGTGGTTAGGATTTCATGCTTTTACTGACAAGGGCCCAGGTTCAAATCCCTGGTCAGGGAACTAACATCCTACAAGCCATGTGGCATGGACAAAAAAAAAGAAAAATATATTGTCTAACTACAGGGCTTTGAGGTGCTACAGGCCTAGGTTTGAATCACAGTTGTGCCATTTATTAGCATTTTGAACTTGTTCAAATCAGGGAAATTAGTTTTATACTTTCTTTATATTTGTAAGATAAAATAATAAAATATATTTGTAAGATAAATATATTTGTAAGATAAAATAATAAAACCTATCTCTAGTTTTTGTTGCATGGATTTAAATCTGATACTTGTAAAACCATTAACTTTGTTCAGCACTTTCTATAGCATACAAGCACAAAAAATGATTTCTGTTACTGTCAATAGTATTATTAGTTAACATTGCTTCAGTTATTTACATGATATTTATATTACAGACAGAATTGCTCTTGATGCTCTAGAGAATATATGAAATTAATTAAAATCACTTTGGAATGAAAGCTCAGCTATACTTATCCACATTCTATATTGTGTAATCTATTTGCATAATTATAAACTATAAACACATTTATAAATGGAATATTAGCATATCCCCTAGTGACTGCCTCTCTAATGTCAGTTATTTTACTGAAGTTTTGCATGGAATCAAATAACAGTAAATTCAAGATTGAGCTCTAGATAAATATTTTTAGAATGTGTTTGAATTTTGCAGTGGACTTCATTTCAAAGATATTCTACTGTAAAATCCAAAATATTTCAATTGTCACATAGAAGGATCTGTACAAATATGAGGGAACTATTGGTAATGGTTAGAATTATAGCCACAGTTTTTGGTTAAATCATAGTGCAAGAAAAGTTAAGAAAAATAATTTAACAGAGTTGTACTTAGGCACTTGAGGAATACTGACATTTAGAGAATGGGGACAAAAGAGGCAAACATAAGTAACATCAATAAGAGAGTTAACATTATATTATATTTTGACAACCAGTAGCAATCACTTCAAAGACAGTAGAAGTAAACAGAAGTCAACAGAAAGCTTAATAAGAAAAATTAGGATCAAGAAAATGTTATTCACATATGTTAGCGAGGATGTGGAGAAATTGGTCCACTTTTTTTTTTTACATTCCCACCAACAGTACCATTTTACATTCGGCACTGTTGGTGGGAATGTAAAATGGTAAAGCCACTGTGGAAGACAGTATAGTGGTTCCTCAAAAATATTAAAAATTAAAATTAGCATATCATCCAGTAGTTCCTCTCCTGGGTATATACCCAGAAGAATTGAAAGCAGGGTCTAGAAGAGGTATTTTTACAACCATGTTCATAACAGCATTATTCACAAAACCTAAAAGAAGAAAGCCACCCAAGCATCCATTTATGGATGAATAGATAAGCAAAATGTGATAATACACATGGGTTATTTTCCTACATTTAAAAGGAAGGAAATTCTGAAAGGGGTCCAAGATGGTGGTGTAGGAAGACCCACCTCCTCTCATGGACACACTGAATCTACACCTACATATAGAGCAATTTTTCTGAAGAACTGAGGGCTAATTGATAGCTTCTGCACATAGAGGGACCACATAGAAATGGATAGCAACAGTGAAGACACAGTATTCATGGAAACCCCACCCATGACACAGTGACCTACAGCAAGGAGGAATATCACTGAGGGGCCCATTGCAGGCATGCCTGGCAAGGAACACAGCTGGCAAGGGACACAGCTGTATGTGTGTGTATATATAATATATATTGTTTTATATATTATATATATATTATATTTTATATATATATCAGTTAAAAGGGTGCCTATACTATAAGGGAAGGAAGTCCCTTTACCTTAGAGCATCTGCCAAATGGTCAGGAAACTGCTAGAACTCTCTCCAGGGTCAGAGGCACTGGTGAGCACCATTGTTTAAGTCCCCTTGGGATCCCATTTCCATCCATATCTGCTCCATCTCTACCCTGCCTGCTAAAACTGCCTGGTGTATGTAGTTACACTGGGTATCCTCTCACACAAGGCCACTCCTTCAAGATTGGGAGAAGTAGCTGTTTTGCTTCATTCATCAACACAAGCACAGAAAGTCAAACAAAATCAGGAAACAGAGCAATATGTTCCAAATGAAAGAAGAAGATAAAACCCCAGGAAGAAACCCTAATGAAATGGAGCTAAGAAATTTACCTGTTGGAGTGTAAAGCAATGGTGGTAAGCTGCCTACCAAACTCAGGAGGAGAATGGATGCACTCAGAGGAAACTTCAACAAAGAGAAAATAAAAGAAGAACCAATTAGACCTGAAGAATACAATACCTGAAATAAACACTACACTAGAGGGAATCAACAGCAGATTAGATGATACAGAAGAACAGATAAGCAAATAGAATGATGACAATCATCCAAGCAGAACAGCAAAAAAAGAAAAATTGGCAGAAGTTAAAGAGAGATTCTTAAAGGTAGTAATTACAAGAAGAAAATTGGATAAACTACAAACACATGGAAGCTAAATAAGATGCTGCTAAACAACCAATGGGTCAATGAAGAAATCAAAAAGGAATTTTTTTAAAAATACCTTTAGACAAATGAAAGTGGAAAAAAAAAACTTTCCAAAATCTGTGGGATGCAGCAAAAGCAGTTCTAGATATAAGTATATAGCAAAACAGGCCTATGTCAAGAAACAATCAAACAAACAAAAAAATCTCAAGCAATCTAAATTTACATTTAAAGGAACAAGAAAGAGAACAAGTAAAGCCCAGAGTTAGTAGGTGAAAAGAAATAGTAAAGAGACAAAAATAAATGAAATAGAGACTTAGAAAACAATGAAAAGGATCAATGAAACTAATAGCTGGTTCTTTGATAAGATAAACAAACCTTTAGCCAGACTCATCAAGAAAAAAGAGAGAGACCCCAAATAAATAAAGTCAAAAATGAAACAGGAGAAATTACAAAAAATACCACAAGAAATACAAAGGATCATAAGAGAACACTACGAAAAATTATATACCAACAAATTAGAACACCTGAAAGAAATGGATAAATTCCTTGAAATATATAAGCTTCTAAGACTGAATTATGAAGAAATAGAAAACCTGAATAGAACAATTACTAGTAACAAAATTGAATCAGTAATCAAAACTCACAGAAAGCAAAAGTTCAGCTTCAAATGACTTCATAGGTAAATTCTACCAAACATTTAAAGAAGAACTAATACCTATCCTTCTCAGATTATTCAAAAAAAAAAATGAAGAGAAAGGAACCCTTTCAAACTCATTCTATGAGGCCAGCATCACCCTCATACCAAAATCAGACAAGGCAGCAAATACACACAAAATTTACAGGTCAATATCCCTGATAAACATAGATCCCCAAATCCTCAACACCTCAACAAAATATTAGCAAACCAACTTAAGCAATACATTAAAAGAATCATACACCATGATCAAGTGGGATTCATTCCAGAGATACATGGGAGTTTTAACATCTGCAAATCAATCAATATGACATATCACATTTGCAAAATGAAGAATCAAAGTCACATAACCATCTCAATAGAGGCAGAAAAAGCATTTGACAAAATTCAACAACGATTTATGATAAAATCTCTCAACAAAGTGAGTATACAGGAAGCCTACCTCAATCTAATAAAGTCAATATATGACAAACCCACCGCTAACTTCACACTTAATGGTGAAAAGCTGAAAACTTTTCCTATAGAATCAAGAACAAGATAAGGTTGTCCACTCTCACCACTTTTATTCAACATAGTATTGTAAGTCCTGGCCCCAGCAACTAGGTAAGAAAAAATGCAAATTGGAAAAGAAGTAAAGCTGTCACTGTTTGCAGATGACATACTTTATAGAGAATATCCCAAAGATGCCACCAAAAACCTACCAGAACTAATAAATAATTTGGTAAATTTACAGGATACACAATCAGTGTAAAGAAACCTGTTGCATTTCTATACACTATAATGTTATCAGAAAGAGAAATAAAGAAAAAATTCCATATAATTAATTTAATTCAAGTATTTCATTTTTAGCTATTTTGTAATTTTGAAGTTTTACATAGCTGATAGAAATTTAAAATAATTTTATAGACATGCAAATAAATTACTCCAATAGAGGCTCTATTGTCTTCCCATTTTTCCAATATGGCAGAATCCAGTTTTGCTTCAATTTATACATTCATTTCAATATTTCTGATATAAAAATGTGACTTTGTTTGGATTGTTCTTTTAACTAGGTGCAATACCTTACTGGTTTCCTCTTAATAGTGGGTTAAATAAAATCTTTAACATGTTTATTTTGTATCTATGCGTCTCATGATTTTATCTTTTTTGACAATGTCTCTTTAATAAAATAGGGCAGTGAGTAATAACAATAAGGAAAAGGGGGATAAATTGGGAGTTTGGGATTGACATATACACACCACTATATTGAAAACAGATAACCAACAAGGACCAACTGTATAGCACAAGGAACTCTGCTCAACATTCTGTAATAACCTAAATAGGAAAATAATTTGAAAAAGAATAGATATATGTATATGTGTAGCTGAATCACTTTGCTGTACACCTGAAACTAACACACCACTGTAAATCAACTAAAGTCCAATATAAAATAAAAATTAAAAAAAAGAACTTCCCACATGAATGCACTCCCTTGACTGCCAACCAGACCCTTACACCAAATCCCTGCCACCTCGTTAATCTGGTGAACGTTAAATGACGCAGCCATCCAAAGCCCTCTTTCCCCATCCTTACCCTTGAAGCTCAAAACCCACCCTAAAAAGCAGTGTTATCTTTCTTTGCACTGAGCCCCCAAACTGGAATATCAATAACTGCCAGAGTTAAAGATGTTTATAAGAATAAAATATATGCAGCCAAAAATTTTAGCATGTAAGAAAGAAAGAACATGGAGATGAAAATAAGACATATATACACACTTTTTGTGATCATCTAATCGAAGTAAACATCCGTTACCCCTGAGCGAGAGCCCAAATAAGGACTTTATTAATTCCTCTTTGCTAAATAGTCATTGGAAAATGTTGAAGTAAGAAAGGATTTTGTGACACCAGAAAAATATTATTTTGATTTAAATATTGTAAGATTACTCATCCCATCTATAAATGATCTTGCTTCATTTAAAGGTAGATGTTATAGGATTACCTTCCTATTTTAATTCTCTAAGTTACTTTTGATATGGTAATACATTGTTAGAAAAAAATATATAAAGTAGGTTAGAATTAATTACATGATACTTTTTCCTCATTTCATGCAGAAGTCTGCATTGTCTTTCTAAGGTAGCATTCACTTATTTTCTAGAAGTTGAAGAAAAATTCAAAATGTTCCATTATTTATTCTGATATGTGAATATGAAATACACTTTTATCTGTCTCACTATTTATTGAATTGAAATCTCAGTGGGGGAAGTATTTTCTAGCACTCTGGGAATGAGAGTGTTCATTAAAGAATTAGGGAAAGATGCTTTATGAAGAGAAACTAAAGTCTTCTGGTATATACACAAGGCTGAAAGAAAAAAAAAGTAGGTGTATGCATTGATAATACAGTCAAAGTCTTGTTCAATTTAAATTTAATAAATATGAATATAATATTTGCATAGCGCACATTGACAGTCTTCTGTGTCATAAGCTAAAAGTGACAGTGACAAACTAGAGTAATACAAATCAGATGAACCAAAATGGAAGCAATGTTATAATAAGACTTATTGAAATATCATGCATATAACTCTACCAGAAAATTAAAGTTGGAAAAGCAGTGATTCTATCTCCAAGAGAGTTTACTTTTTAATGTAGTAAATTCAAACCTTGTTCAGTATTTATTCAAAGGGAGTATTTTAAAGAGGTTCCACACACAGCCTCAAACACTGATAGAAGGTAGAAGGTTGGTGCTTTTCCTTGTGAACATCTGGAATAACAGGTTCTAAAGGAGAAAATAAAAGAAATACAAACCTGAAATAAGAGAAACACTTGATGTGGTCAGAGAACAATTTCAGTAAGAGTGACTGAAGGACAAAACTGAAAGGATACTGGTTGTGATCTGAGACTAGACGGTTTGAATTTAAGAATTCAGGAATGCTTCAGCCTCAATTAATGTCCATTGCCTTCATGAAACCTTTATCAATACCTTGATATAAAACTGAAGTCTTATTGTTGCTGTTATCTGTTGTTTCATTTTGCAAATTTTTTTTTTGAGTTAGCTTAAATCTTTATACAATAATATATGTATATATATATATATATATATATATATATATATATACTGATATTCTTTTGTGTTTTACCCTTTATTTAGAGGAGGGCTCTGGTTCAAACAGATTTGTGTTCAAATCTGACCTCTACCATTATCTAATTCTGTGGTACCTTTTCAGTTACCAAACAGAGCATTTGCACATTTACTGCCTTGAACTAGATGTCCCAAATTGTGTTTTAAATGCCTGTCTAGATGTAGACTAAGCATTTTATTTTATTTTGTTTTTTTAAATTTTTATGGGACTATAGTTGATTTACAATGTTGTGTTAGTTTCAGGTGTACAGCAAAGTAATCAGTTATACATATACACACATCCACTCTTTTTCTTTTAAGATTCTTTTCCCATATAGGCTATTACAGAGTATTAAGTAGAGTTCCCTGTGCTATACAGCATGTTTTTATTAGTTATCTATTTTATATATAGTAGTGTATATATGTCAATCCCAATCTCCCAATTTATCCCTCACCCCACTTATCCTCTGGTAACCATAAATTTGTTTTCTACCTCTGTGACTCTACTTCTGTTTTGTAAATAAGTTCATTTGTACCTTTTTTTTTTTTAAGATTCCACATATAAGCACTATCATATGATATTTGTCTTTCTGTGTCTTACTTATTTCACTCAGTGTGACAATCTCTAGGTCCATCCATGTTGCTGCAAATGGCATTCAGTTGTTCTTTTTAATAGCTGAGTAATATTCTATTGTATATATGTACCACATCTTTATCCATTTCTCTGTTGATGGACATTTAGGTTGCTTCCATGCCCTGGCTATTGTAAATAGTGCTGCAGTGAACATTGGGGTGCATGTATCTTTTTGAATTATGGTTTTCTCTGGGATTGCTGTGTCATATGGTAGTTCTAGTTTTAGTTCTTTAAGGAACTTCCATACTGTTCTCCTTAGTGGTTTTACCAATTCACATTCCTACCAACAGTGTAGAAGTGTTCCCTTTTCTCCATACCCACTCCAGCATTTACTGTATGTAGATTTTTTGATGACGGCCATTCTAAGAATTTTAAAAGAACTTCTATTTTCTTTGTTTTAACTTTTTAACTTACTTGTCATGACTGCTGTCCAAAAAATATTTAAGAAATATTCTATCTCCAAATTAAATTGAAAAAGCCAGGAAATATTTTATTTTCTTTTTCAAATTAACTTTGGTATTGAAAGTGTTGAGCATGTGTTTATGGAGAAAGTTCATTTTTAGGTTTATTAGAACAATGTTTTCACTGATGCCACATAACATATGTTGCTTTAAATAAATATTTAAAGGTAATCTGAGCGTGATACAATAACTAAAAACAACTGCTTAATAGTATGGGTATAACTGGTAAATCGTGATATATGAAGGTTCTTCTTAAGATTAATTATGAGCAAGTATTTAACACATAATAATTTAAAAATATCCTTTGTATTGTGTTACATGAGAGCTGATTTTTGTGAGTAAATGGCAACAGAGTTCTGCACACCTGGACTCTGTTCCCAGCTCTGTTCCTTCTTGGAATGCAACCTAAATCATTTAACTTCACCTTCCTGAGCCTCAAGTTTCTCATCAAGTTTGTCTTCTGAATCTGACTTTGCAATTAAAAAAATAATTTACATGAAATGTCATTATAAAAATTAAACCACTATTCCTATAGATTCGTGTGTATGGGTTTTTCATTCATGCATAGAAGGTTTTATTTAGGTGTAAACTAAAGTGGTACAGAATAAATGAAGACAAATGAACAATGCTCAGCAGAGAGCATTAACATGTGAGATCACTATTTTGTTTTCTTTTGATATAAAAGGGCTTCGTTTAGAGCACACTCTTAACTAATGGAAGCTTGTAAATGTGCCAATTACAAATGCTGTATTATTATACTCAGAGTAGGTTAGGTTTGGGGTGTCAATTTCCTTTTTAAGAACAACCACCCCCAGACATTGAGATTACCATTATAACAATACTTTCAATGAAGATATGGTTTTTTAGAAGGACTAAGAAGAACAGATAAATAAAAAAGAAAGATATATCATACTCTTGGGTGAATTGCATTAATAAGGTAGTATTTCAATTTTATGTCAATAAAAAACTTCATGTGAGCCTTTTAGTAGGGAAATGAGTTAATTTTTAGAAAAAACAAATACAAATACCTTCAAAAATGTAAAAAATAATTCAAAAAGATACATGCACCCCTATGTTCATAGCAGCACTATTCACAATAGCCAAAACATGGAAACAACCTAAATGTCCATTGACAGATGAGTGGATAAAGAAGATGTTGTACATATAATATATACAATGGCATACTACTCAGCCATAAAAAAGAATGAAATAATACCATATGCAGCATAATGGATGCAACTAGAAATTATCATACTAAGTGAAGTAAGTCAGAAAGAGAAAGACAAATACCAGATGATGTCACTTATATGTGGAATCTAAGATATGGCACAAATGAACCTATCTACAAAACAGAAACAGACTCACAGACATAGAGAACAGACTAGTGGTTGCCAAGGAGAAGGGTGGGTGGGGGAGGGATGGCCTGAGACTTTGGAGTTAATAGAAGTAAACTATTATATATAGGATAGCTAAAACAACAAGATCCTGCTGTATAGCACAGGGAACTATATTCAATATACTGGGATAAACCATAATGGAAAAGAATACAAAAAAGAATGTCTCTATGTGTATAACTGAGCCACTTTGCTGTACAGCAGAGACTGGCACAACATTGTAAATCAACTATCCTTCAATAAAGAAAATTTTAAAAATGCAAAAAAAATTGTGAGGTGAATATGCTCTACTGGTTAGTAAAATGTTTTAGAGTGATAGTATATGTAAAAAACTGTGTTGCTGGTACAAGAGCAAACACACTAGTGGAACAGATAAAAACAACCAGAACAACAATCTAGCACACATTACAATGAGCAGCATGATGGTGACATTTGAAAACAGTGGGTAAAATTCTGAATATGACACATGGTGTTGAGACAAATAGTTAATTATTTAGATACACGGAAATGTAAATGTTTATATCAGAGCATAGAATAGTGTTAGTTACAGGTAAATTAAGGAGTTAAAAATTAAGATAAAATATAAGAAGCAAATATAAAATTAGACAAGTGTAAATTGGCCATTAAATAACAAAAATAAAGGATGAAATTAGTACAGTAAAACACTTTAAATATCTTAAATGGAAACAGTAAATACCATACAATCAAAATAAGACATTTAAAAGAACATATCTAAAACTAAATGTGTTGTCACACATTTGACAACAAATTATCTTCAATAATAAAGACAGATTTTATTTTTGTGTATTTCTTTGGTAAATTTCAGCAAAAAGGCACAAGTCAATGTAAAACAACATAAAAAATATATTTTTTTCAAAAAGGGAGAAGGAGGAAAGAAAGAAGGAAGAAAGGAAGGCAGATAACTAAAAATTACTAGTAAAATTAAAAATTTATTTTCCCTCGTAAATTTAATGAATATACATTTAAAAATGAGATTCTATTTTTGCCTGTTTAATTTGGCCAATTTTTAAAGATAATCATTGGTGTTGGAATGAAAGACAGCCATGCCTATTGTCATCTTCTGTTTGGGAGACTACTGGTTCAAAGTTTCAGGGGAAGGTGCCATTTGAAAATGTATATGAAAATATTTATAAGAAGGATAACTGTGACCCAGGAATTTTGGTTTAAGAATTTTAACCTACTCGACAAGACATTTATGTTATGCAATGTATGAACATTTATTCAATTTTTATTTCTAACACATAAAAATACAAAACAACCTAAATGCTAGATGTAGAAGGACTTGGATAACAGTTGATGATACATATATGAGAAACAAAATCTTTATATAAGCGAGGAAAGTAATGATGTTGATGGCGAATACTCTAAGCAAGGGTATTGAATTAAATGTTTAGAAGTCATAGTAAAACTAACTTGCATTCACAAAGAGTGTGAAGGTAGAAAGATAATTGACACATATGCAGGACTAATAGTGAAACTTGGCATGAATTAAATTGTTCCTGTGTATTACCCATAAATTAATGAAAAAAGTTAACTGTTGTGGTCTTTATGTAAAATTTAGTCAAGGGGCTTCTTTTTTTTGTTTGTTTTTTGTAAAGGGGCTGTTTAATTGGAGATCTAACAATATTTTGATAAACCTCTTTTTCCCTGATGAATTTTGCCAAATTGATAATTAAAATCTTTACCATAGATAGAATCCCATGGTGAGACCTGCATTATGAAAAGAAAAAATATTCTAGGCAAGAGGAAATCAGCTGATAAAAATTCTATATCGGGCTTCCCTGGTGGCGCAGTGGTTGAGAGTCCACCTGCCGATGCAGGGGACACGGGTTCATGCCCTGGTCCGGGAAGATCCCACATGCTGCGGAGCGGCTGGGCCTGAGAGCCATGGCCACTGAGCTGGCGTTTCCGGAGCCTGTGCTCCGCAACGGGAGAGGCCACAACAGTGAGAGGCCCGTGTACCGCAAAAAAAAAAAAAAAAAAAAAAAAATTTATATCAAATTAATCTATCTGACATGCATAACCATAGCAACAAATGAATCTAACCTGTCTGTTGTTGGCTTTGTAGTCTTAGACATACTTACAATTATGAAATTTTCCTTCATCAAATGGTGCTAATAGGGATCATCATGGCAAATTTCATATGACTCTAGTACTTTATGGACTGCAAAGTGAACACATGAATTATTGATTGTTATTCTCATAAA
Source organism: Leucopleurus acutus (assembly GCF_964270905.1). NCBI lineage: Eukaryota > Metazoa > Chordata > Mammalia > Artiodactyla > Delphinidae > Leucopleurus > Leucopleurus acutus. Next base: position 8,911,152 of record NC_139154.1, read on the forward strand.
AACTCCTGTGAAGCAGTCAAGATTGATTTTATAGCCCCACTTTGCATATGAAATAAATGAGGCTCAGAATATTTAATCAACATCCAAGCCACAAAGATAATAAGTGACAGAAATGATACCATCCCTCCTCTTTTTATCTAGTTCTGACCCTATTTATCATGTGGCCCTTTTGAAGATAAGTTTATGAGAATTCAAATTTATGCTTCATGACATAAATGAATGGATAAAAATGGTTGTGCACATGCTTGTGTGTGTGTGTGTGTGTGTGTGTGTGTGTGTGTTAGATAGTTGCCATTAAGTAGTTATTAAGTAGCTTAATTCAGTGTTTTACAAATTTTAATGAGCAGGCAAATCACTAGGGGATTTTGTCAAAACAAGTAATTTGCTTAGAAGTTCTGAGATGGAGTATGAAATTTCACATTTCTAGAAAGCTCTTTGCCTATCCATGCGCCACACCTTAAAAAGCAAGGTCTTAATTCTAATTGTGCTTTTTTTCAAGAATGTCAAAATAAGCAAGGAAAAGAAAATCTTCAATCTAACCATTCATGCTTTTCTCTCACTCACTACAATGAAAGACATTCTTTATATTACAACCAAAACACCTAAAAGGCACATTTAAATATTTAATTTAATTTTTACCTATAAGCAATGTCATATCTCAGGAAAATTATTAAAGTTAGAGAAATCCCTCAGTAAAAAATAGTTACTTAAGATGTAATTACATTTGGATTTTTCACAGCATTTGCTATCATAGCTCATATTTGAATTTTTCACCTGTTGGTTTTCACCTAGAAACTTTAGAGTTGATTTTTTTTCCCTCTAACCCATAGGAACAAGGATGACAGTAGTTCTTTAAAACTATTTTGGTACTGGAATTTATGCTTAAGTATGTAGTTCCTGTCTCCAGGAGAAAGAATAGCTTCATTTTTTTCCCTGTCATAGGTGAGCCTAGCTTGAGATCCTTAAACTTATATTTGGATCATGTGACCTTCAAGCCCTCTTCATAAAATGAAAGTAACATTTTTATGTAGGAAATTTCCTTTGTACTGAAACGCATTTGTGGTTTACTGCTTGACTTCCTGACAAAATTATTTTTGTTATTTTGTTTTCCTAATGTTTTTTTTTAAATTTAGAATAGTTTTAGATTTATGAAAACATTGTGAAGATAAAATAGAAAGTCCTTATATACACCACATTAAGTTTTCTGTACTGACAAGTTACATTAGTATGGTGTATTTGTCACAATTTAATGAATCAATATTGATACATCCTTATTAACTAAATTCTGTATTTTATTCAGATTTCCTTAGTTTTGGGTATCTAAAATCCTTTTTTCTATTCCAGCATCCCATTCAGGAAACCACATTACATTGAGTCTTCCTGTCCCCTTAGGCTATCCTTAGCTGTGACACTTTCTCAGACTGTCCTTGTTTTTGATGACCTTGAAAGTTTTGAGAATTACTGATATTTGTAAATAATTACAGGTAGTTATGCCTAATTAGATGAATGAGATTTGTCTGATTTTTTTCTCATATTTAGGCTGAGGTTATAGGTTATCATGGTATGTTTTTATGAACATTATAAAATTACCTTAAAGCAAATTGCAGTTGACTTAAATGTGTATTTATATTTTATCATAATGATGTCTCTATATGACTATGACAATGAAATACATACGAGTGTTGTGATTCTTCAAGTCTCCCACAAAATTGTATTAGATCAAGTCAGTGGTGTAGATCACAATTTACCCCCGGATGTCAGCACCCATAAATCCACCAGATGGTCTCAATCTCTATTACAGTTTGAATGCTACTAATGTTACTAAATTATGTTACATGGGTTAAGCCAGTGAAAGCAGTTTTTGATGTCTATGCTGAAACTTTGAATGAGATGTAATTCCCAACTCTTCCATTGTTCCCTGAGTGTAAAAGCTGCATTCTTTCTTCACAGCTGCTTTTCCTCTTTTATTTTTGTTTTTAGTTTTGTTTTTTGTTTTGTTTTGCCGCTTGCTGTTGCTTGATTAAAGGGTTGGAAGAAGTATGAAAAAATAAGTGAGAAAAAGGCTAATTGACACACTGTGGCATTTGGATATTCTTTTCTTATCAAGGAGTATATATTCCTGTAATTTTATATGGATTATTGGCAGGTTTCAACAGTTCCTAGTGGCTTCTGACTTGTCCGAGAAGGGCTAAGTTTCCATGTATTTGCTAACTTAATTGTTTCTAATCTTTGAGTCAAATAAAGGAAGGCTTGATAGTATATTATTGCTAACCATGAATCCAATTATGAATATGTATTGTGTTAGCCAACTGCTCCCACATATGTTATCTAGGACAAGTGATATATGAATCAGTTCATAGAGGAATAGGAACTATCCGTTCATATTCCTATTCATATAGGAATAGGAACCAATAGGAATCGGTTCCTATAGCAACTGAGCAATTGTACTAGAAAGAGCAGCTTCCACGGGGGCCAGCTAGTTTGCTTCTGTGGAGTCATTCTTAGAGGTTTGGTCTAGAGTCAGCTCCTTTGGCCCTTCGAGTAATCACGTCAGTACCTAACACCCTATAACTTTCAATCAACCTTTGCTGAAATAAGGCTGCATAAAAAACTCCTCAGCGACATTCAACAATAGCATTTATTTTCACGTTGCTGGGGGTCAGTAGGGATCCTGCTGACTTGGGTTGGGCTTAGCCTGACAGCTCTTCTCCAGGTGAATCACAGTCTGAGTGGCACGGTAGCTGAGGCATGTTTTTCTCATGGTAACAGCAAATGGGTGAGAGACCGACTTTAATCACACAATTGTAATTCTAGCCAATGCTTATGTTACATCTAATAACATCCCACTGGTCAAAGCAAGTCACATGCTGAGCCCAACATCAAGGAGTGTGAAATTACTGTAGTTAACATGGCAGAAAGTGAGACTGCATAATCCAGCTGGGAAACAGGGAGTGAATGGCTGAGAACATATTCCAGTCCGTCATACTATATGAATCTCTTTTTACAAAAATAGAGCAGTTTAAGTCATATGCAATAGAACACTGAATAATAAAGAACAACTTTTTTTTTGGTAAATTCAGTATATATTAAGGTCTTCTCTGTATTAACTCCATTCTCATTAGTTTATGTGTCAGGCAATACACTTTCTCAGGGAGAAAATAAAGAGTGGATTGAACACCAAGATGGGGGGAAATGCATTTTACGTATGGAAAGTATTAGTGAGCCCCTCAATCAGAACCCTTGGGTAAGTAGGTCAGTTTGAGGAGGAACAGACTCAGATGCTAAAGCCCCTTGTTTGATGATTTGAACTATTAACCCCTGACAGTTAGCACCACAACTTGGGGCTGCAATGTTAGTTTTCTCCAGCCCTAATCCTATCTGGCTTTGGCTGTTTCAAACTTGTTTTGCTGAAATGCTCCTAGCGTACCATACAGTCAGGAATACACTGATTAAGGCAGACTAATTGAGTAGTAAAATGTCAAAGGCCATTTAAATGTCAGTTTTCATGCCTTTTAGAGGTTGAGGACTGCCACTATTGATGCTGTTTCTTATGTGTCATTGGGTAAGGGGTTGAGAAGGGAGATAGGAGGAATTACTTTGAGGGAAAATGGTATTGTCTTTCCTCTCTAATTGTGCAAAGGAAAATAATGATATAAAAAAAATAGTGAGATTGTTTGCATTTTGCTACTGAGAAGTACACAGTGATGAGGACCATCATCATTCCTTTTCTATTTTTGTTTCTAAGCTTTTGTCTTTCCAATTTTAAAAAGACATTTTACAGCACGACAAAGGCTGTTAAACATCACAATACATAGATCTCCAAAGGTTAATGTTTTTTGATCTCTGCAGTTACTTTTAGAAAATTATTTCAGTTCTTAGAAGGTGAACTGAAAGTATTTGTCTGAATAGTTATTTACCCAAATTATTGATTAATTTGTCATTTAAGCTTGAGCTTTGTTTTTATTTTTATATATTTTAAATTATTATCATCTTGAAAGTTCAAAAACATTTTTATGCAGAATCATTTTTTTACTTTTCTGTGTCCTTTTTCCAACTTCTCTTCCATGTGTTCCCAACAAGTAGAAATGAACAACATGTGTCTCTATTTCCTACTTAGCTATAGATTATTATATACATTTTGGAATTTACAGTGTTTGGGGTTCTTTGCCTGTCTTATCTACAAACCAGTTTTGACAGATCATTTGTAATCATCAGTGTATATCCAGGAACAATTTTCACCTTCCAGGTTGCTATATCTTATAAAACTTTGATGCAAAAAATTATATATATATATATATATATATATATAATTTTTTAGAAGTATCTAATATTACATCAACTTGTAAACTTTAAAAATTAAAGTTTAGAATCCAAATTAAATTTCGTAGAATTAAAAATTCAGCAAAAAGTATTCAACCTTAAAACAATTTGGTTTTCTTATTATAAATGGAATTTCAAAGTCCATTACTCTAGTTTGACCCAAACCTAGAAAGTCAGACACATATCAAAATAGTCAGCATCTCTTAAAAAATTTATTTCTAGACTTTTACTTATTTTTTTGTCAATTTATTTATTATTCTGATATTAATAAAGATATATGGCAGAGCTTGATTTATTAGATGATTACTGTTCTTCATAATTTTTGCATAAAGTTTGTCCTCAAATCACTTAAACCCTTTATTGGAAGTGCATAAATAGTACTGTAAGGAAGTAGCTTTATATTTAAAGAAAGTATTAGAGGTCAATAATCTTGCTGAACTATGTCTTGTGTATCTGTATTTGCCACTTTTTGATAAATTTTCCATTTATCTATTCAGTTCTTTGTACCTTTCATCAAGACTTGTAACGTGGAGACATTGGTAAGTGGTGCTGTGCGTGGCCCTGCCTATCAGTGTCAAAGGCCAAATAAAGGGAATCTGAGAAGATAATCTTAGGTATATGAGTCTCCTCTTTTTGATCACTATTGCCATTCAAAATGAGATCTTGGAATTTTTTCCAGATTTTCTTTCTGAAGAGTTAAGTTGAAGTCTCAAACACTTTGATTCTATGATTCCATTTAAATATAGAATACATATCATGAAAAGTAAGATGAATTACAATGAAAGAGAAGTAGATAATATGAAAATACATATTAAATAAACAGGTAATAACGCAAAAAGCAACCACCATTTATATACTTCATTCCAAAGCAAACTAGTTTGCAATTCCTCAAGGGTAACCACTGGGCTTCTGCATTTATTCCTAAATCATGACTTTTCTACCATACTCTGATAGGACTCCCTAACCCCAGTCACTCAGGTTGGGATCCCAACAGGCCAATATATTTTTTGGTATTCATCAGATACATTTACATATTTTTCTATTTTTGTGAGAGACAGAGAGAGAAGTAAATATTTTTCTTAGAGCAACACGTCAGGAAACAATGTTATTTCTTACCAGGTTTTAATTATCCAGACTTTTTTAAAAGGCAAACCAAGGGAAAGAATTAATAAATGGAAAGATGTTATGGTTTGTCTAATTAAAATTCCTCTGTCATGCTAATAAACCTTTACTGAAAATATGTATGGGCATTAGATAACTGTATAAACAATGTACTAACTGAACTAATAAAGTGTATTTTATCTTAGCTCAGCTTCGGTGGGACTAGGATATCCTATTTAGACCCTCCCATGATTTAATAAAAATGCCTGTCCTGTTCTCCAAGAACTTAACTAGACAGAGAGTGAACTTTCTTTTCCCCTGCTGGGATCATGGATTGCAAATCAGTTTTCTCTGCCCAAAAGTAATCACCTAAGCCAGTGGTTATGTGAGACTAGGGTAAAATGGAAAAGCTGTAAAAATTAATGAGCCTACCTGATGCCCAAGCTTTCAGACCATAATTCTGGGCATGAGAGAATTGAAGTCTTATTTGGTCAGGTAGGGTAGAGTGCAGTGTATGCCGGTGTTTTTGGAACTTTTGTTGTCTGTGACTACAATTGCAAAGTGCTTCTACCTCTGCCTGCAACTACAAAAACAAAAGTTAAAGACAAAACAAAAGACACCATTAGCAGAGTTAATGATGTATAAGTGAGAGATCTTTTGGATATAAATACTAGAAAACATTTTCAAACTGGCTCAGGCAATAATGTTGGCTTTAACTTAAAAGTTCAGTTGTAGAAATTATTTTAAGTAAAATTTGATGCAGAGTTGAGGCAAGGTGCAAAATGTCACCCTTTCTTTCTCTCCCTTGCCTTCCCCCTTTTCCCTCCCTCCTTCCCCACACCTCTCTCCCTCCTTTCTCTGGGTTCTTCTCTCTGACTTCCGTGGTGTTTGCTTTACCAGAAGACTGTCTGGATCGCTTGGAGAGATCGTTGCCAGAAACTTCTGGGAGTTACACAATTACATGCTTTCTCTTTCAAGTCCTTTCTGAATAGTAAGAAAGTTTCTCTTTTCAAAAGACTACATCCATGGGTAGGTCACACGCTTTGAACCAATCAAGTGGCTATTCCCTTCCCAAGGGGTGAGTTAGGTATGGCCTCGGTCATAAGTGATCACATGGAGGTGTGAATTCCCGAGATAAAGCAAATTATTATGATTAAAATGAGAATGGATGCTAAATGGTCAAAAATGGCCAATGTTCTCCAGAAATTGGAAGGCAAACTGCTTTTTAAATTACCTGTCAATAAGTGCTATTGTATTTGCATTATTTTCTGCAGTATTTTATAGCTTTGTCATTGCATTAACTGACATCCACTACTTGGCAAATGGCAGAAAACTCCCATTTTTATTTCTCTGAAAATCAAGGGAATATCAGATATTTCATTGAATGTTTACTGTGATATTTCAAGTCATAAAATAGAATTTTAAGTTGATAATTTCTTATGCACATAAAAAGTATTTACTGAGATTGGGAAATGTGTAACTCTTCTCATGGGAACAGCCTCTCATCATCTCTTGCCACAGTGGACATGTTTCCACTGAAGTCAGAACATGCCTCAGATTCCTATTTAACAGAAGATTTTAGTTAGTAGTATCAATCATACAAGCTCAAATGCAAAATGAAATCTATTGATCATATCACTCACATGTGCAATATGGCGATGGCTGTGAAGGACTTACATGTAAACCTTTCGACCATGCCCTTCAAAAACACGTATCTATTTGGGCAGAAAACTTACTATGAATCTGACATAATATTGGGGAAAGAAAACTTGCAGAAGTTACTTATTTTCTTTTGATAATGCACCTATATCCAGGACAAAACATGAAATGGCTTCAGAAATAAATATAGTAGGCTATCTATACAACCCTGAACACTCTCTTCAAGTGCTGATAGTGTGGGTTATGGTCATAGGAAGTAAAAATAATAACACTATTATAGCAGACCCACTGTTTATTTACAATTTCATCATCGTTCATGTTTTCAAAAGTCCTTCCGCTTCCTTAGATCATTCATTTCGTGTCCTGTTCTGAGTTCCCCTAACCAGAGAGGTACCTAACAAGACAATAAAACAAGCTCATTTTACATATTTTTATATTAAGATGTTTAATTAATGATAAATACTATATACTTCAACAATCGTTAATTAAGTGGATACATGTGTGTAGGTCTTGAGAGTTCTCCTGATAATGTATTCCCACTCCTCAATTGCATAGGAAGATCTTAAGTAATACATGCTTCCGAATTAAGTCTCCTAGTTCCAAGAACTCCACTTCATGCACTGAATCTTAGAAGAGTCTAGAAATTCTTTATTGGGTTTACTTTGATCCAAATTTTATGTTTCCCCTTTTGATCACTCTAGAGTTTCTTGTGTTGTTTTGAAAAGCATATGCCATTATTTAATTGACAGTAAGTATGTTGTTTTTCTCCTCTCGGCATCCCCTCTCCCTCATGAAAGGAGTCTAATAAAAACATGAAGGAGCCACGTGCACAGTTTTTTAAGCATCATCAAAAAAGAAATTAATATCTCTTGTAAATTGTATTATTTTAATACCGTTTATGTTCCTCTGAAATATTCATATTTAACCTATGTGAGAGCAAACTATTTACAGCTATAACTTTCTGTGCATAGCTCAGTTCCTTGTTTATGAACAAAGGTTGTAATTGCAAGTTTGTCTCTAGAAAGTAATAATTATTTATCATTAGCTCTTTAATTTTTTCTGCCTATATAATTCCTCATGATTCTCTTAATCATCTTATTTTTTGAACCTTATTTTTTCTTCCAGTTTTATTGAGATATAATTGACAGCACTTTGTAAGTTTAAGGTTTTAACAGCATAATAATTTAACTTGCATACATCATGAAATGATTATCACAGTAAGTTTAATGAACATTCATCATCTCAAGATTAAAGAAATAGAAAAAGAATTCCTTATGATGAGAACTCTTAGGATTTACTCTTTATGTTTAACTATAACATACAGCAGTGCTAATTATATTTATCATGTTGTACATTACATCCCTAGTGCTTATTTATCTTAAAGTTGGAAGTTTTTACCTCTTGATTTCCTCCATCCAATTCCCTGTCCCCCGACCCCTGCCTCTGGTAACCACAAATGTGATCTCTTTTTCAATTAGTTTGTTTATTTATTTGTTTGTTAAGTATAATTGACATACAACAGAATGCTACTTCCTGATACACAACATATTTGATATTTCTGTACATTTCAAGATGATTATGATCATAAATCTAGTTATGATCTGTCACCATAAAAAGATTTTAAAGATTATTGAATATATTAACCATGCTGAACATTTCACACCATTGACTCATTTATTTTGTAACTGGAAGTTTGTACATCTTAATCTCCCTCACCCATTTCTCTTCTCTCCCACCACCCTTCCCCTCTGGCAACCACCAATTTGTTCTTTGTATCTATGACTCTGTTTCTTGTCTTTCTCCGACTTATTTCACTTAGAATAAGACCCTCTAGGTCCATCCATGTTGTTGCAAATGGCAAGATTTCATATTTATATAATTCATTATTTTTATGGCTGAGTAATAGATACATTTGTTACATCTTCTTTATCCATTCATCTATTGATGCGCACATAGGTTGTTTCCATACCTTGACTACTGTAAATAAAGCTGCAATGAACGTAGGGGTGCATATATCTTTTAGAATTAGTGTTTTTGTTTTCTTCAGATAAATACCCAGGAGTGGAACTGCTGGATCATGTGGTAGTTCTATTTTTAATTTTTTGAGGAATCTCCATAATGTTTTCCATAGTGACTGCACCTATGTGCATTCCCACCAACAGTGCGCAAGGGATCCCGTTTCTCACGTCCTTACCCACAACTGTTATGTGCTGCCTTTTTGATAATAGTCATACTGACAGGTGGGAGGTGATATCTCCAGGGTGAACAGCAAAATCCTTTGAGTGCTTTTTAAAATATGCAAGTATTCAGCTCTGTTCTTCAGAAATTCTCACTTAGTATGCATGTTGGAAAGAGGCAAAATTATAAAAGCTGCACACAAGTCTGATGAAGAAAAACTATGTGACTCTTTCTGTACATGGAGGGGACTCTCCACATAATTTCTTCTGATTTCTTTTCCTGGTCAGAAGCCATATTCCCAGCATCCTTCTCCTCAAGAAAATGCATGTTACTTTTGGTAATTGGGTCCCGGCATCACTTAATGAGACAAGGCTTTGATTTTGCAAGACTGCTTAAGACAGTGAGAAACCATGATTACAATACACATGTTGACAGGTTTTACGTATCATCTGGCCTTTGATTCAACACGAAAATGAGGAAAAGAAAATAAAACAGCATGAGAGAGCTTAGGAGATACAATTAGTATCAGCCTTAAATATTCACCCAGTTAGAGATTGAGACATTTCTCAGGAGAGAACCTGAGAAAAAGTGGTGCAAATGCAAAAAAGTGGTGTTTTTAGGTCTATACTGCCAACAGTAATCTCATTCTTGATATTGATTTCTGTGCTTTCTTCTTTTCTTTTCCACTGTATGTACCACTTTATTGTTTCAATTTATTAAAAAACAACTTTGAATTTTTTTCTCTCTGTCTTGTTTTTTCTTACAAAACTCCACCCACTTCCAAATGTGCCTGCGATTGCTTATTCGCTAGATCCTTTACACAGTGTTTTAAAATTTTATATTGAGTTTGTTTTCATAGGTGTGGGAGAGTCAGTCTACTGGCAACTTTATCTGCCACACCAGAGAGGTAACTCACATACATATTTCTGTGTAAATACATTTCACAACTTTCATTAGGTTAATTCCTAGACACTTGATAATTTTAATTCAAGAATAATTTACATAAAGTAAAATACAACACTATCTCTAAGAATGCCAGATTGTCAGTAACCATGGCTTTCATTGTATGCCCCTCAAGAACAGAGTCCCTGTCTTATTTAGAACTATACATAAAGTGAAGATGTGTTACCTGGCACACATTAAGTACTCTGTAGGTATTTTTGAACTAAAATACATTGTTGATTCTGATGTAATTAATTGGTAATTTTCTCTCATAAATTACCTGTCTTTAGATCCTCAGAAGAATTACTTTGGAGTAGGGCACATAACTCATAGCTACTACTGACCCTTCCTTGCTCTGCTTCAATCATTTTCAACCTTTCCTGCATGATAGAATCACCATCAAAGATGTTAAATAATACTGATGACAGTCTTCATCCTAGACCATTGACACTGGAAGTGGAATTCAAATACCAATATTTTTGAAAATATTCCCAGATAATTTTAATATGCACTCAGGTTTTGGATATTGGTTCTATTTAAAAGCAACCACACACGTCTCACTTGTTTGAATATTCTAAGGCTACAAACTATGAGAAAACAGCCAGATGATGAAGATTAAAGCAAGTCTGTGCAATTTTCTATTCTCCCAGAATTTCAGTTTTATATGCATGGATACTATTTTCTGTCTTCTGACTCATTCCTAAAAATGTAATTTGAAGGCCAATTGGAATTTAACCTAATATCTAAAAATAATAGTGGGATAAGGAACAGTAAATAAAAGAGTCAGATTGTGGAGGGCTCCACATCCTAGGTCATATTTTCAGAACAGACTCCTCTGTGAAGTCACTGAAAGTTTCTGATCAGAGTAATTACACACACACACACACACACACACACACACACACACACACACAGGTTTGGAAAAGGATAGTTGGCAGTGACTGACCAGGTTTATCAAAGAAAACCTATAGATAGTGTTAATGGAAACAAATTTGGAACTCCGAGCCATTGGATTTATTAACATGGGTGTAGCTTGTTTTCAAACACTTTTAGACCAAAACATTCTAAGTTGTCCAGAGTATGAGAGTAATGTGTGTGCTTCTGGAGTTTTAATATTATTCTCTGTGCTCATTCAGCAGTGTATCAACCTAGATAGCATCTTGACAACACCCTCTCCCCTGAGAGTGGCCTCTGACACCTCTCTTCCTTATTTCAGGAACTGAAAGGCAACCTAATCTCCTGGGGATGAATCTCAAGGTTGGAAACACTATGAAGTAGTTGGAGACTTGTCTGTGTACACTGTAGTCATATTAGAAAACTATTCACCCTGTCTTCTCTTAGTTAAAACATTATCATGCAGGGATTAATAACCTGAATCCTACAGATTTAATAAGAAAATCTGTTCAAAAAAAATCATGCCTTTGATTATGCCACCAAACACATATCCAATCTTTGGTTAAAGGCCTGTGTTGTCAAGAAGTGTTAAACTTTTATCAGCTATTGCTTTAGTTTTTAGATAAGATCCCATCTTGTCAGATTGGATCATGTTGATAGTCTTAAAGTTTTCTGTGGCTCTCAGTACCTTTCAAAAAAAATCAAATCTTTATGGTTAGCACTTAAAATTTTGACTTATTTTTCTTGCCTGAAATCCTGCCAACTGCTCACTCACTCCACATCATCCTCTACCTCCCAGTGCAAGGAGAGCCATCCCATCCCTCTAGGGATAATAGTAGCTATTGAAATTTTATCATTACAAATAAATTGGACATATTTTATAATCAGAGTGTGGATGAGCATTGGAATATCAGAATTATTATAATGAAAATGATTAGACCTTCTATCCTGTTCTTATATTATTGATATCACAAAATGCTGATAGGTTTTACTTTATACTTTACTCTTTTAATATTTAAAAGAGTTTCAGTTAAATTAAAGAAGAATTTTTAATAATAAACCCTTCTCTTACTTGTAAAAAATGTGCTCATTTACTAGAATGTACGCTGATTATCTCTCTTTCATGTTATCATAGGAAGCAATTTTAGTGTCATCTGTCAGTGATATCAATATGGATGATATGAGGCTTCATAAAGTCCATGTGCAAGTGTGAAAGGCTAACAACTTATAATATATCATCACACTTAAGGTACTGAACATACCTATCACCTCCAAAAATGTTCTTGTGTTCCTCTGTGTGTGTGTGTGTGTGTGTGTGTGTGTGTGTGTGTGTGTTCTCCATAGTGTTAGTCTTGAGATCTGAGACCTGGTCTTTTGTAGTGCTCTCTTGCAGGCAGCCATTGGCTGAGGTCTACGGATACTGGGTGGTAGTGGGGTTAGTCTCTTTGGCATTTGGCCAGAGACTATTCTTCAGAGAAGAGACAGTTGTGAATTATCAACCCACACTCATGGCAGCTGGGGTGGGTGCACAGGCCTGGCCAGTAATGAAAATCAGGGCAAGATCCAGACAGTTTCCACTAAAACCATATAAGCAAATACTTCCTTCTTTGGTAAAGATGATTTGTCCTTGCCTGTCTGACTAACTCTGCTTTGAATTCTATCACTTGGGCTCATGGCAAGGGAAGGAGAGAAAGGATCTAGCAATGCTGGTTAGTGATTGGCACCGAACTGTGATTTCCCATATCTAAACACTTCTGTTAGAAAACTTTACACAATGGTGACAATATCTCTGTGCCGTCACCATGAAGGCCATACTAAACACTTACACTTCAGGATCTTGTACACAGGTGGTCAGACGGTTGGAATTAATTAAATTGGATACCTTTAGCCCCTTACTCAGAATTTTTACAGTGCTTACTAGTTTCTCGCTAGCACTCAGAACAGTTCAGTTCATCAGCCAGAAAGGGGTGATTTTAATTAAAATAAGCTGAACACTATGTTAGTTTGTCATTGTTCCACATGCTAAGAATGCTTTATTTTATGATCAACCATTTAATGCACTTTCATGGTCAATTTCACTGACAGTGATACAATACTGTAAAAAATAACCAAGCAAACCAATCAACTTCCACCCACTTTTCAAAGCTGGTTGAGGGAGGAGTGCACACTAAGAATTTTAGGATAACCACGCATAAAATGCAATATGTAAAGGAGTATCTAAATGCTGATTAAAGGTCTGGCCTTCAAAGAATTGCATCTCACTTCATAATAGTTTTAGCATTGAGGGGAGTTAGGGACGGGAGGGACAGATCAAGTGTCTGAAATTCACAAGCCAGCAAATATTTTGCTGGTTTGAATACCCTTGAGATTAAAAAAAAAAAAATCTCTTCACCCTTAGAGTCTAGGGAAGCACACAACATATGGGAAAAATATAAAGCAGACAGTTTCCTCTAAGACTTAAGCCAGAGGATTATGTGCATGGATCTTACTTTACTTTCTTCAGGAAAACTGCTCACATACTTAAAATACAAGAACAAGGAGCATTAAACAAATCTTTTACTTATACTCCTTGGGGATGGCCAGAGACTTGGTGCCTCACAACTAAAATCTTCTTACTGCTAATTGCTGCAATTTGCCCCATTAGATAAATATTTTAACTGTGGAGTAACAAAAATAGTATAGGAATGGTACTTTGAGTTATGGTCCTGATTCTGGATATATTTCATTCTCAAGTGACTTGACAGTCATATTTCATTAAAGAATGATTTAAATAACCTTAGTGCAAAGCAAGTGGCAGTGAAACAGTATTCCTGAGTAACAAGGGAACCCTCTGTACTTCTTACCCCAAATTGGCAATACCCTGGTGGATGAGATGATTGATCACACACAGTGGTCTGCAGGACTGTGTCAGCCTTCATCTGGCCCTCAAATATCTCTCTCATTTTTCTATAATAAAAAAAATAATAATAGTAATAATAATTTTTGAAATATTGTATGCAAGGCACTAGCTAAGCACTTTTATAGATATTATCTCACTTAATGAAGAATTTCAGTAGGATAACATTTGCCTCCTTTTACAGATGAGAAAGCACATGTTCAAAGTGGCTAGATGGACTGAACGCAGTCATACAGTGAATGAATGCCAGTGTCATACTTCTGAACTGACTCCACACAACTGAATTTCTATGCTATACATTTCTCCATTCCTGCTTGCTGCCATAGCTTTCTGTCTTGTTTAAAATTCCCTCTTTTGGAGACATTAATTGTGTTATTTCTTGCACTGTGGTTGGCAGTGAACAGTATTCATTTGGTAAAGTAGATGTTTCAATTGAACATCAAGTATTCTACACTTCGGATCCTTTATAAATCATATACATAAAAGCCATGCATCCTTATGTAGAATCTCCTTCAAAAACAGTAACAACTTAGAGCACTCACTGTCATCCCCCCAGTGTCTCCAGACAGCCACAGTGAAAACGTACACATGAACTTCGAGAATAATGGCTTACTCTTCCTCTCTTGTTCACAATGTCACACAAGTTAGTTTGCCAATTAATTAGATGCTTCCCCTTAGGCTTTAAGATAAGGAAAGACAAAGCTGTTTAAATATTGAGTGATAAGTGTTTGTTGGGGGAATGTGGTATTTAACAAGGACCCTATTTGGATATTGCCATGAGGGTCCACAAAGCCAGAACTAGATGGAGCGTCAGTGCACAAGGCGTGATGTGCGATAGAGATCAACTGACACTGACCTCCACTGAGCTGTGAGCACTTACTGTAGGGAATACATGGATATCTTCTTGCTTTACTTTCTTCTAGAGAGAGCTACTAGTATTGGTTTATTGTACCAACAAATAATGATGCTACCCAATGGAATGGCCCAAGTGTTTGATACAAACACTAGTCAAGCCTCCATGATTTATGGAAGGAAGGAAGGACCCACAGAGCCATGGAAGATCA
Source organism: Leucopleurus acutus (assembly GCF_964270905.1). Lineage (NCBI taxonomy): Eukaryota > Metazoa > Chordata > Mammalia > Artiodactyla > Delphinidae > Leucopleurus > Leucopleurus acutus. The sequence continues at coordinate 8,926,206 of NC_139154.1, forward strand.
GTTTGTGCTGTCATTCTTTACCTTAATCTCTGAAGTATGTGGTAACAAGAGTAAGTTCTGCTTTCCATAAGTTTGAAGCATTGATCCATTCATGGGAAATTCCAGAACTAAATGTTTTCACTCCCACTGCAAAGACAATCTATTGATTTAATTGATTATGCATAAATCATTTAAAGACTCTGACAAAAGACCCAGTGACCAATTGAGTGGGTCAAAGAATTACCTGACAGTCAGGAAGGCTGTCTGTTAAAATATTTGTTTTATTGTCAGCAGTATGTTAAAACATAGGTCAAATCTAAGTAATACATTTTTTAAATGATTATTATCCTATGTCCATGTCCTGTGAAAAGAGGGAAAAAGAAGGGATAAGAATATAAGATATTTGTCCTACATAACCCCACACATAAGTGGATTCCTGTGCAACTTAGTAGTATTTATCTGTTTTTCCAACCTGAAAGTATGCACATTTTATTTTTTATCATATATCATATAGCATTACATATCATATATCAGCTTAGTGCTCATGTCTTCTGTAAAGGTTTTCAAGTCTACATTAGCCCAGAGTGAGCTTTTCACTTCTGTTAAATGCCTAGAGCAGCAGTTTTCAACTGCGATGTCTCAAAGCATAGACGTGTTTCAATCAGTTCTGAATTTGGACAGAAGTAATTTATAAAATATAAGAATAACGATTTAATGTTTTCAAATTATTTACTTTAATATGGATTAAAAAAGATTCCTGTAGCTATGATGAACATACAGTTTATCATCCAAACCAGAAAAATATTAGAAGTGAAAAGAGGCACTATCATTAATTAAGTCAGAAAAATAGACTGCAATTCCAAACTGCCCTGAGCCACCCAGAACAATGGGCCTGAATTATGTGAAGCCAGCCAAGCTCCTAGGGTACAATATTAAGGAGGTGTTTGCTCTCAAATTCCTACAAGTACAGGGTCAGCGCCTGGGATGTGCTTTCTTAAACCACTCACTTTCCTCAGCCTAGTTCCATAGTCACCTTACCTGTAATGATGTCACTCCCAGTCACTTTTATTCCAAAATCTTCTTTAATAAAATAAACCAACAAAAAAGAGAATGATTGAGGCTACAGCAAGGCCATCAAGAATCATGCATTCCTCTCAGGCTCTGTTGCTCTCTGTTAGAGGCTGTTGGGTCCAGACTTGCTATTCCTAGAATGTCATATGTGTGAATGTCATAGCTAATGGGAAGTGAGAACCACCATCCTAGAGCACCTACTGTTAGTTTCTCTCAGTTTCCATTTGACATATTCCACCCTTATATTTTTATATATGTTTTTTTCATTCACTTATCCTGTCACTCTGATTTTGTCTGTACCCTTGTAAACGAAAAATAAAAAAATCTTACTTCGATACATCAAGACGTCTTATCTGGTACATTTCCCCCCCTATAGCTTCTTTTGATATAGGATGTTGATTAATTGAACTCAGAGAAGGACATGCTTATTGATCATTTCTTGTGTTTCACATGCTATGCTAATTATGGGGCTGCAAAAATAATAAGCTGTGTTTTTTCACCATAATGGAGTTTACATCTAGTGTTGTATCATGGTCCTCTATAACAAAGGCTCCTCCCTTTAGTCTTAAGGTAGGCGATCTATTTTTTCAAAATCCAGACAAAATCCAAATTTATATCAAAATTTAAGATATAAAATATAGATAACTAGGTTATGGATATCATTTTATTTTCCCATTGGTTTTGTTATTCCTTAGCTGGTGAGGCTCACATTGACATCCTGTATATAAATATGTCTTTTTAAATTGGTAGCAACTTAAATTTGAACACATTCCAAAGCTTTGTCTTTTTACACCCCCTCTCACATTTTGTACTTTTGGTGACACTTTTTATATCCTTTTTTTATTTTATGCATTCCTAATCAGTTATTATAATTTTAGTTATTTGTGCTATTGTCATCTTTTACCTTCATTCATGTTTTATAAGTGATTGATCCCCTACCTCTATTATATATTTACCTATTCCAGTGAAATTTTTACTTTTTTATGTTTTCTTGTTATTAGTTAGTGCCTTTCTTTTCAGCTTAGAGAAGTCCCTTTAACATTACTTTAAGGTTGTTTTAGTGGTGATTAACTCCTTTAGTTTTTGCTGATCTCTTAATTTCTCCTTTAATTCTGAATAATAACATTGTCTGTAGAGAATTGTGGTTGGAAGTTTGTTTTGGGTTTTTTTTTTTTTTTTTTTTTTGCTTTGTTTGTTTTCTTTCGGTACTTTAAATGTCACATGCCTCTCTCTGGCCTACAAATTTTCTGCTAAAAAATTGCTGATAGCCTTACAGAGTTTCCCTTGTACATAACAAGTTGTTTTTCTCTTGCTGATTTTAGGAGTCTTTCTTTATCCTTAAATTTTACTGTTTTAATTATTATGTGTCTTGGTGTGTGTCTGTTTGTGTTCATCTTGTTTGTAACTCACTGGTCTTCCTGGACCTGAGTGTCTGTTTCCTTCCCCAGATTAGGGAAGTTTTCAGACACTGTTTCTTCAAATAATTTTTCTGGCTCTTTTTCCTCTCTCTTCTCCTTCTGGGACCATCATAAAACCCTTAATTCACTTTTTAAGTTATCGTTTTCATTTTTCTGCTCTCCAAATGAGTTCCACTGTTTTGTCTTTTAGCTCCCTGATTCTTTCTTCTACCTCATCCATCTGCTGTTGAAACTCTCTATTTTATTTTTTCAATTCAGCTAAAACTTCTGTTTAGGACTTTCTTATATTTTCTGTCTCTTTGGTGAAGTTCTTACTGTGTTCATCCATTCTTCTCCTGAGAGCACATCTTTATTAGTATTACTTTGAACTCTTTATCTGGTAGATTGCTAGTTTATTTTTTGTTTAGTTATTTTTCTGAAGATTGGTCTTGTTCTTTCAATTGGAACATATTCCTTTTTTGTTGTTGTTTGTATGTATTAGGTATATCTGTTATCTCTCCCAGTTTTGAATGAGTGGCCTGATTTAGGATATGTCCTATGGGTCTCAGAAGTGCAACCTCACCTGGACACTAGAGCCAGGCACTCAAGTGGTGTCCCCTGTGGAGGCTGCATGTACCTTCCTCTTGTGGTGGGGCCGCAGCTGCTGTGGGGCGCTGGTAGCAAGGGCTATTGCTCTGCTTGTTATGAGGTCTGGCCTAGGCTCAGGGTGGATGGGCTCTCAGTGGGGCATCCCCATTGGCACTAACAGGTTAAATGGAGAGTTCCAAAATGGTGCCCACCAGTGCTGGTATTAACAAGGTAGCCTGAAATTACATAAATGGTTTCCACCAGTTACTCATCCCAACTGGTTCTTGTCTCTCTGACAGATACTTCAAGACTAGTACATGGGTCCTTTTTACTTATGGTCTACAAGCTTTTCAATCTGGTGTTTGTGTGCTGGTTTTCGGGTCTAGTGAGTCTGCATGTGAGCCCTTTAAGAGTGAAGTTTTTTTCCCTGCAGTTTTATAGTTTTACTTGATGTTTTCTCAGTTGGTATTCAAAGCCAGCTGTTTGGGGGTTTGTTTCTCCTATGCAGGTTCTAGGGGTTGGGGGAGCTGATGTGGGGCTCAAATCCCCCACTCAGAGAAAATTCATACCCTTGTGAGTCTTCCCAATTGCAGATCACCCACCCCACGGCTGGGGTGTGGGCTTTTCCTTGCAAAACACCTCCTACCTCTTTTGATGTTATCCTTTTACCCTTTGTTGTGGAGGCTCTGTTCACCCAGTTGTCAGATTTCCTTCCAAAGGAATTATTCCACATGTAGGTGCACATTTGTTTTGTCCGTGAGGGAGGGAGTGAGTTTAGGATCTTCCTACACTGCCATCTTGAATCCTCCTACCCAAACAATTTTAATAAGGCATTTGTGCTAACAGTTTGTTTCTTATTTATTGAAAGACACCTTTCGAAAGAAAATTAAGCTTTTTCCCTATACATACTAGAATACAATTTTTTTCCAATGATCTCTAAATTCTTATATAGTCTGGACCCACTAACCCCTTGCCTTTAGCTCCCTCTTGTCCCCTAATCCTCCTTTTCCTCTGTGTCAGTTGTGCTTATCTCTCTGTTCCTCAAACAGGCTTGTCCAGCACCCATCTCAGGGCCTTTGTGTCTGCTCTTCCTTCTAGCTAGAAGTGTCTCCTTCCTCCTCTTATGCTTCCTCAGGTCTTTCCCCCAATGTCATCTTCCTGGAGAGACTTTCCTTAATCACCACATTTATTATTTCAACTCTTCCAAACAAACCCCAACATTTCAACTCCCCTGTCTTACTTTATTTTTTCTCTCTAGCCTTTATTAATATTGAATTCACTATATTTTTCCTATTTATCCATCACTAAAATATAAGCTCCATGAATACAAGGATTTTGCCTCTATGGTTCATCACTAAATTCCCATTGTTTATAATAGTTCCTGTTATCTGTCATGTAGTAGACAGTCAACCAATATTATGAACAAAGGAATGCATACAAATAATTGAATTTCTTCTAAAAGTATATATGTATACATGCATATCTATATCTGTATCTATATAGATATAAAACTAATCTGTTCTTGTCATACTGAGTGAAGTAAGTCATACAGAGAAAGACAAATATCACGTACCACTTATATGTGGAATCTAAAGAATGGTACAAATGAACCTATTTACAAAGCAGAAGTTGAGTCACAGATGTAGAAAACAAACTTGTGGTTACCAGGGGTTGAGAGATAAATTGGGAGATTGGGATTGACATATACACACTACTATATAAAGAATAGATAACTAATAAGAACCCACTGAATAGCACAGGGAACACTATTCAGTATTCTGTAATGACCTATATGGGAATAGAATCTAGAAAAGAGTGGATATATGTGTATGTATAACTGATTCTCTTTGCTGTACAGCAGAAACTAACACAACATTGTAAATCAAACTATATTCCAATAAAATATTTAATTAAAAGAAAACTAATCTGTTCTTTCCCCCAGTCTAGTCATGATCTGAACAAGAGAACTTTCTTTGATGATACAAGTACGCTGTACCTGCACTGTCCAGTATAGTTGACACAGGCCACACAGAGCACTTGAACTTGGTTAGTGCCACTGAGGGACTAAATTTTTTATTTTTCAAAATTTTATTAACTTAAATGTTAACAGCCATATGTGGCTAGTTACCACCTTTGTTGTTATTTGCAACTTCCAAATTAAGGGTTACTATATGGTTCTACAAACACTGGTATAAAGTTAAATAGCTCTGAAAAAGCATTTCCAGATGCTTATTAAAATAAAGGCAGAATGGTATTATGCAAAGCTGGACTTTAAGAACTAATGTTGTTCCCTACTTAGGCCAAGTTCCATACTTCCTTTAGGTTTTATCCTGGCTCTTTCATCTGCCTGGAATGTTCTCCATCCAGATCTTGATTACTTCTTTCAACATTCATCTCTTTCCTCAATTGTCATTATCTCAAAGAAATCTTTCTTGCCCATACTACCTACTATAGTTTTTCAGACTCAGGAACATAATTATTATTATCAGGCTTGTTTTGTTTTGTTTTTAGCATTTTGTAATAACTGCATTATGTTATTTGTTGATTTGCTTTATTTGTTTTTTCCTAGCTTGCTTCACTGTAGTGAAAGATCCAAGAAAAAAGGGACCTTATCTTTCATATTGATTGCCATATGCTTAGTATCAAGAATAATGACTAGGGGCTTCCCTGGTGGCACAGTGGTTGAGAGTCCGCCAGCCGATGCAGGGGACACGGGGTCGTGCCCCGGTCCAGGACGATCTCACATGCCGCGGAGCAGCTGGGTCCGTGAGCCATGGCCACTGAGCCTGTGCATCTGGAGCCTGTGCTCCGCAACGGGAGAGGCCACAGCAGTGAGAGGCCCGCGTACTGCAAAAAAAGAAAAAAAAAAAAAAGAATAATGACTAATACATAAAAGGAGCTCGGTATATACTGGAAGAATAAATAAATTATACAGTTCTTTTGCTCTCTCAGTATCTTAGTTGTAACTTTAGGTGGGATTGAAGAGATTGATTGTGGCCTCATTTTATAGATCATTCTATTCAAGGCCCTTGAGTGACAGGACAGTTATTCTCTATTCTTCTTTGCAATTTGCTTGAAAACAGTGTGTGTGTGTGTGTGTGTGTGTGTGTGTGTGTGTGTGTGTGTGTAAATCGCTCTGTAGCACTAGATTGATGGGAGATTTGTTTGCTGTTACCAAACTTGCTGATAATTTCCCATGTGACTAGAGTTCACATTAAATCACCCTCATGGCTTTGAGTCCTTCTTCAGTTAAATGTGATCATGAGATAGAATAATCTTTAAGAACCCTTTCAGTATACATTTTCTGGCTCCTTGGTTATTATCACATTATTCCTTACCAAAACCATGGTCTATTGTGAAAGCAAACTGTAAAAAGCTAAGAAAGACTCCAGGCAGTGCTCAGATTGTGAAAAGGCAAATGAGGTATTTGCTGTGGGAGCAAAACTGAACAGGTACTCCTTATTCAGTAATCAATATACATAATATTTTAATGTAATATTTTCAAACTTAGAATCAATCACTATGTTGTTCTGAGCCTGAGGAAAAAGAAAAAAGTTAGTAAGACTTCTCTTGGGTCTATTTAAAATTGATATTATTTTCATTCTGGAATTTTTGTATTAATTTTAACTTTTAAAACATAGTGCATTAAAGTTAGAAATGTCATGTTTAGCAAACAAAAATATAGGACAAAGTTAAATTTTAATATATACAGCAAGAAAAAATTTGATATACATTTTATAGTTAGTATTTGAATTTTGGATGTGAAACCATGTAAATCTCAGATTGGGACTTGAACCCATGTGCTGGGACTCGAACCCAGCCAAAACCCTGATTGGGACTCGAACCCATGAAGCCAGGACTCAAACCCAGCCAAAACTCATGGTCTTCCAACTGAGATCACACACCTTTTCTCAGGACTTAATGGAGCTCAGGTTTCTGATGTCTCATCACAGAAAGAATTCAGTGAGAGACAAAGTGATAGGTAAGAAGTGGATTCATTTAAAGAGAAACACTCTCCACAGACAGAGTGTGGGCCATCTCAGAAGGTAAGAAAGGCATCAGGGAATGGGGTTCAGTTTTTTAGGGGTGGGTAATTTCATAGGGTAATGAGTGGGAGGTGTAGTCCAGCTATTTCAGGAAGGGGCAGGGATTTCCAGGAGGTGGGCCACCGCCCACTTTTTGATCCTTATGGTTGGCCTTGGAAATGTCATGACACCTGTGGGTTTGTCATTTAGCTTGCTGATGTGTTACAGTGAGCATATACTGAGACTCAAGGTCCAGTGGAAGTCAACTTGCCCACCATCTTGGACCCATTTGGCTCTAATCAGTTTACGTCATGTCCTCAAGCTATGTTGTTCTTTTAAAAGTTGTGCCCTGCCCCCTTCCTTCCTTCAGATTAAATACTACATGAAGTATACTTAAAATTTTTGAAAAAATTTGTTGTTTTTCTATAATTCAAATTTAACTGCTTACCTTGTATTTTTTCTGGCATCCCCAACTAAAATACTATTTGTCTTGAATATAGATTTTTGGCACCTCTTTAATTTTGCAACCCCATAAATTTTGTACCTGAGGAGAGTATTTATTCCCTCCCTGGAAAAAAAAGCATAAAACAGTTACAAGTTGGTTAACAAAATAACAACTTCTTGACAGCAAGGAAATACTAAGACTACCTACCTGCTTGTCTGAAGGCAAGTTTTATTTATTTGACAATACTGAAATAGGCAAGTCAGTTCTGGTTTTAGCTAACTAACCAGAGGTCAAATAAGTGTTTTTATCTGAAAAGAAGTATTTTAAGAAACAGAAACATAAAAGATTGAAAGTAATTTTTGCTCTGTTTTGAGGATTAAACCAAAATTGTTCTAACTGCATTGTCACACCCAACAGCGTTTTGAATAAGTCAGATGTTAAATAAATCCCTCCTAATTTTTAATAAGCTCTCTTACTACCATCTAATGTGTTTTAAGCAAAGTCAGCATAGCAATATGATTGTCAGTTGTTTACATGTGAGACATTTTTAGCAAATGGAGAAGGAAAGCAACAATTAAACATTCCTAGATAATCACTTATAGGAAGGCATAGTTATTTACATATGTTTATTTTTTCTTCCTTTTTTTTTTACCCTTGTTCCTGTTATAGTAAAAGCTTCTGGGTATGAATGCATTAGCATATAGCATGAAGCGACATTTTGCCAGGGAAAAAGCGTGCTGTAGAGATGTTAACTGCACAACATTAAAGAGAAACATCTGTAAACAGCTCACAGGAAATACTATTGGCTGATCATTTAACTATAAGCTGTAAGAAAGAGAATCACTATAAATATGCAGTTACTGCTATGGAGGCCATGAAAAAATGAACACAGTAGGTGCAGAGAATGCAGGCGATAGCATTAAGTTTTCTTAAAGTGACTATAAGCAGGTGCACATAAAAAATGATTGACTTCATAGTATTTAATGGGAAGAATAAACCTTGAGAGAGTCTTATGGTGATTCCAGACACAAAGTTTTAGAGTTAGAAAGGCCAAGTTTTAAAGTTAGAAAGGCCTGTTTTGTATGGTTGTGTGCACATGTGTGTGTGTGTGTGTGTGTGTGTGTGTGTGTGTGTGTGTGTGAAAGAGAGAGAGAGAGAGAGGTAGATCATTTTCGGCTTTAGATTTGTTTAAATGGTTTGTGGTAGCCACAATGAAAATTAATACTTTTACCTCTACCAATACAATCACTCTTTTAACTCTATTAATAATGATCTCTCACTTTGTCTGAGTCCTGGGATGAAAGAGTAGTCATCATCCCACATGCAATAAAAAAGAACTAATAGTAATGAATTACATTTTTCTTGTATATGCCTGTAGTGAGTTGAATACAGTTCCCTCCCTCTCGCCAAAAATTCATGTCCACCTGGAACCTCAGCACGTGACCTTATTTGGAAATAGAGCCTTTGCAGATGTAATTAGTTCACTATCTTGAGATAAAATCATCTTGTATTTAGGGTGTGTCCTAGATCCAATGACTGGTGGCCTTACAAAAAAGGGGAGGACACAGAGAGACATAGAGAAGAACACAATGGGAAGATGAAAGTAAAGATTGGAATGATGCATTTGCAAGTCAAGCAATGTCAAAGATTGCCAACAAACACCAAAAGCTATGAAACAGACAAGAGACAGTTTCTCTGCCAGTCTCCAGAAGGAACAAACCCTGCAGACAACTTGATTTTTGACTTCTGGTTACCTATACTCTGAGGGAATAAACTTCTGTTGTTTAAACCTACCCAGTTTGTGGTAATTTGTTATAGTAGTCTGAGAAAACTTTTATCACAACTAATAAACTAGCAGTCATTCAGTTAGCGTATACAGAGGGCTGATACATTTTAGGGCAGTGCTTCAAACAATAACGTTTATGTGAATTACCTGGAAATTTTATCATCTGCAGATGCTATTTCACTGGATCACAGAAAGGTCCAGAGAGCACACATTCCTAACAAGCTACCAGGTGATGCCTATTAGCTGGTTCTAGAATGACATTTTTAGTACCAAAGCCATAATAGGTCACAACGAAAAACTCTATTCCATGAACTGCATTCATATGGAGCTTACAGTCTACTTAGAAAGGTAAATCATATTGATGTGAGAAGTTATAAGCAATTGAAAAGGTACATGATATATAGCCAGTTATCAAAGAAAATAATATTAAAACCACTTAAGAAAAGCAAGTTATCAATATGAGTTAGAGTGATGGAAGACTTTGATAAAAAGGATGACAGGTTTGGATAAGGAATTTACAACAAAGAGAATGAGTAACAGTAAGATTAGACCAGTTATTGCAAGTTGTGATAGACAACATCAGAGAAAGTTATGAGATAGTCACAGTGCAGTGTGTTATGGCAATATAATTATTGTTTAACTACAATATTTGTCAGAAGTTTCTAGTGACCAAAAATTAATGAAAATGTGACTATATTTGCAAATATTTATAGGGTGCAATACTCTCTTCCAGTTCATACCATGTAACAAATGGCAGAGTATAATGTTCAATAAATAAAATTATTAGTAGTATATAAGAATATCAATCAGTGTGAGAGACATTGGATTTGTCAGGTTGGGAGCAATGTATGCAGTTTTTGTTATGTTTCTTTTTTATTTTATTTCTAGTATTATTTTTACTGTTCTCAATTCTGGGACTACTATTTCAATAGCCAGAGTCTTTGGGTCTTGTACTGAAATATAGAATACAGATGCCAATTTCATTCACAGGCTCATGGGAGATTTTCCAAATATGATATCTGCCATATAAAGCTAACAATGCCTTCAACATACTCCAAGGAATGCATTTTGACCAAAAGGTATATAAGTAACAAAACACATTTCTCAGAGTAATATTTTACAATCCTTTTATAATTTCTACTCTTAGCAGTAAGGCCATGTCAAAGAGCAGGAGCATTATCAGGAGAAAGTGAAAAAAAACTTTAAATTTATTTTTGAAGTTTTTGTCTTCTGGTAAATTTTCAGCAGCATATAGTAGACCAACATTATCAATGAGACCTGAAAATATTTGATGGAGCTGAGTCCTCCACTATGGTTAGCACCAATAACACCACCCATACATCAAAGGAACAAAGAGCAGTGACAAGTTCTGTATAAAAGTTAGGTGTGAGTTGTAACTATTTTAAAAAAAGATGGCACTCTTTAATAGATAGAGAAATATAGGTTGATAGAGGCCAGCAATAGGGTCTAATCCTGGATAGTTCACATGTATCATATTAATGTATTACTCTTTCTATAGACTGTTTGTGTCCCCCAGATTCACACTTTGGGGGGGACACAAACAGTCTAATGTGATGGTGTTTGGAGACGGGGTCTTTGGGAGGTGATTAAGTCATAAGGGTGGAACCTTCATAAATGGGATTAGTGCCCCTTATAAAAGAGACCCCAGGGCTTCCCTGGTGGCGCAGTGGTTGAGAGTCCACCTGCCGATGCAGGTGACACGGGTTCGTGCCCCAGTCCGGGAAGATCCCACATGCCACGGTGCGGCTGGGCCCGTGAGCCATGGCCGCTGAGCCTGTGCGTCCGGAGCCTGTGCTCCGCAACGGGAGAGGCCAAAACAGTGAGAGGCCCGCGTACCGCAAAAAAAAAAAAGAGACCCCAGAGAGTTACCTTTCCCTCTCCACTATGTACGAATACAGCAAGAAGATGGCAGTTTGTGAATCAGGAAATAGAGCCTCACCAGACACCAAATCTACAAGTACATTGATCTTGTACTTCCCAGGCTTCAGAAATGTGAGAAATAAATGCTTGTGGTTTAAGTCACTCAGTCTATAGAATTTTTGCTGTTACAGCCCAAACAGACTAAGTTGACTCTATATCCCCTTCATTCAATAGGATTCTGCATATACATCCTCCATTTTCAACTGAAGTTTTTCACCTACAGGAGAGATGTTATTATTGTTTGTATAACTGAAAATTTGAAACATATTTCAAATGGAGAAAGTTATGCCTAACCAATGCATTTATAAATAAAATAATAAACCACCAATAAAAATATGAGCTTTTAAATCTAGCTACAGATATTTGATTACACAGAATAGTCTTAGAAAGTTTATTAAATGCAAGGCAAATGTATGTAGTCTGGGTATTGATTAGTGCCACTAGGTATCCAAGAGAGCTTGGATATTATCAGCAATTTTAGAATCATTCTAAATTTATGCAAATAGTTGTTTTAAAAATTAGATCCTATCTTTTTATGAGTACACACTACAATATTTATTTGAAATTACATGATTCCTAGTATGCAACATACTTCAAATAATAAAAGCAAAAGAGAGGTAGATGGTGTGTTCTATTATTTCTAATTTTTAGGTACGTTCAAAATTATTTGTAATAAAAAAGGAACATATTGCCTACAAAAATCCATCAATTTATTGTCTCCTATTCATACTTCATACTTTGTACTCTTAAGAAAAAACTTAGCACATTTTATTGCTGTTTTCTATCTTTTATGCTAGACTATAGGTTCCATAGAAGAAAGAACCATGTTAATTTTGCTCACCAATGTACCCACAACAATTAGCACAATGACTAGCAAAATTTGGGGGCTTACCAGATATTCATTGTTTGAATACACTCATGAATAAGTCAATATAACCACAACAATTTTTGATGGTGTACTGTGATTTTTTAGATTTGAAAACATTTGTTCACAGCTTGGTGGGATGATGGCCTTTACCATTGTCCTGAGAAACAGCCTCACTTTTCCTCATTATATTAGAAGCCACATCAAATGTGATTGGTTGAAATTAAAATAAACCAACAGTTGTTTCCGTTTGTACTACCCTGGGGAAGCAATTCCAAAATGGCTCTTCTTTCTTGTCAATATTTATTTTATATTATAGCAAGCATTACATCTTTGGACCATAGGGTCCTGCCTCTTTAAACATTAAACATTCTTCGTCTTACACAAGCAATAAAACCTGATTAAATAGCCTAAGTTCAGTGCAGAGACCTGTTTTAGCAGATGACTCTTAGAAGGACCAACTCTAGCAACAGGTAGAATAAAGCAGCATTGAGGATTCCAAAATCCTGCTGACACCAAATAAATTAAGATATTAAAAAAAAAAAGTTTTGCATTGATCTCAATACGTTGGTAGAATTTCCTCTCCAGTCTTCCGTATTTTCCTTCCTTTCAGTAAAGTGTCAGGGATCCTTGCCTGATATTAGTAGAAGCTATAATACATTAAAACCTCAATGCTCATTCCTCCTGTGGTATATAACTCAAAGATCTAGGCAGAAGGCCTAGATTTAGTCTCAGCAAGGTGAGGGAATTTATTAGGTAAGTCACTCAATCTTTCTGAGCATCACATTGTTCCTTGATGGGAGAACACTTTTCTCACAATTTTCAAAATTGCAGGCAAGGCAGCACATGAAAAATATGCAATGTAAAGTACAATTAAGGTCAGAGTATGGGGTTCACATATTCCTTCCTCCCTTCCTTTCACACACTGAAGATTGGATTAAATCACACTCTTCCTTCCATGGCACATCATAAGTGCCTGTAGAGCCCCTTTTTTGATTTATCAATTTATTTATTCCTTTTATCTTAATCTCATGCTTCTGTTTCCTACATTCCCCATATATATCCATTAATGGTTTTAATGGGTATTTTTTGTTTGTATGTTTTTGTAAATTGTGTATTGTTGATTTATGTTCATGCCTTTTATTTTACCTGATAATTGGGTTCTAGGTCTCATGATATTTTTTCTTTTGTTAACATTGATGTTTCTGTCTTTCAATCACTGTCTATGCATATCTAGACCTTTACTTCTGACTCTAATATTGTGCTCCATCATCCTCTAAACTCCAATGTATTTCACAGCACCCCACATTACCCTTACGCACTGTCCCAGTGGTGAGCTCCAGATTGCCTCTAATTCCTGGAAACCAGAGATGACACCACAGTGAGCGTCTTCACACAAGTCCACCCATGTATCTGTGTGAACATTTTTTATATGCACTAGGAGAAGTGTTGGTCGTAAGGTTTTCCTATACGTGACTAATTTTCTCCAAATTGGTCTCCAGAATAGGTACATTATCTTCTATTCCCATATATATTATTTTTGTTTTTGTTTTTTTACATTTCTGCCCAAATTTGGCATTATCTGGGCTTCAAACATTTGTCAGTATAGTAGTTGTAAAGTGGTACTGCACTGTTGCTTTAATTAGTATTTATCTGATTACTAGTGAATATTATAATCTCTCCATACATTGGTTAGCCTTCGGGGTATCTAGATCTGTCATTATTCTGACTTGACTTTGTCTTTTTTTTCGATTAGGTTTATAATTTTTCTAGGGGAGTTGCAGTCTTTTTTTTTTTTTTTTTTGGTGGTTTCCATATTAGTTTTAAACTTTACAAACACATTCTCCCAGTCAGTCTACTGCATGTACATTTTGTTCAGGGCTTCATCTCTGCAATAGAAATCTTCAAATTTATGTAATAAAGCTTACCTTTATCTTGCCATATAGATCTTGATTAGGAAATTTTATTTAAGGAATCCTTCCACAGTACTAGGTCACACTATACATTTAGTAGTCTTAATCCTGTTAAGATCCATTCTTATAGGTGGTTTTAGGCAGATACACAGCTTCATTTATCCACATATATAACCCAGTTCTCATATACAATTTATTAAATATTCTTCTAAATTACAGAACTCTACTTACTGTATATTACTTCATATATATATATATATATATATATATATATATATATAGAATTTTTCCAAGAAGACTTGATCTTGTTAAAATACATAGTCATCCATGAAAAATCATGGAGGATACTCCAATTTTTCAGATTATTTTCAATGTCTTTAACTAGAATTTAAATTTTTTTCTCCAAAGAGGTCTTATATTTTCTTATTATTGCACTACTATACACTGTATGCTTCTTGTTGGAAGTCTTATATTTAATTTTATGTTTACTTTGTTGCTGTCAGTTTCAATAAATGCTACCGGATTTTTAAACTTTATCTTTTATGTGACAACTTGCTGAACTGTTCTTTAGTCCTAATGATTTGTCAGTTGATTCTTTCATATTTCCTAAGTGGATGATTATTTCATTTTAGGTATTTTCTTCAATTTACCATTTATCTTACAAGAAACAATAAAAGATGATTCACAAATATAAATCACAAATATCTACCTCTCCTTTGAGCTGCAGACTACTCTTAGGGATCCTTAAAAATTAAATCAAAAGACAGGCAGAAAAACATGGGTGGAAATGGGGAGTGACTGCTAATGAGTATGGGGTTTTTTTGAAGTGATGAAAATGTCCTAAATTGATTGTGGTGATGGCTGCTGCACAACCCTGTGTATATACAAAAAAAAAAAAAAATTCAACATTAAATTGACTACTTTAAATGGGTGAATTGTATGTGAACTAAATCTAAATAAAGCTGTTTAAAAAAATTGAAAAAAAAAAGTTGGTCTTTGTCTACTGTTCCTTTCTGACTGGTGCAATTCTCAATCCAGTTGCACAAAGCAAAAAATTGAGTCATACTGAATGGCCTTCTTATACTTAACCCTCATATCCCGTACATCATCAAGTCTGGCAATGTTACCTTCTTTGTTTTTAACTTTTAATAATCTGAATCCATGTCGCCCTGTTTCTCTTCTTCCTTCTTCATTTTACTACCTCAACTGTCTCCTAATCATTCTCCCTGTATCCATCCTTGTTTATATTCATTAAGGTAGTTAAAAAAATATTTTTGTGGAAAACCAAGTTTATTAAATCAGTGCCTACTTAAAGTCTTTTTACCATATTCCTCTGATTCTTAGGTGAAAGTAAAAAGTCTTTATTTATTTACTTGTTTATTTTACTTTTGGCTGCTTGGGGTCTTTGTTGCTGCGCGCGGGCTTTCTCTAGTTGCGGCTAGCGGGGGCTACTCTTCATTGTGGTGCGCAGGCTTCTCATTGTGGTGGTTTCTCTTGTTGCAGAGCATGGGCTCTAGGCACGCGGGCTTTAGTAGTTGTGGCACATGCGCTCAGTCGTTGTGGTTCGCGGGCTCTAGAGCACAGGCTCGGTAGGTAGTTGTAGCGCACGGGTTCAGTTGCTCTGCGGCATGTGGGATCTTCCCGGACCAGGGCTCGAACCCGTGTGTCCTGCATTGTCAGGCAGATTCTTAACCACTGTGCCATCAGGGAAGTCCTCAAAAGTCTTTAAAATGGTTTATGAAGTCTGTCAGGACTGATGTTTTCTTCCTTCTCTTATAGCCTAATCGAATACAGTGCAACCCCTGGTTTCTGTTTCTCTACTGTGATTCCTCTTCTTCCCTCATTTCTTACAACTTATTGTTAAGTTTTTAATGTTTATATTTATTAATTTTGTCTTAAATGCACACATGGGTTCTTTGTATCAGAGCCAGATTTCATTTTATGCTGACAGCAAAATCAACATACAGAATAGCAATGGTTCCCAAAAGCCCAGCAGCCTCCCAGAATTACACAATGAAAGACAGATAGAAAAATACTGTGTGTGAGTGCCAGGTTCACTCCTTGGGCAAGAAATAAATAAATATGGATTTCCTCTATTATTAAAGGGGAAATGACTATTTGCTCACTCCCCTTATGAAGGGGTCTACTTGGAGGATCCTTACTCTAGGCCTTTGATACATAAATAAATCTCTACATGGAAAAGATAGAGTGACCCTAATTAAAAAAAAAAAATCTCCTAAGACTTAGATTTCAAGCCTACCTTTGAAAATTAAACACATATCTCCCTAGTTAAGAAAACAGAATATAGAATATTTTTATCATCCCCATAAGAAACCCCCTATCAATTTGCACTCTCCATTTACATCCAAACCTCCCAAGCACTAGGCAATCAGTAATTTACTTTCCACTTCTATAGATTAGCTTATTCTGGACATTTCATATAAATAAATCATTCAATATGAGGTCTTTGTTGGCTTCTTTCAAGTAGCATGTTTCCAAGGTTTTTCCATGTCAAAGCATGTATTGGTACCCCCCTCCTTTTTATGGTCAAATATTGTTCCAATGTGTGGATATACCACATTTATTTTATCCATTCATCAGATGATGGATATTTGAATCACTTTCACTTTTGGCTACTATTAGTAATGCTGCTGTGAACATTTACATATATATTTTTGTATAGACGTATGTTCTTTTACTTATCTTGGATATATATCTAGGACTGGAATGGCTAGATCATGAGGTAATTCTTAAAGTATGAGGGATGAGCAGACTGATTTCTAAAGTAAAACAGTCTACACCATTGCACATTTCACCAGCAATGTATGAGCACTGAAAATTTCCACACCCTTGCCAGCAATGTTATTTCTGCCTTTTTTATTGTAATCATCCTCATGGTTGTGAAGTACTATAAACATTGTAGTTTGATTTACATTTCCCTGATGGCTAAGGATTTGGGGCCTCTTTGAATTGAATTGTCATGGAATCCGCATCAAAAATCAACTGATTGCACATGCGAGGGTTTATTTTTAGAGTCTCAATTTTATTCTGTTATTCTATAGGTATATCCTTTGGCCAGTACCATGCAGCCTTGATTACTGTAGCACTGTAATTAAATTTTGAAATCAGAAAGTGTGAATCTTCTAACTCTGTTCTACTTATTGAAGATTGTTTGGCTATTTTGGATCTCTTGCGTTTCTATAGGAACTTGAGAATCAGTTTGTCAGTTTCTGCAAAGAAGCCAGCTGGAGTTTTGATAGAGATTGCGTTAATCAATAAATCCTTTAGGAAGTATGCCATCTTAATAGTAATGTCTTCTGATCCATGAATATGGATGGACCTTCTGCTTATTTAGGGGTTCTTTAATTTATTTATACAATGCTTTATAGTTTTATATTTCTTTTGTTAAATCCATTCTTAAATATTTTACTTTTTTAGGCTACTATAAAGGATTTTTTCCTAATTTCATTTGAGATTGTTTATTACTGGTGAATAGAAAAACATTTATTTTTGTATATTGAACTTTTTTCATACACCACTGTTGAACTTATTAACTAGTTGTCATAGTTATTTTTTAATGGATACCTTGTATTTTCCATGTACAGGAACATGTAATCTGCCAATAGAGATAGTTTTACTCTCTCCAATTTGGATGCCTATTTTTTTCTTTTCTTTTCTTGCCTACTTGTCCTAGAAAGAACCTCTAATATAATGTTCAAAAGAAATGTAAAGAGAAGACATAGCCTTTTCTTGATTTTTGATGGAAGGCATATATCTTTCACCATTAAGGGTGATGTTAGCTGTGGGGTTTTGTAGATGCATCTATCAGTTTGTGAAAAGTTCTCTTCTATTCCTCCCACGTTACCTGTTTTTTTTTTTTATTCCTTTATCATGAAATGATGTTGAATTTTGACAAAAGTTATTTTTGTGTCTATTGAGCTGGTCATTTAGGCTTTTCTCCTTTATTCTACAAATACTTTTATTTTGTCTATTGGAATGGTCATTTAAGCATTTTGTCTATTGGAATGGTCATTTAAGCTTTTCTCCTTTATTCTATTGATATGGTAAAAATAAATAATTTTTATAAGTTGAACCTACACTAACATTTCTGAGAGAAATCTAACTTGGTCATTGTGTATAATTCTTTTTGTATGCTGCTGGTTTGGGTTTGCTACTGTTTTCTTGTTTGGAAGAATTTGTAATAAGTTTGTGATAATTTGACATTAATTCTTCCTAATGTTTGGTAATATTCATGAATACTCATGAAGCCTAGACTGTCTTTGTTGCAAATGTTTCAATTGCAAATTCAATACTTTTACTTTATCTATTCATATTTTATATTTCTTCTTTAATTAGTTTTGGCAATTTTTATCTTTTTAAAAATGTATTTATTTCATTTGAGTTAGCAAATTAATGGCATAGAGTAGTTCCTAACATTCCCTTATAATTGTTTTTATTTCTGTGAAGTCAGTAGTCATATCCTCTCTTTTGTTCCTGAATTTAGTAATTTAAGCATTCTTAATTTTTATTGGTCACTTTAGTTAAATTTTTATCCCTTCTGTTTACCTTCTAAGGAATCACCTTTTGGTTTCATTAATATTTTCGACTGTTTTTCTTTATTCTATTTTATTCTTTTTTTTCTTCTAATCTTTATTAGTTTCTTTCTTCTAGTTACCTTGGGTTTAGTTCCCCTTTTTTTCAGTAGTTTTATTTGACCATCTTAAATAGAGATCTTCCCTCTTTGTTAATTCAGGTGTTACTTCTCTACATTTCATTTTAAATATTATACTTTTCAACTCTACAATTTCCATTGGCTCTTTTTAAATTTTGATCTCTATATTAATATTATCTATTTGATGAGACATTGCCATCATGCCTTCATTTCTTTAATCATAGTTTTCTTTTGTTTTTTAACCATATTTACAATGAATTTTAAAAAATCTTTTAAGTCTAACATCTGAGCTTTCTCACAGACAGTTTTAGTTACCTACTTACTCTCCTGTGTATAGGTCAAACTTTCCTGTTTTAATTCTCATAATTTTGTTGAAAACTGGACATTCTAGATAATATATTATAGCCACTCTACTTATTGTTTCACCTAATCCCCAAGGTGTGTTATTTTATTCTGCTTGTTTATTTATGTAGTGACTTGGTTGGATTATTTTAGTGAAATCTATTTCCTTTGCAGTGTGAAGCCTCTCCTGTCACTCCTCAGAGGGTCTAGTCTTGGGCATGCCCACTTGCACCCTAGAATAACAGTGATTTTAGCAAGAACCTTTTTCAGTGTCTCTCTGTTAAGTTGTTTGGATCAGTTGTACCACACCAATTCTAAGGCTCTGTTAACTGCTGCCTGATTGCTTATCGTTTTTGACAATGACCTGGGGCACAAATTACTCCATAGTCTAATCCAACTAAAATTTAAAGGGATAGTTTTAAGGCTTATATTTGAGATTTATTCTGACATCAGAAACGCTCCTCTAAGTTGTTATTTCCTCTCATCCTCTCTGTAAACTAGCTGCTCTGCCATCTAACTTGTTGCTTTCATGGAGCTTCCAGCATCCTCTTAATTATTTATCATCAAACTCTACTTTGTTTATGTGGGTACTTTATCCTCACAATTTTTCACACTCTATTCTAAATAAAATCAGTTTCTTTGGATAGAGCTTTTGAGCTTTTTGTTCTTTATGGCCTGCCTCTCCCTTACAAAATTTCTGAGTCATTATTCCAAGGCTAAGCACATGGATATGGCCTGCTTCTTTCAGATTTACAGCCTCTAACCCTTAGCAACACTCACCTGGAATTTAACCTCTGCAGCATAAAGCTGGGGGGATGAGGAATGCTGCTGGTTTGGCCCTCCTGGAGAGATACTGTAGCCCTTGACTAGGACCTGAGACTAGAGGAAGCTGCAACTTCTTGACCCCATCTTCCTAGAGTGGAGCATATGCCAGGCTGGACTGCAGAGAGCAAGAGAGAAGAGGAGCAAGTAGTAGTCAAGAGCCACATACTCTTGCTGTTCTTACTGATATTTTAGTAGATTTTCTCCAATAATTTGGTGTTTCTGTGTGTGTATATATATATATATATATATATATATATATATATACACACACAGAAAGTATATATGTTTATAATTATATATATATTATATATAATTATATATATAAATTATATATATATTATATATAATTATATATATAAATTATATATATATTATATATATATATTATATATATATAAATAACTATATATATATATATATATATATATATATCTTTCACCAGTTATGACTATTTCACTTGAGAGCTATTCTACAAAGCACCTCATACCCCACATTCTGGAACTGAATATCCAATCAGTAATGGGTTACCTTCCAGTGCTTGTTTTAACCTAGGGACCGAATTTCATTAAAAGTAGTTCACAAAGCCCTAACTGTGCAGAAATATAAGAATAATTTTATATAATCCCATGCTGATTGACTCTCTTTATTCATTAAATTTAAAATCAAGTTACTTTCATCACAGAAGATTTTTTTCTGATTTCCCAGAATGGGTTCAATTGCTAGCACATGTACTTTTAATCATTTATGACAGTGATCATTTTCATTTTTCTTTGTTGTTATTACATAATATATTCATCCTCCACTAAATTGAAATTTTCATAAAGAAAGGATCTAAGGAGTTTTGGTCCTCTTGGTTTTAGTTTTGATGTATTTTATTGGTGGTGGTAGTGGTAACATGCTACCAACTAACACAGAGAACATGTCTAAAAGCGCTTAGTAAATATATATTGAAAGAGTGAATGAAAAAAATGGAGGAAGCAAATCTCTGACACAGTTGTTTAGAACTAGCCCTATAAGGTAGTTATTTACCTTCAAAATTTGTTTAACCAGTTCTATAATCCTAACAGCCAAATCCAACCAACATAGAAGCTCTCTCACTCTCTCTCTCTCTCTCTCTCTCTCTCTCTGTGTCTCTCTTTATGTTTGGTGTGAAAAGAAATAGAAACTGTCCTACTTTTGACATACAAGAACACAAAGTGAATTATGTGAATCAGATCTAAGCTAGAATGTTTTAGAAGATTTAACATTTTCAAATAAGAGAGAGACTTGTTTTCTTTTGACTCACATCTGTAATCTACAACCTGGGGTGAATAAGAGCTTTACAGTGTGTGTACAACTAGGATGAATGGGGAGCAGAGTGAGTGTCCTGTCAAGGCTTTCTCATACTTCCCAGTTCTGGGTCTCCAATTCCCCATTTAAGGATTATTGAAATAGTGTGTACATGTGATGTAGCCTGAAATCTGTTGGGGAGAAAAAAAATGGAAAGAATATGGTTGTGAATTGTCAACCAGGATAATATCAGTCAAGGTAGAGTGATGAGAAGCATCACATGTAAGTCATATGTAAATTTGATTGACCAAATATATATTGTGTGAGTATGCTAATTTTTGCCAACCATTTTCAAGATGCCCTACCTAAGTCAGGAAAGAGTTAGTTTGCATTTTTGGATCAAAAGGAATGCTCAGTGTTTGAAGTTTGTTTCAATGTTGTTTACATGCTCACGGTGAGATTTGCATTGTTTTCTACTTAAATACTCAGTCATTAACTAAACAGCATTTTTTTTTGTTTTCCTTTACTTTTCCTCTGTTTTACTTTTAAGTAGTCTTAAACTGTCTTTCCAGGATTTGCTTACTTAATATTTCTTTTAAAAAACAAAAAAAAATTTTGCTCTATAATCTACATTGAAACATTTTTGATGGAGGAGGAATGATTTATTATTTTATAAGAAGCAGGTTTTATTAATGTAAAAAATGCTAGCTGTTAGTACTTACCTTTGAAAAGAACAGAAAATCAACAGAGATGAGAAATGGGGTGCTGGCCTCTGAATATTTTTGCTGTGATTCTATGCCTCTCCAATTAAGAAAACTGCATTGAGCAATGGAATAAAAAATAACAAGTAGGTTGTTATTTCTTCATCTGAATTGAAGCCTTTTTTTCCCTTCATTTTCTTAGAGAGCAATTATTGCTACTTCCAACAAATGATCCTTTTGTTAGAAAAAGAAGGGAACTGATTTTTCTTTTATTCCCAATGAAATATAGAGGCATGGAGAAGAAAAGCACAGTAATAATGAGTACAATCCTGAATTCTTTCAGAGTAATTATAATACCCTAAAATTGTTATTAATCAAGGACAAAGTGTGTTGAGATATGTTTCCATGTTAATTTTAGCATCTTAAAATTAGCTAAAAACCCACCATATCAGACCATAGAAGTTACCTAAAGAGACAAATTACAGAGCTGTTGGTTATCTCTATTAAGCTCAGGACCAGAGTTCTGTTAATTTACTACTCATACTCTAGAGAAAATGTCTTCACAGCATTCTGTGATGAACACGGTTAAATATCAAGTCTGGTTCTGCTAACTTGATAATTTAAACCTAAAGTTTGTTCATTCTCTTCCCTTTTCAGCCATTATTTAATGAAACTAACCTCAGTGGGATATCTTATCACCAAAGCTTAATTGCTTTGAAATTTATAGGGATACATTTAGAAATATCTAGCTCTAAGGAATTACTAAATTCCTGGGAATAGCATAATTACCATTGGCATATTTCTTTTCTTTAAAACCTGCAGCATGTATTGAAAACTACATGTGCAAGTCAAATTTATCAAAATGTAAAATATTATTTACATAATTCAAGTTAGATAATGATGTCATGTTTAGAAACTACATGTGTCAAAAGTTGCAGTTTATCTGCGTAGTTTATCTCCTGATCAGAATCACTTGGGTATTTTCTTAAATATTTAGATTTGCAAACTCTGGCTGGAGATAGTGATTCAATAAAATTGTTAATAACCTTCATATTTACACTTCAGAAAGAATTCCATTGGTCACTATTAATCCAGAGAAGATGGCATAGACCCATTTCTCCCTGTTCCTTCCCATTAAATACATCTATAAACCCTGAAAATGAAGAAAGTGACAGATGAAGCAGAACCTTGAAATGTGGTTAGAAGGAGAATTAGTTTGGGACCTCGGGACTGGAAGAATAACAGGTATCTTGTATCCACTTCACCAAGTAGAGGATGGCCACTCAGACTCAGCATTTCCTGACTTTGAACCAAACAAAAGAAAACAGCACAGGTACATTCATTCCTGCTATGGATTGAACTGAAATCCCTCTGAAAACATTAGATGAGCCTTACAACAGGTAAGAGGAATAGATTGGGAACCTTACAAAAATAAGCAGACAGGGGAAGCACTTCCAGTCCCTGCCAAGCTTGAGATCCCCCCTTTTTCACCAAAAGAACTGAGATGGCAGAACTACCAGGAGAGATGCAGCTATAACAAGTGGCTTGGTGCAGGAAGCCTGTGTATACTTATGGGTCTAAGATGCTTCTCCTGGCCTCAGAAAAATCAGGACAAGCAAGAAGAAAAAGGGACTCAATCACAGCAAGCTGGGCAACTAGTAGAATCAGTAAAATGACATCATCACCAAAAGTGGCTCAGTCAGGGTCAGGTAGGAGACAGATGGGCCCCTGGACTGGACAGCTAGTGTTTGTCAAGTGGAGTAAAATTGAAGCTTTGTTTTCCCAGACACGCCAAGGCCAAAGTTAGTGTCCAGAGCTGAGCTCTGCTGAAGTAAAGAGATAAGATGACCACTCCTGAGGTCAAGGAAAACTTCCCTGTATGCACATGCACAGGAAGGCTCCCTGGGGGTCAAATAGCTATGGGGCACCACCCCAAAATAAGTGTGGACATACCTCCACAGGCCTCTGTGGTGAAATCCATCTTAGCAAAAAGTTGTGCCCACATGTTGGGGAGGGTCCTAGGACAAGTCAGGTGTGAAAAAAGAAAGGAGATAATTGGCCAAAGGTAAACAAAGACCCGGAAGAACTGCCCTATATAAATGATTTAACTGCCCCTTTACTGCGTTCCTCCTCATTAGTGAGGATGCCCACACCCTTTCTCTCCCGGTATGTAATTCTGCCTTGCTTCTGTTAAATAAACAAACTGTTTCTCTGTGTGCTTTCCCACTTGTAATGCTGTGTCTCTAATGATAAACTTTGTACCTGTTTTTACGGTTTTTGCCTCCTTGAAACCTTCTTGCTTTCAAACAGGGCAAGAGCCAGGGGAACTTTTCTTCTAACCTCTAGCCCCTGGTGGACTAACAGCTAGGATTCCTGGTTTTAATCCAGGCTACCCAGGTTCAATTCCTGACAGGGAACTAAAATCTCACTTCAAGCCACTGTTCACTGCTGTCTCTCCTGATCATGGGAAGCTAATCTCACTGGCTTAGGCTTTTCTCCCCCACTTAGAGACACTAGGGCAGCCAAAGGGCATTTGTCAGGAGACTGTGTTACACTTCTTCTTCATCAAGAGTCACCTGGCCTTGGGATACTTCTTATGCTATAGGATGCATTCTAATATCACCCATCCTACCTATACCAAGAGAATCACAACTTGAAGGAAATGGCAGTCAACTGATAAGCACTAAGGTGAACCAGATGTTGGAATTATATGACAAGGATTGTAAAGCAACTGTTATAAAAAATCTTCAACAGAATCTTAAATACAAATTTTATTTAAAGTAACAAAGAAAATCTCAGCAAATAAATAGAATTTATAAAAAGAAACAAATGAAAATGATAGAACTGGAGAATATAATAATAAAATTTAAAATAAAAACAAAATCTCTCTGGACTGGTTAAATAATAAAGTGGAGATGACAGAGGACAGATTCAGGGAACTTAAGGAAAGAATATAGAATTAACCCAAACTGGAAAACAGAGAAAATAAATTGAAAATAAAATAAAATAAAATTTTGGTTCTACCTGTAAGGAACTTGGGTGTTGCCACTCCATAACAATAAGTAAAAAGCTGAATGGACTAAAAAATCAATGACTCTTCTTGGATCCACAAGAGAGGGGAGGACACAGGGCAAACTCATGCCCCCTAGATTGGAGAGATAGATGGGTGAATGCAGAGAGCAATGGCTTTCCAGAGCAGAGAATCAGGAGTAGAAATAGCCCTGGGAACCAGTGCCAGGGAAGGAAAACCTGAACTATAATTGACAAATTTCTGGAGGCTCAAAGTGAAAAACTCTGAGAAATTAAAAACTCCAGGGGGACCCTGTCATCAGGGGGCCCCCAAAATATTTTGAGATTTACTTCCAGGATCTTGATCAGATTCCCACAGTAAATATCAGAGAAAAATCCCTTCATGCTTCTGAAAGCAAAAAGGAGAAATTTTGAAATACACCAGAGCACTCTTCTTCTTAACAAGCCCTGCCCTTAGGAGAAACTAGTTGACCAGAGCCTAACTTGTCGGAGTATTATCTGAGCCTAAATGACCTGGGGGTGAGGGTTATATCCAGCTCCAGTCAGCTCTAGCCTTCCATGTGGGAGGAGGGAAATAGAGAACTCCAGCAAATTCTCGCCACCCTGTCTCACCTAAGGGGGCAAAAGATAGAAATACTTGAGAGGCTCAGAGTCCAGATGCACAGGCTCACTAAAAAAGTGAAACTTAGTCATAGGACTACAGAATGCTTTTCCATGCCCACCCCACTGCACATCTCACCACCACATTACTAAAGGCCTATTTACAATAATTTCTTTTACCCAGTACATGTCTGGCTATCGAGAAAAATTACAAGGCATGCTATAAGGCAACAAACATAATGTAAAGAGGCAGAGCAAGTATCAGAACCAGACACATCAGGGACGTTGGCATTATCAAATCAAGAATTAAAAACTCTGACTAGAGACTTCCCTGGTGATCCAGTGGTTAAGACTCTGCCCTTCCAATGCAGGGGATGCGGGTTCAACCCCTGGTCAGGGAACTAAGATTCCGGAAAAGAAAAAAAACAAAACAAAAAACCTCTGACTAATATGTTAATGGCTCTTTTATAAAATAGACAACATGCAAGAACAGATAGGCAATGTAAGCAGAGAGATGTAAATTCTAAGAAAGAACTGAAAAGAAATGGTAGAAATCAGAAGCACTGTGACAGAAATGAAGAATACCTTTGATGGGCTGATTAGTAGAATGGACAGGAATGAGGAAAGAATCTCTGAGCTTGAGGATATCTCAGCAAAAACTCCCAAAACTGAAAAAAAAACAGAAATTTTAAAAAAGATGGGAAAAAAATGAACAGAACAGAATAGCGAAGCATTATGGTGTAACTACAAAAGGTGTGACATATGTGTAATGGGAATACCAAAAGAAGAGAGAAAAGAATAGAAAAAAATATTTGAAATCATAACGACTGAGAATTTCTCCAATTTACTATCAAACATGAAACCACAGATCCAGAAAGCTCAGGGAACACCAGGAAAATGACAGAAAAACTACTGTTAGGCATGTTAATTTTAAACTCCAGAGTATCAAAGATAAAGAAAAAAATCCTGAAAGAAGCCACAGGGAGAAACACTATATCTATATAGGAATAGATAAGAATTACATCTGACTTCTCCTCAGAAACCATGCAAACAAGAAGACGGTGGAGTGAAATACCTAGTGTTCAGAGAAAAAGAATCACCAACCCATAATTCTGTATGTGAAATTATCCCTCAAAAGTTAAGGAGAAATTAAGACTTTCTCAGATAAGCAAAAATTGAGGAAATTTGTTGCCAGTAGACCTACCTTGCCAAAAAAATAATAATAATGTTTAAAAAGAGTACTTTAGAGAGAAGGAAGATGAAACTCAGATCTACATGAAGAAAGGAAGAGAATCTAAATTTAAGATCCTGTTCTCTCTTATCTTAAATACTGTCCTGCTTCTTCCCTTTTGTCTATGCCCTTTCATTAGTCACAGTTTTCCAGAGAAACACAATGGAGATTGATAAATATATGTTTCCTTATATATGTTTTCTATACATATGTATATATAATGTATATAACATATATATACATTGGTTATATATTCTATTGGCTATAATAGGATATATATATATATATTTATATATATATAATTATATATAATACATGACATATATATAATATCCCCTTCTCTCTATCTCTCAGGTAGGATTTAATGATTCAGTATTGAGGCAGAATTTTTCTTCCCTAGGAAAACTCAGTTTCTGTTTTTTGTTTACAGGGTTTCAGTTGATTTGATGACACCAATACAATATGGAAGGTAATCTTCTTTACTGAAAAACCTCTGATTGTAAATGTTAACCATCTACAAAGCACCTTCATGTAATACCTAGATTAGTATTTGACCCAATCACTGGGTACTCTTGCTTTGTTAAATATGCTCCCTCTCTCCAAAATTGAATATCTCTCAGAATCTGTGAATGTGACTTTATTTGGAAATAGGGTCTTTACAGATGTCATCAATTTACAATAAAATTATAATGGGTTAGGGTGGGCCCTAAATCCAATATGACTCTTATCCTTGTAAGAAGAGGGAAATTTTGGCGCAGAGATAAAGGTACACTGAGACATAAAGTTTGCCATCTGAAGGAGACAGTGATTAGATTTATGCTTGTTGCCACAAGCCAAGAAATGCCTGGGGCTACCAGAAGCTGCAAGAGGCAATGAAAGATCTTCCAATTCAGGTTTCAGAGGGAGCAAGAATTTGCTGACACCTTGATTTTCAATATTTAACTTCCAGAACTGTGAGATAATACATCTATGTTGTTTCAAACCACACCATTTACATTACTTTGTTACAGCAGCCCTGGGAACCTAGTACAATAGAGCAGCCAGGTTGACACATAAGACTGAATATCACAGCCCTATCTAGTTTCTAGTACTTGATTAAATGCAGCTGCCTTATCAAGTTTTCTCTCTAGCCTATTCCTTTTCTTTTCTTTTCTTTTCTTTTCTTTTTTAATTGACTCTGCTCTTTCTTGAGGTATTCTTTTTCCAAATTCCTTAACATGTTACACCCTATCATGTTCAATCTATGGCATATATACATATGTGATTTATAATTAATACCCTTTCAAATTTATATCATTTAAGGATCATGATTTATTTAAGCTATTTATCTCTAACTGTAGTCATTTAATATCTGTTATTGTTTACTATAAAGGTAGATGATTTGGCTGTGAATTTTCAGTCTTATAGTCCAAAAAGGTGCTATATAATTGAAACTATTATGTAAATTCTGTCTCTTCAGCCACTTAACTTTTTTTCTCTCTCTTGATTGCTGCTTCCTGAAAGTCACAATTTAGTATTTTTTCTGGAACCACAAAGTTACTAAAGCCCTGACCTCTCTGATTATAACTCACCAGTGCAGTCATACATACCCTAACACTGTTCCCTGGTAACTTTGTTCCTAAAAATCTTGAATGAAATAAATGAACTCCTGCTTATCTCTTCTTCCTCTCTTTCTGAAAAGGTAATGATTTATCCTCAAAAGGTTTTTTTTTTTTTTTTTTTTTTTTTTTTGCGGTACGCGGGCCTCTCACTGTTGTGGCCTCTCCCACTGCGGAGCACAGGCTCCGGACGCGCAGGCTCAGCGGCCATGGCTCACGGGCGCAGCCGCTCCACGGCATGTGGGATCCTCCCGGACCGGGGCACGAACCTGCGTCCCCTACATCGGCAGGCGGACTCTCAACCACTGCGCCACCAGGGAAGCCCCTGAAAAGGTTTTAAATGTGAGTGATAAGTTGGTGAGGAAAGTTGTTGTCGGATCCTATAAGTTGGTGAGGAAAGTTGTTGTCGGATCCTACCTCCCATGCAAGCTTATATTTTGCCCATGTTCAGCATCAGCCTTACAACTTTCTTGAAAGTCATTCCATTGAAGGCATTTTAATCTACTGACATAGCTGGTGGTGACAGTGCATTTTAGCTATGGGGAAAAAAAAAAGCAGAGTGTCAATTAAAAACTAATTTTCTAAGGAATTGGTAGATGTAGGTCATACTTTTAACCCCCAGCTCCATGCTGTAGGCCTGGTCCTACAGCAAAAGACTGACACAAGATTGGTTCCA
The DNA here is from genome assembly GCF_964270905.1 of Leucopleurus acutus. NCBI lineage: Eukaryota > Metazoa > Chordata > Mammalia > Artiodactyla > Delphinidae > Leucopleurus > Leucopleurus acutus. The sequence goes on from NC_139154.1 coordinate 8,955,160, forward strand.
CATGGGCTGTCTTTGACAAGAAATATTTCCTGAGTTAGTACTGTTGGTGTTAGTGGGAATTTTTATTTATTTATTTTATACAATTTTGCATAAGGAGCTAATCAACTTGTTTGAACTGAGTCTTCCCAGGAAAGCAGCATTAACCTGTGGAAATCCAACTTAAATATAGTGCAGTGTTTAGATAAGTAACAGGGTAGAAAATGAGAAGTGGATCCAAAAATATTATAATAAGGATAAATTCAGAAACAGAGACAAGAGCAAGCAATTCGGGTACAGAATAATTGCTGTGAAAAGCATTGAGAAGCCTCACAGTGCACATTCATTGGTAGTTGTGTGTGAATACATAATGCTGCCTTAAAGATACAATGTCAAGGGCTTCCCTGGTGGCGCAGTGGTTGAGAGTCCTCCTGCTGATGCAGGGGACACGGTTTCGTGCCCTGGTCTGAGAAGATCCCACATGCCGTGGAGCGGCTGGGCTGGTGAGCCATGGCCATTGAGCCTGAGCGTCCGGAGCCTGTGCTCTGCAACGGGAGAGGCCACAACAGTGAGAGGCCCACATACCGCAAAAAAAAAAAAGATACAATGTCAAGGTGAAATCCACACCAAGTAAGTTTTGCCCACTCCATCATACTAATTTTACAACATTTTATTAACAATACTTTACAACATTTTACTACCCCTTCAGACACTTAAATTTGACAGATTATAATGTAATCTTAAGGGCACAGTGTCTGGATCTCAATTTCAATTTTGTTTCATCCTTGTTCTACTCCTTCCTTATACCATAACCTCAGTAAAAGTTCAAGCTATGTTAACTTCTGTGTTGTCATCTACTGCAGGGAGGATCATTACCTTCTAGGGATAGATGAGGGTCAGAGGAGATTATACATCGAAATGCAAACAAATATGATGACTGGGTTTACTTCAGATCTGACACTGCAAAGATGCACATTTTAATACTTGTAACCATTAATGTTCCATATAGAATAAAATAAAATTGAACCTGATCAAGTTGAGATGGTCTTGGTATGTACTGGTAACAAACAAGACCAAAACCTTAATGTCTTAAAGTTACAAAGATTTATTTCTTAATTATATTACATATCCATTGGAAAGTGTCTATGTTCAAGTGCCATACTAGGAGAGGTCACCTAAAATAAATAATGTGTGTGTGTTATTATTTGTAATCAGTAGAGATCACTGTTAAAAAGAAAAAGGCAGAGTAAGAAAACAAAGAAAAAATAGGACTACATTAGATGATATGGTATGTATTCAGGAAGGCCATTTGAGGATGCACAAGCCCAAGTCAAGGATTGCTTCCAAGGTGAGCTATGTTGACAGGAAATATTTTGCAGTTTGTTATTGTTGTTACTGCTGGTACTTTCCATACAGCAGGTCCTTCAGAAGCCAGCCATGAGAATATATGAGGTGCTATGGTAGCAGAGAATATGTTATATCAGAAAGAGTAAGCAAAACCTGCAAAGCCTGGACTGTACTTATTTTATTCAAGGATTATCAAGAAAACCAATGTGGCTAAAACTGAGTTTGAAAGGTGAAGAGTGGGTAGGAAATGAAGTCAGAAAATGAGCCAGGGAGCAGATAATGTAGATTCAAGTTTTTTACAAAGGATTAGTATTTCATTTTCTTTCTAAATATGATAGGAATTGATGAAAAAATGGATGAAGGTAATAAATATTGTATAATTAAGGTTTTGAAACCTCTCTTTGGTTCTTATGTGGAGAGTAATATCTATTTTCTCTCTGGTAATATTTTTTTTTTAAAGAATTAACTTTTTTTAAATAGATTTATTCATTTATTTTTGGCTGTGTTGGGTCTTCATTGCTGTGTGCAGGCTTTCTCTAGTTGTGGCGAGTGGTGGCTACTCTTAGTTGTGGTACGTGGGTCTCTCATTGCGATGGCTTCTCTTGTTGGGGAGCACAGGATCTAGGTGCACGGGCTTTAGTAGTTGTGGCACGTGGGCTTCAGTAGTTGTGACTTGCAGGCTCTAGAGCACAGGCTCAGTAGTTGTGGCACATGGGCTTAGTTACTCTATGGTATGTGGGATCTTCCCGGACCAGGGATCGAACCCATGTCCCCTGCACTGGCAGGTGGATTCTTAACCACTGCACCACCAGGGAAGCCCTCTCTGGGAATAATTTTCATACGAACTGGGAACTTAGACTCTCTTACTCTCTGAGATTTTAAGAAGTCCCACATGAACCCTCATTTTAATAGCCCCACCACTACCACTAGAGAAAAGAGTATAGAAAACAATATTGATTCTGTGAAGAAAAGGGCAGAATTTATAGCTCCTTGGATCAAAGCTGTCAAACTCATTTCACACACTGACCAGCTTTCTAATTGGGTCGATTCACAGATTCCTAAGACCAAGGGGAAACTGATTGTCCTCTGAATAGCAGCCATCAATATATATTCAAAGGGAATATAGAAAGAATAATAACCAATCGAATATGCCTAATTACTAATGGCTGAGGAGGCAAAAGCTTGGTAATCTTGAAACAACACCCATCTCTGGTGATTTAAATTGAAGATGACATACCTAACTTTTAATTGCAATCAAAGTTATAACCAAACAGCAACAAGTAAATCTGGAGCATCCCTCAGGCGAATAAAGATTGCCTTCCAATTTATTAAATTTAGCTAAGGAATTAGACAAAGTGTTTTCTTGTCTTTTCCATTACTCAGAGCTCATGTTACAAAGAATGTTGTTTCCTTTAACTCTTGTAACACTCTGGCGTTGTCAGAAAAGCAAGAGACTGTGGATAGTTACAGAGGTTTGAGAAACAGGTTTTGTGATTTTCGAAAAGATGACTGGGAGATTATTTTATGCCCAGTCACTTGAGAATATTATTATTTTTTAAATATTATTTATTTATTTATTTTTGGCCACACTGCAGGGCATGTGGGATCTCACTTCCCTGACCAGGGATGGACCCTGGGCCCCCTGCAATGAAGCCCTGAGTCTTAACCATTGGACTGCCAGGGAAGTCCCTGAGATTATTAATACTATTACCATGAGTATATAGTAGCCACTTTGATCCAGAAGCATAGAGATTTTCTTTCTTTTTATTCCTGTCACTGATATCTCAACTGATCCTAGGTAATACTGAAAGTTGATTAAGTGTGGTTGTTTTCCTGTATTTTCTGTACTGCCTCATACTTTCATCCATAATTATGGAAATACTAGAATTTTAAAGAATTTTTAAAGAAATTTTTTGAAGAGTGAAATGAAAAGATTTACCTGTGAAGTTTTAAAATAATTTGAAATATATATATTCCTATTTGTGAGTTTTCTCAAATAATATATTCAGTAGTTTTTTTACCTGTGGGTAAACTATTCTAGTTGAAGCATGATATACTTTTTTTTTATTATTTTAGAAAAAACCTACAGTTAGGAATTCAACTTGAGCCATGTTTCATCATTGATTTATTTGCTATTGTGATTAAAGCAGTTGCTTCCTGTATTCTATATTTTGAATGAATGGATATAGGTACAAGAGTTTAAAAATAAATTAAGGCTTCTCCATAAATTGAATTTGGTGTTTAATCCCAGTAAGAGAAAGAAAGGAGGAAAAAACAAAGATTATGTTGTCTGCTTTCATCCTGCAATTATCAAGGAGTACAAGAAGTGCCTGACATTCACATTGAAAATAGGTACTAAGTATTTATAAAAGTGCTTTTATTTGCGCAGAGATTTCCCCCCAAAGAACACAACCACATTTATGTTACAAAATGCAGTTCAGGAGAAATTTACCGGATGTATCTGTGTTGTGCTAGTTGCCGCATAAAGTGTAAAAAGTGAAAGTATATTTGTCCTCACAGAGCTTACAATAAAATTGTAGAGAAATTACATATATATGTGAAGTAGTTACCAACCCAAGGCAATATCTGATTAAATATCATATTAGATGAAATGGCATGTGGGGATTGATAGGGAAATGATGGAGAAGCGAGCTCTTTTAAGTTGAAAAATTCAGAATCAATTACATGGAGGTGATGGGGGAGACAGAGGCCTTTTATTCTCTCTGCTTAGAGGCAACATCACTGAGTAGAAAGATGACTGGCTTTCAAATCCTGGTTTCTCCACTTGCAAGGTGAGTGACCTTAATCTTTTGCAACTCAATTTCATCATAAGAAAACTGAATATAGCATACCTATATAGCAGGGTTATGGGAAAAAAGAGTAAGAAAAATAGGTAAAAGACCTAGCAATGCTGTAGTAAATAATAGATACTCCAAGAGCAATTAATCTCCAAGGAAGAAGTTCAAATGCATATTCAATTTATATGACCGTCTCTTCTTCACTCTAGGTAAAATAAAACCTTTCTCATTCACTCATTTTCATATTTTAGGGCACAAAAAGACATTATTGTATTAGGGGGTTAACTATTGTAGGAAAGGCAGACTCAAAAGTACCAGGTCTTAAAAAGATACATATGAATTGAAGTGAGGTAAGTACTGGAGGTGTAGACTAAATGGAAATTTTCTGGAAAGATCAGTTAAAATACTGCAACAACTTTGTTGTTTCAAGAAAGCATTGGGCATCCAGGAGGTTTTGACCTGTGATACTGAACCTCTTGTAAAACAAAAATGGGCCACTCAAAGGAAAACGATAAAAACAGCTAAGGCAGTGTGCATCAGGAAAGCACATCACCATGTTGTGAGCTTCTACCCAGTGAATTGAGTTTCAGGGGAAGCAACCCAGGTGCTGGGAAGGAATAGCCAATAAAAAGTAGAACCACAAAAAAAAAAAAAAAGTAGAACCACAATTTTACTGAAACTGGTACACTGAACACAGTGTAAAGGCAAAGGCCTAGCATAAGAATAAGATATATATACAGTGGCTTAAGTCAGGCTTCAAGGATAATTCTAGATCTCTAGGGAAAGGTATAAAGCTCAGATGTAGAAAATAGAGTCAAATTCAGGACCATGAGCATACAATAGGACTGTGTTCTTAAACTGGAATATATGGTCCTTTTACCTAAGGCCTGCTTGACCAGATCCTAGGCCTGCCTTGGGGTAGAGCTGAGTTTGTTCCACGTAAGATAAGGTCACAATGACAGTCCTAATACTCAGAGACTGATAATTGAGAAGATACATATTTAACACAAATAATTATGGCCCACAGGTTGATAGGATATGAGATTTCATTTAACATTAAACTTAACATGTATTTTTTAAAAGATAGCAATTCTATTTCAATGAAACAAAATTTTAGTCTTGTAACAGAACTGAGGGTCACAATTTGTTACTGAACTTGGATCAGGATGTATTTCTGTTCTTTCTCCTGTGTAAAAATATGCTTGTCTATATCAAAGCCAGCATAAGAGGCATGCTGAAAAATGTGATTTTGATTTTCATTGGCAGCAGGGATGGATCACTTTAATAGCTAATATATCCTTTTTCTCATTCTAATCTCTGAAAGTCAAATTTCAGCATACTGTGAGAAATGATCTTCATAAAGCGCTGGATTTTAAAATCTTGCAGTACTCCTATAGTTAGCATGTCAAACTCATTTGGGAATCAGATTATAGATTTTTACCAGAGAGAGCCAAAAAGCCTAAGAAAACCATTTAAAATACAGGAATGTGAACTAAGCAGGGAACATTAAGAGGATAAGAATGATTTTTTTGTTGATTTGTTTGTTTAGGGTTGGTAATGTTCTTGCAAATTCATAGTATTTTAAAGTGATATTTAAATTTCAACTGCTTCCTTAGAGCTGATATAACATAAGTTTAAATTGATAACAGTTACCTGAAATGTGTTTGTGCCCAAACTGCAAAGACTTATTCAGGTATGAAAGGAAAGGAGAAATAAGCAGATTAGTATATACTTGCATATTCCATGTTTAGTTGAATATTTTGAATCTTTGCTCAGACAGTACAAAATATAACAAATAATTAATAAGGTTGATTTATTTAGCCAGGTGACAAACATAAGTATAGGTAAAATCCAAATAAAACAAAGCCATAAAATATTCATTATTCAATATCATGTCAGGAAAACAACTCTAGTTGTTAAATCCTGTCTCTTAATTTTAAGCAGAAATGATGCCCTGATCCATGACCTGTACATGATTATATTAATACTCTTTATTGTGGGTTTTGCAAAGGAATAACTATCAATCAAATTATCTATTTGGATTCTCAGAAACAAAAATCAAATTCAATAAATATTATCTACTATGTTTGACTTTTTAAAACTTGCCCTAGATGGAAAAGTTGGTTCAAAAGCAAACAAACAAACAGAAAAACAATAATAGTATAATGTTCTAGTAGTAAATCTCTTAGAGTCTTCTGGATGCTTTAGCTCTATAATAATTTTGAAGAAATATCAGTATAAAACATAAGATAAATTCATTTGTTTTTATTATATAAGGTAATTCATGGTCATTATGAAAGGTCAAAGAAGTCAGAAATGCAGAATGTAAAAATGGAAGGAAGAAAGAAAGTAGGAAAGAAGGCAGAAGGATGGAATGGGAAAGGATGAGAGGTAAGAAAGAAGAAAGAAATTAAAAAAACACAAAGTGGGGGGAAGGAAGAAAGTAAATGGAGGTAGGAAGAAAAAGGGAAAAAAGGAAGAGAGAGAAGACGATAGAGAAGTGTCCTCTCAGCTTGAATCACATATTAAAACTGTTAAGAGTTAGGTGTATATCAGACTTCATATAGCTAATGTGAGGTGGGATTTGACCTCAACTTTATCTGTATAGTCATCTAGTTAATCCAGCAATATTTGGAAAAGAGCTTTTCATTTTCACATTGAACTGTTTTGGAATCTTTGTCAAAAGCCAACTGACTTACTAAGTATCATTCTATTTCTGACCCCCTTTATTGTATTTTACTGATTATATTTTTTCAATTTAAATCAAGAACACATTTTCTTGATTGTTGTGGCATTAGAATAAATTATAAAATTAAATAGTCTAAGGTCTTTGAATTTGTTTTTCTGCAAGATTGTTTTGGCTACTCTAAGTCTGTATTTCCATATCAGTTTTAGAATCAGCATGTCATATGTATATTATACATTCATTCACATATTAAACAACAAAAAAAGGGTATTGGGTATTTGGGATTTTGTTGACTCTAAAGATCAATATGGGGATAATGGATTTTTCAGACAATGTAAATTCTTCTAATCCAAGAAACTTAAATGTCCTTATTTGTATCTTCTTTTATTTCTCTCAGCAGTATTTTATACAGTATATGATATACAGTATTTCATACAATGTATTATATACAATTGTATACAATGTAGATTTCTTGCATGTCTTTTAAATATATTTCTAATTTCTTATCCTTTTGAAATGGTACTTCCATTGTAGTTTTCCAGTTGTTTATTGATAGTATATCCATAAATATATCTTAATTTTTTTATTGAATTTGTTGCAGCCAATTTGCAAGTGTAGTTATCAATGTTTGTTTTTGTCCTCTTATTGACTTTTTGCATTTACAAAATAAAAATGTATCCATAAAACTCTCTGTGTCTTTATATCTAAATTGTGTATCTTGTATAAGGCATATTGTTGGATCATGCTTTTATATCCAATTTGACAATCTCTTCCTTAGAATGTTTAGCTTATATGACTATTTAAATATGTCATTTGATTTTTTTTCTATTTGACTCCTCTGTTTTATATTTTCTTTTTCCTTTCCTGTTGTTTTAATTAAGAATTTTTTAATATTAGATTTTATCTCCTCTATTTCTCTGTTTCATTTTTGCTTGTTGCATTTGTATGACCTTAAGAAATCCTAAGTCTATTTTGAAATACTATTACTTCACATATGATAAAAAGAATGACTAATAGTATGTTCAATTTACCATTCTTCATTCATTTTGTGATTTTCATCAAATACTTCTATGTGCTATAAACGTGATTATTATTTTGCTTTATGCAGTTGTGCTATCTTAAATTGTTGAATTGTCAAATCACACTCAATCTAATTAAACAATTGAACCAGTGTCAAGCTTTACTAATAATTTCAAAGATACTCAATCCTTGACTCAAAGTAAAGTTTTGCTGAACTTCTCACATGACCCCTGCATCCTTCCTCTCCACATTGGACATGTGCTGTCTGACCCAAATTGTGTATAAGTTTCCAAAGTTCAGTTTCAGCAAGGAAACTTAATTTATGAAATTTTCAGTTTTATAACTCAGCAACATAGTCTAGTAACAGATCCCTCCATTCCTGCCTTCTTTTCTCTTTCCTTTCTTTCTTTTCTTCCTTCTCCCATCTTTTCTTTCTTAATAAAAGTAATCCTTAGCTAGGGACATCTTCCTAAGGTCATCTAACTAAGGAGTCTTTTAGCAAATATCATCAGTCTGTTTGATCAGCAGGCCAGTTAACAGGGAGATTATACTGTCACCTAATTTCTATTATTTGTCCCTGGATGCAACCCCAAGCAAAGTGAATAAATGGATTTTATGCCAGCTGCTTTATCTCATCCCCCAAGAGTCATTTTTCTTCTACAGAAATTAAGAGGGGAAAATGTCTTATAGTTACCTACATATTTACTATTAATTGTATTCTCTATAGTTCTGAGTTTTTAATTAGTATAATTTACCTATAGAATATCCTTATGCATTTCTCCTAGAAAGTATCTGTATTAACAGAACCAAGTATCTTTTATGTTTCTGAAAATGTTTTGCTTGCCTTCATTTTTAAATGATGATTTTTCTGGCTATCGATTTTATAGACTGACATGTTTGTTTCATTTTTTCTATCAGCACCTACAGATGTCTATTCACCATCTTCTGAATCTTATCTGTTTCATTAAAAGACAGCTGTGTTTAACTTGTCGCCCTGTAGGTAAAATCCTGTGTGTTTCCCTGCTCTGGTCACATTACAGATTTATCTTTATTATTGCTTATCAGAAATTTCTCTTTGATATATTTAAGCATCTGTTATCTCTCACTCTCTCTTGTTCTCACTCTTGCTCTCACTCATGAAAATCTTATTTTATTTTTTTTTCTTTTTCTGCTTGGGGATTATTGATATTCTTCGACCTGTAAGATAAGGTTTTCAAATCTGAAATATATTGGTTGTGATCCTCCATTATTTTTGCTCCATTCACATTCTCTTTTCCATCTGTTTCTACAATAACATGTATTTTAGAATATATGGTATTAATCCCAAACTTGCTTAGGCTATATTTCTTTTTTTCCCCAAACTATTTGTCTCTTTTTTCACTTTAAATAATTTGTACTTACCCATTCTCCAGTTCACTGTTTTTTTATTCTGTATGTTCATTCTGCTGTTAAGTCCATTTCATGCTTATTTTAAATTAATTTTATTTCTAATTATTGAATTTTCAATTATTGTTTTCATTTTTAGTATTTCCTCATTTCTCTTGAACTACCTTATCCCTTCCCTTATTAAACTCATCTTTTCCTGTGAATTATTTAATGTCTATAAATAGTTGTTTTAAAACCCTTGTCTGTTAATTCCAATGCTTCGGTCATTTGTTAATCTAGTTCTATTTACATAGATTTTTTTTTAGAAAATGGGTCAAAATTTCTAGCTTCTCTTGTTATCTTATAATTTTCTATGTATTTAGAGTATAAGAGTACAGTGAAAACTTTGGTTTAGCATTGTTGACATCATTTTCTTGAATTTGGTGTTTAGAGAGAGAGGTTGATCATTTAGAGTCCTAGAATTAAGTTAATCTGAAACTAGGTCACACCTTATTAGATTATTAAATTAACCTGAGGCTGGGTCAACTTTATTAGATTAAATTTACCTGTGATTAAGCCAACCCTTAAGGGCTCTAGCAGATGTCTTTGTCAGTATTTGAGATTTAAATACATCAGGCACAGTTTTAGATATTTTTGAATTTTCTCTCTAATTAATATATCTTCCTCCACTGCTGCCTTTTTTTTTTTTTTTTGCAAAAATCTGAGGCCGTAGACACAGGGGGAATTGATGTGCCCCCCAATCAGTTATTGCTTTAGGGTATTTCCACACTCCAAACTGTCATGCCAACCTACACTTTCGTCACTGGCTTGGGTTCTTTGTCCTCACACTGTAAGTAATCTCCCCTAGAGCAGGTTTCCAGAACCCAGAGGCGAAGCCTGTTCTCAGTTACAGTTGCTGTCAACACTCTCTACTCAAATACTGGGGGCAGCATTTCTATAGTATTCAGTTCATTTAAGGCTTCCTTTCATCCAGGGCTTTTAGTCCTATTTTTAAAAGTCCGCATTTTATTTTGTCTCAGTTTATTTTACAGTCACTGTGGGAGCTAAAGTCTTTTGCATTGTCCCATTATTTGCCCCATAGCAAAAATCTCCTTTATATTTTCTTAATTGTTACATATATACTGCCAAACCCAGCTTCCAACAATTACATGAAGGACCTTGAAAATGATCCTCCCCCAGTCCAACCCTGAGATGATTTTATCCCTGGTCTACACCTTGAAAGCTGCCTTGTGAGCAATGCTGTGCCAGAGGCACCGAGCTCAGCTGAGCCTGAACTCCTGACCCACAGAAACTGTGAGGTAACAAATGATGTACCAAGTTGCTAAGGTCTGGAGTCATTTGCTTTGCGGCAGTAGGTAACTAATACAGATGATATTGGTTGTAACTAATAAAACTGCAGTTTGAACTAACATCACAAATAGTTGTGTTTATTGGTTCACAGAATTCAAGAAATCGTTGAAAACTTAGATGTTTTAAGGGCTTGTGAACAGCTGAAACTGAGATGATTGCAAGCCTCTTGGATGTTCAGTTAATTTTTGAAAGAAGTGCTCCTATCTCACTCCTTCTTCATCTTGCAAATCCTGACAATTCTCACCCATCAATTTTCTTCCAGAGAAAGTTTAAAATCAACCCAATAAAATCTTCACTGTTAAATTCTCCATTTCTTTTGAAAGAAATGAAGTAAATTTATGAATGAACTTGAAGGGTATTGACAGATTTAAGAAAACAGATATTTGTATCCATGAAAATGGAACATCTCAACTTTCATATTGTTATGGCATATCTGTAGAAATATACAGGTCTTTTCAGAGGTCCTTCACATTTGTGATTAACATTATTTCTAGTGTTAATATGTCACTTGATTTTGTTTTTTATATACTTAAGTATACTCATACACACATATATACTTTTCACTGATCAAATGGAGAAACTTTCTCTTTAGAAACTTTCTTTTTCAGCATTTCAACAGTAGGATAATGAACACCGAATGAAAAATTTCTTGTTTGGGAATTTCTAAATTAAACATGGTTACATATTTAATAAATATATAACTTAGATATGTCAAAGCTTCAATACACTAAAGTACATTGGAAATCCCTAACACTGCATACAGTTTAGAGTCTTTTTAAAAAGTATTTGAGAAAAAAAAAAGTCTAAATTTTGTTTGTCTTGAGATTTTGTTTTGTCTATGAAACATACTCTGGTAAATACTACTCAAGAGTTCTGGAGAAAATGGCGGAAGAGTAAGATGCGGAGATCACCTTCCACCCCACAGATACATAAGAAATGCATCTACATGTGGAACAACTCCTACAGAACACGTACTGAACGCTGGCAGAAGACCTCACACCTCCCAAAAGGCAAGAAACTCCCTATGTACCTGGGTAGGGCAAAAGAAAAAAGAAAAAACAGAGACAAAATAGTAGGAACGGGACCTGCACCAGTGGGAGGGAGCTGTGAAGGAGAAAAGCTTTCCACACACTAGAAGCCCCCTCATGGGCAGAGACTGTGGGTGGCGGAGGGGGGAAGCTTCGGTGCCGCAGAGGAGAGCACAGCAACAGGGGTGCGGAGGGCAAAGTGGAGAGATTCCTGCACAGAGGATCGGTGCCGACCTGCATTCACCAGCCCAAGAAGCTTGTCTGCTTACCCGCCGGGGCGGGCGGGGGCTGGGAGCTGAGGCTTGGGCTTCAGTCAGAGCGCAGGGAGAGGACTGGGGTTGACAGCATGAACACAGCCTGAAGGGGGCTAGTGCACCACAGCTAGCTGGGAGGGAGTCTGGGAAAAAGTCTGAACCTGCCGAAGAGGAAAGACACTTTTTCTTGCCTCTTTGTTTTCTGGTGTGCGAGGAGAGGGGATTAAGAGTGCTGCTTAAAGGAGCTCCAGAGACTGGCGAGAGATGCGGCTATCAGGGCGGACCCCAGAGACGGGCATGAGATGCTAAGGCTGCTGCTGCAGCCACCAAGAAGCCTGTGTGCAAGCACAGGTCACTCTCCACAACTCCCCTCCTGGGAGCCTGTGCAGCCCGCCACTGCCAGGATCCCGTGATCCAGGGACAACTTCCCTGGGAGAACGCACAGCATGCAACAGGCTGGTGCAACGTCACACTGGCCTCTGCTGCCGCAGGCTCACCCCGCGTCCGTACCCCTCCCTCTCCCCGGCCTGAGTGAGCCAGAGCCTGTGAATCAGCTACTTCTTTAGCCCTGTCCTGTCTGAGCAAAGAACAGACACCCTCAGGTGACCTACACGCAAATGCGAGGCCAAATCCAAAGCTGAACCTTGGCAGCTGTATGAACAAAGAAGAGAAAGGGAAATCTCTCCCAGCAGCCTCAGGAGCAGTGGATAAAATCTCCACTATCAACTTGATGTACCCTGCATCTGTGGAATACATGAATAGACAACGAATCATCCCAAATTGAGGAGGTAGACTTTGGGAACAAGATATATTATTTTTTCCCCTTTACCTCTTTTTGTGAGTGTCTATGTGTATGCTTCTGTGTGAGATTTTGTCTGTATAGCTTTGCTTTCACCATTTGTCCTAGGATTCTGTCCATCCATTTTTTTTTTTTTTTTTTTTTTTTTTTGCGGTATGCGGGCCTCGCTCTGTTGTGGCCTCTCCTGTTGTGGAGCACAGGCTCCGGATGTGCAGGCTCAGTGGCCATGGCTCACGGCCCCAGCCACTCTGTGGCATGTGGGATCTTCCCAAACCAGGGCATGAACCCGTGTCCCCTGCATCGGCAGGTGGACTCTTAACCATTGTGCCACCAGGGAAGCCATGTCCATCCATTCTTTCTATCTTTTTTTTTTTTTAGTTAAAATTTTTTTTCATAATATTTGTTATTTTGGTAACTTTATTTTATCTTTATTTTATTTTATTTTATCCTCTTTCTTTCTTGCTTTCTATTTTTTCTACCTTTTATTCTGAGCCATTTGTATGAAAGGCTCTTGGTACTCCAGCCAAGAGTGAGTGCTGTGCCTCTGAGGTGGGAGAGCCAACTTCTGGACCCTGGTCCACAAAACACCTCCCAGCTCCACATAATATCAAGTGACAAACATCTCCCAGAGATATCCATCTCAACACCAAGACCCAGCTTCACTCAATGACCAGCAAGCTACAGTGCTGGACACCCTATGCCAAATAACTAGCAAGACAGGAACACAGTCCCATCGATTAGCAGAGAGGCTGCCTAAAATCAGAATAAGGCCACAGACACCACAAAACTCACCACCAGGCGTGGACCTGCCCACCAGAAACACAAGATCCAGCCTCAACCACCAGAATACAGGCACCAGTCCCCTCCACCAGGAAACCTACAGAACCCACTGAACCAACCTTAGCCACTGGGGACAGACACCAAAAACAACGGGAACTACGAACCTGCAGCCTGCAAAAAGGAGACCCTAAGCACAGTAAGACAAGCAAAATGAAAAGACAGAAAAACACACAGCAGATGAAGGAGCAAGGGAAAAACCCACCATACCTAACAAATGAAGAGGAAATATGCAGTCTACCTGAAAAAGAATTCAGAATAATGATAGTAAGGATGATCCAAAATCTTGGAAGTAGAATGGAAAAATGCAAGAAACAGTTAACAAGGACCTAGAAGAACTAAAGAGGAAACAAGAAATGATGAACAACACAATAAATGAAATGAAAAATACTCTAGATGGGATCAATAGCAGAATAACTGAGGCAGAAGAACGGATAAATGACCTGGAAGACAAAATAGTGGAAATAACTACTGCAGAGCAGAATAAAGGAAAAAGAATGAAAAGAACTGAGGACAGTTTCAGAGACCACTGAGACAACATTAAACACACCAACATTCGAATTATAGGGGTCCCAGAAGAAGAAGAGAAAAAGAAAGGGACTGAGAAAATATTCGAAGGGATTATAGTTGAAAACTTCCCTAATATGGGAAAGGAAATAGTTAATCAAGTCCAGGAAGCACAGAGAGTCCCATAGAGGATAAATCCAAGGAGAAATACGCCAAGACACATATTAATCAAACTGTCAAAAATTAAATACAAAGAAAATATATTTAAAGCAGCAAGGGAAAAACAACAAATAACACACAAGGGAATCCCCATAAGGTTAACAGCTGATCTTTCAGCAGAAACTCTGCAAGCCAGAAGGGACTGGCAGGACATATTTAAAGTGATGAAGAAGAAAAATCTGTAACCAAGATTACTCTACCCAGCAAGGATCTTATTCAGATTTGATGGAGAAATTAAAACATTTACAGACAACCAAAAGCGGAGAGAGTTCAGCACCACCAAACAAGCTATACAACAAATGTTAAAGGAACTTCTCTAGTCAAGAAACAAAAGAGAAGGAAAAGACCTACAATAACTAACTGAAAACAATTAAGAAAATGGTAATAGGAACATACATATTGATAATTACCTTAAATGTAAATGGATTAAATGCTCCCACCAAAAGACACAGACTGGCTGAATGGATACAAAAACAAGACCCATATATATGCTGTCTAAAGAGACCCACTTCAGACCTAGGGACACACACATTTGAAAGTGAGGGGATGGAAAAAGATATTCCATGCAAATGGAAATCAGAAGAAAGCTGGAGTAGCAATTCTCATATCAAACAAAATAGACTTTAAAATAAAGACTATTACAAGAGACAAAGAAGGACACTACATAATGATCAAGGGATCGATCCAAGAAGAAGATATAACAATTGTAAATATTATGTACCCAACATAGGAGCACCTCAATACATAAGGCAAATACTAACAACCATAAAAAGGGAAATCGACAGTAACACAAACATAGTAGGGGACTTTAACACCCCAGTTTCACCAATGGACAGATCATCCAAAATGAAGATTAATAAGGAAACACAAGCTTTAAATAATACATTAAACAAGATGGACCTAATTGATATTTATAGGACATTCCATCCAAAAACAACAGAATACACATTCTTCTCAAGTGCTCATGGAACATTCTCCAGGATAGATCATATATTGGCTCACAAATCAAGCCTGCGTAAATTTAAGAAAATTGAAATCATATCAAGTATCTTTTCTGACTACAACGCTGTGAGACTAGATATCAATTACAGGAAAAAATATGTAAAAAATACAAACACATGGAGGCTAAACAATACACTACTTAGTAACTAAGAGATCACTGAAGAAGTCAAAGAGGAAATCAAAAATTACCTAGAAGAAAATGACATTGAAAACACGATGACCCAAAACCTATGGGATGCAGCAAAAGCAGTTCTAAGAAGGAAGTTTATAGCAACACAATCCTACCTTAAGAAACAGGAACCATCTCAAATAAACAACCTAACCTTGCATGTAAAGCAATTAGAGAAAGAAGTCCAAAAAAAACCCCAAAGTTAGCAGAAGGAAAGAAATCATAAGGAAAGAAGGAAAGAAATCTCAATAGATGCAGAAGGACAGAAATCATAAATGAAAAAGAAATGAAGGAAACGATAGCAAAGATCAATAAAACTAAAAGCTGATTCTTTGAGAAGGTAAACAAAATTGATAAACCATTAGCCAGACTCATCAAGAAAAAAAGGTAGAAGACTCAAATCAATAAAATTAGAAATGAAAAAGGAGAAGTAACAACTGACACTGCAGAAATACAAGGGATCATGAGAGATTACTACAAGCAACTCTATACCAATAAAATGGACAACCTGGAAGAAATGGACAAATTCTTAGAAATGCACAACCTGCTGAGAATGAACCAGGAAGAAATAGAAAATATGAACAGACCAATCACAAGCACTGAAATTGAAACCGTGATTTAAAATCTTCCAACAAACAAAAGCCCAGGACCAGATGGCTTCACAGGCGAATTCTATCAAACATTTAGAGAAGAGCTCACATCTATCCTTCTCAAACTCTTCCAAAATGTAGCAGAGGAAGGAATACTCCCAAACTCATTCTACGAGGCCACCATCACCCTGATACCAAAACCAGACAAAGATGTCACAAAGAAAGAAAACTACAGGCCAATATCACTGATGAACATACATGCAAAAATCCTCAACAAAATACTAGCAACAGAATCCAACAGCACATTAAAGGGATCATACACCATGATCAAGTGGGGTTTATTCCAGGAATGCAAGGATTCTTCAATATATGCAAATCAATGAACATGATACACCATATTAACAAATTGAAGGAGAAAAACCATATGGTCATCTCAATAGATGCAGAGAAAGCTTTTGACAAAATTCAACACCCATTTATGATAAAAACCCTGCAGAAAGTAAGCATAGAGGGAATTTTCCTCAACATAATAAAGGCCATATATGACAAACCCACAGCCAACATTGTCCTCAATGGTGAAAAACTTGAAAGCATTTCCACTAAGATCAGGAACAAAACAAGGTTGCCCACTCTCACAACTATTATTCAACATAGTTTTGAAAGTTTTAGCCACAGCATTCAAAGATGAAAAAAAATAAAAGGAATCCGAATCGAAAAAGAAGAAGTAAAGATATCACTGTTTGCAGATGACATGATACTATACATAGAGAATCCTAAATATGCTACCAGAAAACTATTAGAGCTAATCAATGAATTTGGTAAAGTAGCAGGATATAAAATTAATGCACAGAAATTTGTGGCATTCCTATACACTAATAATGAAAAATCTGAAAGTGAAATTAGGAAAACACTCCCATTTACCATTGCAACAAAAAGAATAAAATATCTAGGAATAAACCTACCTAAGGAGACAAAAGACCTTTATGCAGAAAATTATAAGACACTGATGAAACATTAAAGATGATACAAATAGATAGAAAGATATACCATGTTCTTGGATTGGAAGAATCAACATTGTGAAAATGACTCTACTACCCAAAGCAATCTACAGATTCAATGCAATGTCTAAAAAACTATCACTGGCATTTTTCACAGAACTAGAACAAAAAATTTCACAATTTGTATGAAAACACAAAAGACTCTGAATAGCCAAAGCCATCATGAGAATGAAAAATGGAGCTGGAGGAATCAGTCTCCCTGACTTCTGTCTATACTACAAAGCTACAGTTATCAAGACAGTATGGTACTGGCACAAAAACAGAAATATAGATCAGTGGAACAGTATAGAAAGCCCAGATATAAACCCATGGACATATGGTCACCTTGTCTTTGATAAAGGAGGCAAAAATATACAGTGGAGAAAAGACAGCCTCTTCAATAAGTGGTGCTGGGAAAACTGGACAGGTACATGTAAAAGTATGAAATTAGAACACTCCCTAATACCATACACAAAAATAAACTCAAAATGGATTAAAGACCTAAATGTAAGGCCAGACACTATCAAACTCTTAGAGGAAAACATAGGCAGAACACTCTATGACATAAATCACAGCAAGATCCTTTTTGACCCACCTCTTAGATAAATGGAAATAAAAATAAACAAATGGGACCTAATGAAATTTAAAAGCTTTTGCACAGCAAACAAAACCATAAACAAGACCAAAAGACAACCCTCAGAATGGGAGAAAATATTTGCAAATGAAGCAACTGACAAAGTATTAATCTCCAAAATTTACAAGCAGCTCATGCAGCTCAATAACAAAAACACAAACACCTCAATCCAGAAATGAGCAGAAGACCTAAATAGACATTTCTCCAAAGAAGATATACAGATTGCCAACAAACACATGAAAGAATGCTCAACATCGTTAATCATTAGAGAAATGCAAATCAAAAGTACAATGAGATATCATCTCACACCAGTCAGAATGACCATCATCATTAAAATATCTACAAACAATAAATTATGGAGAGGGTGTGTAGAAAAGGGAACAGTCTTGCACTGTTGGTGGGAATGTAAATTGATACACCCACTATGGAGAACAGTTTGGAGGTTCCTTAAAAAACTAAAAATAGAATTACTGTATGACCCAGCAATCCCACTACTGGACATATACCCTGAGAAAACCATAATTCAAAAAGACTCATGTACCAAAATATTAATTGCAGCTCTAGTTACAATAGCCAGGAC
Source organism: Leucopleurus acutus (assembly GCF_964270905.1). Classification (NCBI taxonomy): domain Eukaryota; kingdom Metazoa; phylum Chordata; class Mammalia; order Artiodactyla; family Delphinidae; genus Leucopleurus; species Leucopleurus acutus. Next base: position 8,973,379 of record NC_139154.1, read on the forward strand.
ATGGAAGCAACCTAAGTGTCCATCCACAGATGAATGAATAAAGAAGATATGGCACATATATACAATGGAATATTATTCAGCCATAAAAAGAAATGAAATTGAGTTATTTGTAGTCAGGTGAATAGACCTAGTGTCTGTCACACAGAGTGAAGTAAGTCAGAAAGAGAAAGAATACTGTATGCTATCACATATATATGGAATCCAAGAAAAAAAAAAAGAAAAAAAAATGGTCATGAAGAACCTAGGTGTAAGATGGGAATAAAGGCACAGACCTACTAGAGAATGGACTTGAGGATATGGGGAGGAGGAAAGGTAAGCTGTGACAAAATGAGAGAGTGGCATGGACGTACATATACTACCAAACACAAAATAGATAGTTAGTGGGAAGCAGCCTCATATCACAGGGAGATCAGCTCGGTGGTTTGTGACCAACTAGAGGGGTGGGATAGGGAGGGTGGAAGGGCGGGAGACACAGGAGGGAAGAGATATGGGAACATATGTATATGTATAATTGATTCAATTTGTTATAAAGCAGAAACTAACAAACCATTGTAAAGCAATTATACTCCAATAAAGATGTTAAAAAAAACATACTACTCAAGACTGTCATCATTAAATCTAATATTTGCAGATTTTAGTTTTCCTTTCCTTTTCTATATTATAAAAAGGTTTTATAATTCAAGAATGTGTGCTGAATTTTTATTACATTTATTTGTCATTGACTGAGGTAATCAGGATACTTTTAAAAAATACTAGCAATAATTACATTGTATACTTTATATTGTTACATAAAGAGGAACCATTCTCTCTTTTGTCCTGTTACATAAAGTAGGAACTTCCTCATCATCAAATTCTTCATTTTTTTACAACTGAAAAACAGTAAATTGTAAGATTTCTGAAAGCGCTGGGCATGAATGATTGAGCACCTTCCTTTGTCTCTTTTTGAGAACTTCATTCTGAAGCTCCTATAGTATCAGTTTCTGTACCAGCTAAGTTTACTGGGGCAAACTTGTTCCTTAATAACAGGGTGGGGGTGGTGGAATGGTTGTGGGACTGAGATGTAAGAGGTTTGCAGTTTGGAGAAAATAACTTAATTCTGGGTCAAATCATAACACCTATTTCAATCCAGAACCCCATTACTAAAACTAATATTTCGGTAGCAAGGATGGAGGAGAAAGTTGTGATCATTTTTCATCTTTAAATAGCCAAATATTTAAATATATTTGCATCTATAAATTAATTCTATTTTGTCAGTCAATTAATTATAATATAATATGGGTTTTAATGTGTTGATATATTATTTGGTATATTTATATATCCAATTCCATGGGAGACTGATCTATAGCAGAGATTGGCAATTTTTTTTCACAAATAAAGGACAAAAAATAAATATATTAGTCTTTGCTACTCCAAAAGTCTGAGTTGCAGCTAGTCAACTGCCAACTACCTTTCCAGATGAATAGGTGTGACTACTTTTCAATAAAACTTGATTTACTAAAATAGGCAATAAATTGGTCTGGGCTCGCTGGCTGCAGTTTGCCAATAGATTTCTTGTATATTTGTATACATGTGTGTACATCCATATTTTTTTAATGTGTTTCAGTGTCAGGTTATGTCACACTCATATAATTATTTCAAAAAATTTAAAACACTATTTCTATTATAAAATATATACTGAATAATATAATAATAGTTCTCTTAACTGAATTCTCCACAGTTCTCACAAATTAATCCATGTAGCCCAAGGCATTTTTAAAGGTTAAAATTTCAAGACGTCTAGCTTCTCATGTTTCTTAATCATTACATGATTTATACTTTTTTATTTTTATTGAAATATAGTTAACTTACAATATTGTGTTAGTTTCGGGTATACAGCAAAATGACTCAATTATATATATACACATAAATACACATATATATATTTCTTTTTTTGCATTCTGTTCCATTATAAGCTATTACAAGATATTTAATATGGTTCCCTGTGCTATATGGTAGGTTCTTGTTGGTTATCTACCTTATATACAGTAGTGTGTATATTTTAATCCTAAATTCCTAACCTATCCTTCTCTCCCCCTCCCCTTTGGTAACCATAAGTTAGTTTTCTATGTCTATGAGTCTATTTCTGTTTTGTAAAAAAATATATTTGTATCTTTTTTTTTAAGATTTCACATATAAATGGTATCATGTGATATTTGTCTTTGTCTGGCTTACATTACTTACTATAATAATCTCTAGGTCCATCCACGTTGCTGCGAATAGCATTATTTCACTTGTTTTTGTGGCTAAGTAATATTCCATTGTATATACACACCACATCTTTTTTATTCATTCATCTGTCAATGGACACTTAACATTACTTCCATGCCTTGTCTGTTGTAAATAGTGCTGCAATGATGCAATGAACACTGGGGTACATGTATCTTTTTGAATTATGTTTTTCTCCAGATATATGCCCAGGAGTGGCCTGCAGGATGGAAATAAAAACAAAAATAAACAAATGGAACCTAATTAATCTTAAAAAGTTTTGCACAGCAAAGGAAACCGTAAACAAAACAAAAATCCAACTTACAGAATGAAAAACAAAGATTTGCAAACAATGCAACTGACAAGGGATTAATTTCCAAAATACACAAACATCTCATATATCTCAATATCAAAAAAACAAACAACCCAATCAAAACATGGGCAGAAGATCTAAAAAGACATTTCTCCAAAGAAGACATAAAGATGGCCAAAAGGCACATGAAAAGATACTCAACGGTACTAATTATTAGAGAAATGCAAATGAAAACTACAATGAGGTAACACCTCACACTGGTCAGAATGGCCATCATCAAAAAATCTACAAATAATAAATACTGAGAGGGTGTGGAGAAAAAGCAACCCTCCTACACTGCTGGTAGGAATGTAAATTGGTATAGCCACTGTGGAGAATAGTATGGAGGTTCCTTAAAAAACAAAAATTTGAGCTACCATGATTTATACTTTTGATTCAGACACATTAATATTTTTCTTTAAAAAGTGATTTGTATGTGGATATTTTTGACATATCATTGTAATTATTTACTCATTATTTATTCAATATCCATTGCAATCTAATAATACTTACATATTCATTCTCCTCCTGAATATGTATATTTTAATTTATCCTATGTTATTTTTGGTTAGTTTTGTAATGAATATATATTTTATTAATTTGTTAAAAATTGGAATTAGCTTTATTTTATCCATAAGCTCTTATTATTTTGCTATTTTATTTATTTACCTCTGATTTCACTTATATCAATTTCTTCCTTCTCTGAATTGATCTATTTATTTTACATCACTTTTTTATAAATGAGTATTAAATTCATTTTAAGATATGTATAATATTTTTTATTTTGTTTTATTTTTGAGTTAAATTTTTTGTATTAATTTTATCAAAGCTATCATTTTCTCTTTTTTCTGTTCAGTGACTAATCTCAAAGGTATTTGTGTGTGTTTAGTATTTTGGGGGGGTGACGTTTCTATTTTTTGTTTATCTATATTCATGAATATTTTCTAATATTAATTCATCATGGGTAGAATTTAGGTAAGATCTAAATTTCATCTGCTCAAAGCATATAGAGTTTTTTTTTTTTTAACAATTTGAAAGACTGAATATACACATAGACATGGCCATGTCATATTAAAAAGCAGAAGTCTGACCCAAAACCTTGGTAGCAACCACCCAAAATAGCCAAGACTTGTTCAATAACTGACAGCTTTCATAATTGTGCAGCCCCTCCCCCACTTTCAACTACTACCACACAGACAACGCCGAAAGTGCTTTCCTAGCCAATTATATAGTTAGCCCACCTCCAGCTTCCCCATGCCAACAGCCTCCAATCAAAGCATATTTACCTGAAACCTTCTCTTTTTTTCACTATAAAGCTTTCTCACTTCTTTATCTATTTCTGAGAAAATTACTTTTGCTTGTTTTCACCTGGGTGATCCTCATTTTTTCACAACCTTGATGGATATTTGACAAGGGTAAGGATTCTCTTTATTGGGAAGTTAATACTGCACAACGATTCATTTATATACATGCCATCACACACGCACATATAAATATAGGCACACCAATCACATGTACACATAAGTGGAAGTATGTACGTATATATGTAAACTTTTAATTATGTGTGGAAAAAGGATGTCATCTGGTATCTTTCTGTCCCATGGGGTCTAGGTAAGGTTGTTCCAAATCTTAATCCTATTGCCTAAAGAAGCATTAATACTCCTCCAAACTTCTAAAATTTGCAGAGAATTTATCAAACTATGGGATTATTAGGCCAAGTCTCTCGTACATCATTTGAAACTACTCAACTAAGTAGTGAGACATGGAAGTTTACTGAAAAGTTTGTCAATTTGGTAGGGGAATGGGGGAGGAATTTGTATCACAAACTCCAGAGTAAGACAACTTATAACTTCATATTTGACATTTCTTTTCTTAAATTCCTTATTCAGGCACTCTTTCACTTAGTATTTTTTCTTTCCTTTCTCTCTGCATTTTCATTTCTCCCTATTCCCTTAACAGATTTCCCTTCAAACTGTTAATTCCACTGTACCCAACTCTTCTTCTTCTTCTTTTTATTTTTGTATCTTAACACAGACAAGACCCCAACAAATACTCTTGATACATGATTAATGCCAGCTACTCTAAGCAATTGGTGTTGAGACAGAGGAAGGGGGTCACAGACTCACATGTTGCACAATTTAATTGTATTACACAAATACTCTATTTGATCTGTCAAACTCTAAGAGTCATGCTTAGATTTCCCACTGGATTGTAGCTCTGTCAAATTGTACCTGTAGTTTGTGTTGTCCTTTAAGGGCTGCAGCTGTGCTGGATGGGTGTGCAAGCTGCCTGCTCTGTGAGCTGGTCTCTCAGGCTACCACGGTTCACGCTTGCCAGATGGGGTGCTGACCACAGGTATGCTCAGGACCCAGCTGTTTGGTGTCATCCCAGAGATGGGTGACCAGCCCAATAGGAGCCAATTTCCAGTAATTTCAAAGAGAACTTGATCCTTTCTCCTTTTCTAAAGGCACTAGGCAGGCCCACGTGGTATAGAAACTGGGCCCAAAAGCCACCCTTTTGCAACCTGAAATCTCCAAAGGATGACTAGGTGTAGACACAGTGAATTCCAAGGACAGGGGCAGGTCCTGGAACAAAGGGGCCATGCCTTCCCCAACCCTCCCCACATCACACACACCAGACCTAGGCAGGTGACCAGTTTGGTCAGTGACATCAGACCCCGGGGGAGGAGTGTCGTGGGTATGCATGTTGGCTCTATGGCCTGCCCATGGCACCCTGCCTTTGTTGAGGGTAACTTGCTCACCTGAAAATAATTCATTGTCCTGATGCCCTTGCAGTTAGAAGATCCAGCTCTGATTGAAGAGCTTCTGGGAAAACAGGACTTGTATGGAATTTTGGCCTTCAGTTCCTTCTTAAGAAGTGATGTTTACAGGGACCTTAGGCACAAAAGCCCCATGATGAGGATGGCAGAGCTGGAGGACCTTAGCTGCCATTCCAGCCCTGGACAGCCCTTCCCATACTTCTTAACTTGTATGTGACAATTAAATCCCTTTCTTGTCAAAAAAAAAATATTCCATGTACGATGGCTCAGAATCATGTTAGGGGTAGATGATATTGATATGTCTTATTACTGGAGTGATGTTAACTTTCATCACTTAAGTTGATGTTTGCCTGGTTCCTACACTGTAAAAATCATGATTTTCCCTTTTTTTTTTGCTGTGCCCTGCAGCTCACGGGGTCTTAGTTCCCTGACCAGGGATCAAACCCGGGCCCACAGCAATAGAAGCACAGAGTCATAACCACTGGACTGCCAGGGAATTCCCAATGATTTTTCCCTTTTTAATTAATCAATATCATGGGACAGATACTTTGAAACGATGAAGATTTTGTTGCTTCTCAGGTTTCTACCCACTATTTTTTCATTCGTTAGTAAATAAGAATCCTGCCTGCAACAATTATAAACTGTGTAATTGGCCTAATGGAGAGTTTGTTTTATTCATTTTTTCTTTATTAATTGAAACTCTTCTATAAAAAATAGCTGCCTCTTAGCTTTTATTACATTTTTCATTCAATTATTTATCTATATCAGCATTGACTTATGAATATTTATTTTACTTTAAGGATTCTAGCCCAATAGTTCATTAATTATTGAATTAGCAAATTGTTCTAGCTTTAACCATTTGACACACCTTCAGATTTTCTTCTGTATTGTTTTGACTTGCCCTCATCCATTTTTCAGTACCTCTTTACTTTCTGGCACAACAAGTTATTTTAGACTCATCTTGTATTTTCTAGCCCTTGTTCTCCAAGGAATCCTGGTCCCTTTTAAAGAAGAATGGTGTTGAGAAACCAGGATCCAACTCTAGGTATGCTCATTGCTTCTAGGTGGCATGCCTTTTATACCCCAGCCCTGTATGGACAGAGGGAGAATATATATTTTTACTACATTTTCATATATAGCAAATCACACATTAACACCTTTATATGGATTTATGCATATATTGTATACCATGAGTTCATACTGATACCTCTTATTCCAAAACAAAATCACAGGTTTGATTTAAACTTCCTTCATTCTCTTATCTGTACTTATTTTTGTCCAAATCTGAGAAATGGTTCTCATTACAGTTTATGTATTTTTTCAGTCTTACTAAACACATAAATTAGTTTCAGAATTGTTATAGGTTACTACTGGGCAAAGCAAATCTACTAACTAGAGTACAGAAATTTTTACAGCTTACTTTGTCTTTATTCTTATAGCATCCAATCAAATTATATTTTCCAAGTTATTTAAGTTAGTTATTTTCTGTCCCACTCCCTTCAGTGTGGTTATTCTATTCATATAGTTAGATTCATTGTTACAGTTTAAATTCTATTTTGGGTCTCCACACATACTGGTTGATTTTTCTTCTGTTTTGTTCATGTTGGTAAGTGATTTCATTAGTATCTGCACTATCATTCCTATATTAATTGGAATATAAACAAATAAATATATTCCTTTTCAATGTCCTGGAGTAATTTATACAGCATTGGCACTATCTAGTCATGGAAAGTTTGGTAGACATCCCCTGTAAGAACTTTTGGGCCTACTGCTTTTTGTAACGGAGGAGCTTCTTAATAATTTTTTTCTATTTTTATATGGAAATTGGTCAGTATAAACTTACCAACTCTAATGGGGTCAGTTTGGGAAATCTGAAAGCCCTAGTCAATTATCCATTTAATTTATATTTTTCCAGATTTTTTTGCATAGAAGTCTGCCAATGTGTCTTACAGTTTTTAAAAATATCTTCTATTTCTGTTATTATTTTCTCCTCATTTCTGATCTTATATATCTGTACTTTCTCTTTTACTTTATCAGAGTAGTGAGTAGATTGCTCATTACCTTTTCACAGAAAAGATGATTATAATTAATTAACATCCTGAACTTTTAAAATACTGTATATTTTATATATTTCTACTTCTCTCTCATCATTTATTTTTGTGTATATTCTTTTAATTTACTTTGCTATTTTTTTTCTAGTTTCCTGAATTGGAAATGTAAGTAATTTATTTTCATTTTTTCATTTATTCTGATAAAAGTGTTTATTGCTAATTACTGCATTAACTATATCTCATAGATTTTATCATTATGTTTTTAAAAATTCTGATATTTAAGTTTATATTTCCTCTTTAACTCAAGAGCAGTTTAGTAGAAGCATTTTCAATTTCCAGGTGGAAGGGTTTTTCTGCCTTTTTTTTTCATTAGTAATTTCCAGTTATATTGCATTGTGTCCAGGAGTGTTCTTTGTAATATTTATATGTCATGGAAATTCTAGATATTTTATTTGTTACCTAAAATATAATGAATTTTTGTGACTGTGCAATGGGAACTTGAGAAGAGTAAGTGATTTATTAGCATGTAGTGTTTGATATATATCCATAAGATTTAGCTTCTATATTTTCTGCCTCTTCTGTTGCCTTTTATTGTCCATCTGATCTCTCCTGTGTGAGATTGTTATATTAACACATTCTATCATTAATGTGTTTCAATGTCTACTTACAGATCCTATAGTTTTTGCTCACAAAGGTAGTAGGTTATTGGTTGCATAGATATTTATAAAAGTTCTAGCTTCATTTTGAATTGTAGATTTTATATTGAAAAGTGTTCTTTGTCATATTTAATGCTTTGGGCTGAACTTCTCTTTTGTCTGCAATCAGCCTTGCTATCCTGCTCTCTTTTATTTCTATTTTCCTGCAATATTTTTGTCTTTCCTTTTATTTTTAACTCACTATGTTTTAAATATTTATCTTACATACAGCATATAGTGGAAACTTCTTTTGTGAGACAAACTGAAAACAAATTTTTAAAATGAGTGAAATTAATTTGCATATGCTGATATGATTCATATGTTTGATCTTGACTTTGTTATAAGATTTTATAATTATGTGAATTTGAGTTTCTTTCCTATACTTCTTTTTTTGCATGATGTGTATATATGCATATGAAAATATACGAGTACATATATGAGTATATAGTATACACCTATATGTATATATACTATCAATATATCTTTTATATTTAAAATTTAAAATTACCTCAGACACCTGTTATTTAACCTTTCTCTATCTAGCTTATCCATTTTAATGCATATCCTTTGACACCCCCTATTTCCGATATAATGAACTTACTCTATTTTGGTCTACTCTCTTGTCCTTGAATTTTCCATTAATATTATTTCTAACTTTGTTACAGCACATAACACTTGTACATTAACTTTCCTCTTTCTTCCACATTTCTTTTCAGTATTAGATGTACATTTTATTTTTTAAAAAGCTCACCCTCAGTGTATTTGCGGAAGTGTTCTCAGTAGTTAATTTGGTTGATAAAGCTAATCTTCTAGTACTAGATTCAAGAAGGGTTTATGGGTATAGAATTCACCTCTCTCTTTCCCTCTCTCTCTCTTTACTTGGAATTTATTTTTAGAGGAAGATGCATTGTCATGTAAGCATGTTCACAGTTGGATTGCAATGATTTTAGCTCTATGGTGGAGTTCAACAAGTCCTGTCCTCTGTATTTCCTGAAAATTGAGATTTGAGTAGAGAATCTTGGTTAAATTCAGATCAATTTTAAAATATTGGCCTCTGATCACTGTTCACTGGTCAACTCATGGTGATGCTATATTTGAACATGGACCTTCTGAAGTAGATAAATGGTAATTTTTATGAAAATATGTTGCTGTTTATTTAGTTAATAAATGAATAAATAAATATGATATGTCTGTGATTTTATGACTATTATAATTTAGTATGCTTAAGGTACTATCTGCTTATCTCATTTAATTTAGCATGAATTCAGGGATAGAGACATTAAATACCTGATCCTAGGTGATGAGACTGATGGGAATGAACTCAGGGTTTTAACTCCAGTGGCTTTGTGCTAAAGGCCACATACTTAATCACTATGCTATACTGCTCTTTGTTTACTCTATATTTCACAGACATTGGTATAATATTCATATCACACTTTAATATGTTTCATATTCTATTTACTCTTTACTCAGTTTAGAGGGTATAAAATGTAGAAAAAAAAAGATATGCATCAGATGAATAGATATTTTGTGACTTCCTAAATCTAAGGTATTAGTAGCTGCCTGCCTCCCAAATAAGAAAAAGGTCTCCCACTTTAGGCAAAATGTATAATAAACACTCAGTGAGGTATACCCCAGGAAGAGTAGGAGGTCTGCTAGTGAAGCAAGGGTTAGGATCTGTGATAGTCTTTAGTTAAGGAATCAACAATTTGAAACCAAATCTTAAGAGAAGCACAATGTATTTATGCCTTTGTATAGGTCAAGAAATCATCTAATCCTTGAATCAGAGTAGAAATGCAGTGTTTCCTTTTCTATCTTTAATATTTCTGACTTTAAGCAAGAATAAATAAGGATAGATTTATTTGAGATCTAGAAACTGATAATATCTAAATGAGAATGTAGATCTCAGTCAGATGAGTGGAGAATGAAGCAGAATTCATCTTTCTGTGACAAGTCTCCGACAGTGGAAGGACCTGGATAAGCATAAAATCCAAGGAAAAACTTACCCAGAGACTCTCATAGGGATATTCATGAGATATGGCACACTCAAAAGCAGTCTGCATGCAACAGACATTTCTACATTCAGACATGGTCAGTTCAGATAACTGTTAATTTACTACCCATTCAGCGGCTACAGAAGAGGCGAAGAGGTTTCTTTTGACACCTAAAAAAGTTGTCTGTTATGAAAACTGGTTTAAACCAGTCTGATACCAGCTTTACAAAAGCAAACAAATGTTCCTAGATATGAATAACAATTGACATTACCTCATAGGAGCATCCTGTCCATTGATGAAAGTTCTCTTCTTAAGTCTATTTACAATGAAGTGATCCACAGTCTTCTAGGATGCAGAAAAATTGAGAGCATTTCTGTTTACTGATTCACATGAGTTCAATCTTGGGCTTTGAATTATATATTTCACACCTAAATTAATGTATGGGAAATTTATTTTATTTTTAAATTACAACCACAAAAGTCAAAAACAAAAAAACTTTTCCTGAGTTCAACAGTGTTCAAAAATATCCTGAAACTGATTTGGGTTCCTACTTTGGAGACATCATTAAAAAAATAATAATAATCTGCCATAGGTATATCTGTGTTCCAGAGAACTTGAATTTTCATCTTGGAAAGAATGAAGCTATTTTCTTTGATGCTTCTAGGTATTTCTTTTCTGCAGCTAAGGTGTGTATTTACAATGAGAACAGGAAAGAAAACTGTGCCCTGTTCTTAATAAAATTTGAAGTAAATTGGTGCATCTTCTGAAAATATATTTCCTGTATCTACCAAGAGTTTTGTGAGTTATACCAGGAAAAGTAGACAAGCATGAAATAAAAGAACTCTGGGCTTCCCTGGTGGCGCAGTGGTTGGGAGCCCGCCTGCTGATGCGGGGGACGCCGGTTCGTGCCCCGGTCCGGGAAGATCCCACATGCCGCGGAGAGGCTGGGCCCGTGGGCCATGGCCGCTGAGCCTGCGCGTCCGGAGCCTGTGCTCCGCAACGGGAGAGGCCACAACAGTGAGAGGCCCACGCACCGCAAAAAAAAAAAAAAAAAGAAGAAGAAGAACTGTGCTCTGGGGATCTTACTTGCTTCTCATTTTTCCCATGTCTCTTGAAGAAGCCAGTATAAGAAATTATTCCTAAATTTGCCTTTTTGGAACAAATTTCTATGCTTTCATGACACATGAGTGGAAATGGAATTGGGGGTCCAGAGTATCTCACTAAATTCTCAAAATCATTTGGCATAGAAGAATTGATTTCAAACTCAAACTATATGGCATATATATATATATATATATATATATATATATATATATATATATATATCTTGTCATTTTATGACATCATATATCACTTTAGATCACATGATAAAAGGATAATAATGACCTACTGAAATGAGTAAATAACTGATAAAGAATCATGAAAATGCCAAAATAAATATTAGTTAAGCTATGTTGCTGCTGTCTCTGACATAGGCAAAAATGCAACAAAAATATTAAAAAGCAATAAAAACTCAAAACAAACATTCCAAACAATATCATTTTAGAAGGAAATAGGTTTTCTTTAACCACAAAAGAAATAAAATTGAAAAGATTCTCTTAATATGAAATATGTTCCCCTTTTTTATCTTGTTCTCATTTGTTTTTCTACTTCCATTTCATTACTATTCAATCATTCAACTTTGTGATTTGGATCTCATACACTGTTTATTCCAGCAAGGCTTTAAATTTCCTCAACTATGAATTTCAGTTAAATTATACTTAATTATGATTGCATATTGGCTGCCAAGAAAATAGCAGATACACACGACACACAAACTGATTCCATTTATGGGATTCACATATTTTTTGACTGTTGAGAGTTTTACCTATTTATAAGTGGTGTTCATAAAATTAAATCCATCTTCAGACATTCCTAACTGCTTCTGTTATGTGTGTTTGTGTAGATTCTCTCTGCTTTAAGTCTGTATTGGCTCTAATATTGATATAAAAATTCTGTAACCCATAGCTGTTGATGACAGTCATTTTTTGTTTGCTTGTTTGTTTGTTTTTGAGTTTTTAGATTCACTCACCTTTTCTTGGTTAGATATTCTTGAGGCTTTAATAGGCTTTTTTCATTCCTTTGTTTACAATGTGGAATCATGATGGGCTTCATGCTTAGAACACAGTAGGCTTTTAGTAAATACTGACTAATGTTTCACCTGAAGTTTGTGATAGATTAAAATTTGCAATTAATTTGTCCTGGGGTTTTATTCTATAGCTTTGTCTTTGTTAGACCCTATCTCTGGCTCACTCAAATGTCTAATTTTGTATCATCAATTGAATTGTTTCATATAATAATGTGAACCTACCATTAGGATGGTAGAAATAAGCTAATTTACTCTCTTTTTTTTTTAACTTCTTTATTGGAGTGTAATTGCTTTACATTGTTGTGTTAGTTTCTGCTGTATAACAAAGTGAATCAGCTATACATATACATATATCCCCATATCTCCTCCCTCTTGCATCTCCCTCCCACCTCTCTAGGTGGTCACAAAGCATGGAGCTGATCTCCCTGTGCTATGCAGCTGCTTCCCAATAGCTATCTATTTTACATTTGGTAGTGTATATCTGTCCATGCCACTCTCTCACTTCGTCCCAGCTTACCCTTCCCCTTACCCATGTCCTCAAATCCATTTTCTACGTCCACATATTTATTCTTGTCCTGCCCCTATATTCTTCAGAACCATTTTTTTTTTTTTTAGATTCCATATATATGTGTTAGCATACGGTATTTGTTTTCCTCTTTCTGACTTACTTCACTTTGTATGACAGACTCTAGGTCCATCCACCTCACTACAAATAACTCAGTTTTGTTTATTTTTCTGGCTGAGTAATGTTCCATTGTATATATATGCCACATCTTCTTCATCCATTCATCTGTTGATGGACATTTAGGTTGCTTCCATGTCCTGGCTATTGTAAACTGTGCTGCAATAAACATTGTGGTACATGACTCTTTTTGAATTATGGTTTTCTCAGGGTATATGCCCAGTAGTGGGATTGCTGGGTCATATGGTAGTTCTATTTTTAGTTTTTTTAAGGAACCTCCATAATGTTCTCCATAATGGCTGTATCAATTGACATTCCTACCAACAGTGCAAGAGGGTTCTCTTTTCTCCACACCCTCTCCAGCATTTATTGTTTGTAGATTTTTCGATGATGGCCATTCTGACTGGTGTGAGGTGATACCTCATTGTAGTTTTGATTTGCATTTCTCTAATGATTAGTGATGTTGAGCATCCTTTCATGTGTTTGTTGGCAATCTGTATATCTTCTTTGGAGAAATGTCTATTTAGGTCTTCTGCCAATTTTTGGATTGGGTTGTTTGTTTTTATGATATTGAGCTGCATGAGCTGCTTGTATATTTTGGAGATTAATTCTTTGTCTCATTTACTTTTTCTATTTTAAAATAATAATGAGACAACCACTTAACATTCACATCACTTACTGCAAGTGATGTCTTCTGTGTACCATATTATCTTATATAAGCTTCGAGGAACACTATGAAGCAAAAATGGTAGTTATTGTTAACCATTCTTTATCTTATTTGTAAGAACACTGAAACTCAGAGATGTAAATTGATTTACTAAAGGTCAGCCAGCCAAGAAGCAGCAGAGACAAAGCTCCAGCTCAAGAGTTTTGGCCTCTGGCCTGGTAGTCTTTTTATTACAACATACACCCTCCTGGATTGCCCACCCTATAATGTTTTTACAAACACTGACCTAAGTTACATACATCTTCTGCCCATCGTAATTTGGCTTAGATTTCTGTAATTGAGAAATATGAAGAATTGAAAAATATGATGATTGATCCAGCCCAAGTTCATAGGCTGGGATTTTGGCATTTCAGAATAAACCAAAGCTCTTTGGCAAGAGATTAGGGAATCATTAAAACAAAAAAAACAAACCAACAACAACAAAAAAACTATTTGCTTCATGTTTCTCAGGGAAAAGAGAGCAAACAAACACACAATCTCATAATGCAAATTAGCATTTGAAAGCAATCCACATGTTATTTATAAACACTTATTCTTTGTCATGTAATTTGGGATATAGGGCTGAAAGGGACATTTGAGGTTAAATAAATTAATTAAAACTATGCATGGGCAGGTAGTTTCTAAATGCTAATTTATAGTAATTTTGGGTTTTAAAATTTATCAGTTGAAGACTTCTCTGGACATCTTAGGAATTACTGCAGAAAAACTAGAAAAATCTACATGCATGTGTGTGAGAGAGAGAAAAAGAGAGAAGAGAGAGCCTTAAATCAGGAAATCAAGGGCAAGTTACACTTGCAGCTGTCACTACCCCAGAGATGGGATGATCCTTAAAGATTGTCCATTCTATTGTTCTCATTGCACTTATAAGGAAGCCAAAGACTGCAGAGAAAAAGGTCCACAGAGAGAAATTGAATATATGTCATAGGGAGAAATACTGAAATTCAAGTCTTCTGACCTGTTCCTTGCTTATTCTGTAATACCATGCTGCCTCAAGATGCCACCTCTTCAGAGAATCCTGCAAAATCAATGGAACAAATACTACTGCCAAGATATGACACCCAATGTCATAATTAATTGATTAATTAATTCAAAAATCATTCATTGAGTACTGTGGAAATGAATGAAGACGCCACATATTAGAAGAAGCAAAGGCTATTTATTCAGAGCTTGCTAAAGCAAAGGGGTCAGTCATCATCTCTTGCATTTTGGCAGATATTCAAAGATAGACAGACGCAGGAAAAAGCTTTGTAGTGAAAAAAAAGGAAGGCTTTAGGTATGACTGCTGAAGATAGACAATTTAGAAGTAGAGCATCCAATGTAATTGGTTAAAGCAGAATTTCTAGGTCAAGTGAACAAAAGTAAAAACCGAATAATAAAAACAATCAATTCCCACACTTGAGCCAGTTTACAGATCCAGAATCTTTTGAATGAAGGGAAGGCAGCTTTTCTTGAAGAAAGACTCTGATACACTGCCAAAAATTCAAACTGTTAATCTTTCTCCCAACCTTCTTCAAAGGGATTTATGGCCTTTTACAAGGGTAATTGTGCATTAGAAAGAAGGAAATAATTAGAACTTTCAGGGGTACTGGACACTGAACTGACACTAATTCCAGGAGACCCAAAACATAACTGTGACATACTAGTCAAAGTATGGGGCTTAAAGCGGTCAGATGATCAGTTGAGTTTTAGCTCATATCTGTATCAAAATGGGCCTACTTTGCCCCTAAACTCATCCTATAGTTATTCCCCAGACCTGGAATGTATAATTGAAATAGATACAATCAGCAATTGGCTGAATCCCAATGTTGATTCCTTGATGACTGGAGTGAGGGCTATCATGGTAGAAAGACCATGTGGAAGCTACAAGAACTGCCTATACCTAGGAAAATAGAAAACTAAAGCAATACTGCATTCCTGGAGGAAATGCAGAGATTAGTGCCACCATGTTGACTTGAAAGATACAGGGATGGTTTTGCCCACCTCATCCCCACCAACTCACCTATTTGGCCTGTGCAGAAGACAGATGGATCTTGTAGAATGATGGTGGATTATCATAAGCTTAACTAGGTGGTGACTCCAATCACAGCTGCTGTATCCGATGTGGTTTCATTGCTTGAACAAATTAACACATACCCTGGAGCCTGGTATGCAGCTATCTCTGGAAAATGCTTTTTTTCTTCAGACCTTTTTTAAAAGACCAGCAGAAGCATGTTGCTTTCAGGTGGCAAGGCCAGCAATATACCTTCCCTGTCCTATCTTAGGGGTATATTAACTCTTCAGCCATATGTCATAATTCAGTTTGCAGGAACCTTGATTGTCTTTCCCTTCCACAGAATATTATACTGATCCATTATATTGATACATTATACTGATTAGATCTTGTGAGCAAGATGTAGCAACTACTCTAGATTTATTGGTGAGACATTTACATGTCAGGGGGTATGAAATAAATCTGGCAAAAAATTCAGGGGCCTTCTACCTGGTGACATTTCAGTGTGTGGGACCTGGAGAGTATCCCTTCTGAAGTGAAGGGTAAGGAGTTGCATCTGACCCCTGCTGCAGCCAAAGAGAGGCACATGCTTAGTGGGCCTTTTTGGATTATGGAGACAATATATTCCTCTTATAGGTGTGTTACTCTGAACCATTTACCTACTGACTCAAAAAGTTGCTAGTTTTGATTGGGTGCCAGAACAAGGGAAGGCCCTGCAACAAGTTCAGTTTGCCAAGCAAGGTGCTTTGCCTCTTGGGCCATATGACCAGCATTTACAATGGTGCTTGAAGTGTCATTTGTCAAAGATGCTCTTTGGAGCCTTTGAAAGATTCCTATTGGCAAATCAGAGCCCAGGCCCTTAGAATTTTGGAGAAAAGCCCTGCTGTTTTCTACAGATAACTGCTCTGCTTTTGAGAAAGATTTTATCTTACTACTAGCCCTTAAAAAATTGAACGTATATACATGGTCCACTCAGTTACCATATAACCTGAGCTACCCATCATGAACTGGGCATTTCCTGACCCACCAAGCCATAAATATGGGCTGAATGGAAGTGATACATATGTAATCAGGCCTGAGCAAGCACTGAAGGCACATGTCGGTTCTGTGAAGAAGTGGTCCAAATGCCATCATCCGTACTCTTGCCACACTGCTTCTTTCTCCCAGCCTATACCTTTGGCATCATAGGGAAGTTACCTATCATCAGCTGACAGAGGAAGAGAAAACTCAAGTCTGGTTTACAGAAGATTCCGTGTATGCAGGTGCCACCCTAAATTGAAGAGCTGCAGCACCACAGTCCATTACAGGGACATCTCTGCAGTAAAGTTTTATAGAGAAATCCTCTCAATGGGCAGAACTTCAAGCAGTGCACCTGGTTGTTCATTTTACTTGGAAGGAGAAATGGCCACATGTATATATATTGATTTATGTATCCAGTGGTTTAGCTGGAGGGTCAGGAACTTGGAAGGAACAAGATTGGAAAATCGGTTACAAGAAAATATGGGGAAGAGGCATGAGGATAGATCTCTGTATGGGCAAAAAATGTGAAGTTATTTGTGCCCCTTAATACTTATCAAATGGTGATCTCAGCAGAGGAGGATTTTAATAATCAAGTGGATAGGATGACCCATTCTGGGGATACAAGTCAATCTCTTTTCATAGACGGCCCCGTCATTACCTAATGGGTTCATGAATAAAGTAGCCATGGTGGCAGGGATTGAGGTTATGTCTGAAATAAGTAACATAGAGTTTTACTCACCCAGGCTGACTTGGCTATGGCCAATGCTGTGTCCAATCTGCCAGCAGCAGAGACCAGCACTGAATCCTTAATATGGGACAATTCTCTAAGGTATTCAGCCAGCTACCAGGTGACAGGTTGATTACATTGGACCACTTCCATCATAGAAGGAACAACATTTTGTTCTTACTGGAATGGACATATACTTTGCACATAGATTTGCCTTTTCTACACAAAATGCATCTGCCAATACTACTATTCATGAACTTATAGAATGCCTTATCCACCATCATGGTTTTCCATACAGCATTGCTTCTGATCAAGAAACTTACTTCAGGGCTTCCCTGGTGGCACAGTGGTTGAGAGTCCGCCTGCCGATGGGGGGGACACGAGTTCGTGCCCCAGTCAGGGAGGATCCCACATGCCATGGAGCAGCTGGACCCATGAGCCATGGCCGCTGAGCCTGAGCATCCGGAGCCTGTGCTCTGCAACGAGAGAGGACACAACAGTGAGAGGCCCGCGTACCGCAAAAAAAAAAAAAAAAAAAAAGAAAGGAAAAGAAACTTACTTCACAGCAAAAGAAGTGGTAATGAGCCCATGTTCAAGGAATTCATTGGTCTTACCATGTTCTGCACCATCTTGAAGTAGGTGGCTTGATAGAATGGTGGAATTGCTTTTTGAATACTCAATGACAGTGCCAGTTAGGTGACAATATCTTGCAGGGATGGGGCAATGATCTCCAGACGACTGTATGACTTCTGAATCAGTGTCTGATATATGATGCTGTTTCTCCCATCACCAGAATTCACAGGTTCAGGAATCAATGGTTGGAAGTGGGACTTGTGTCATTTACCATTCTCCCTAGTGACTCACTAACAAAAATTTTTCTTACTGTCCTCATGAACTTATGTTCTACTGGTCTGAAAGTCTTAATTCTACAAGGAGGAATATTTCCACCAGGAGACACAATAATGATTCCATTGAATTGGAGGTTGAGACTCCTGTCCAGTCACTTTGGGCTCCTAAAACCTCTGGAAAAGAGGTACTGTGCTAGCTGGTGTGATTGTCTTGACTTCAAGGAAAAATTGGACTACTACTCCACAACAGAGATTCCTTAGGGTGTCTCTTAGTATTACCATGTCCTGTGATGAATAACCATGGAAAACTACAATAACCCAATTCAAGCTAGACTACTAATGGCACAGATCCTTCAAAAATTAAGGTTTATATCACCTTAACAGGTGAGGTACTTGTTGAAAGCCAAGGGGATACTTATGGAAGAAGGTAGTTATATATATCAGCTACAACCACATGACCAGTTACAGAAACAAGGACTGTAATGGTCATCAGTATTTACTCATTATTTTGTTTTATTTTGCCTGTGTGATATACATGAATACACACACACACACACATATATATTTATAAATTTTGTTTTCCTCCCCCTCGTATCCCCTTTTTATATATTTACTTTATATTATAGTGTTTAAGTATTGTTAATCTTGCATCACAGTATTTAAGTTATAAAGTCTCAAAGGGAGGGGTAAAAATCACACAAGGATTTCGTCTTCTCTTCTGGGGAAGGCATTAGTGCATCTTCAGTTGTATCATGTTCCTCAGGTATGCATTTTATATTACAATTACATTTGCAGAGTAGGTCTTTCCCAATTAAATTTGAAGAAAAGGATGTTTTGGTCAAGGGCTCAAGGGTTATGGTTAAGGGCTGGGAGATAGGGAAAATCTGTGGGTTCTATTTTTAACTCTCACAGTTATTGTAGAAAGTGAGATTTTCTAGGTCCTTTTATGGATCAGTTTAATCGGATTTTAGCATCCAGGCTTTGGCCCCTGAGGTTTTGACCAACACATATACGAATGATACAGGTCTGTAACCATGGGTGATATGCACTTAAAAGAATTCTAAATGCTTCTGTGAATATTGTCTTGTCTTTTTTAGTTTTAGGAAAATTTTAATCATAGCTCTTAATTTACCTTAAGTCTATGGTTTAAATTCTACAGTAATCTATATAATGATACATAAATATTAGGACAAATTAATTTTTAGTGGCAACTTGCATTTTGGGATTTTCAAAAGTTGTTGAAATAAGGAAGGACATCTGGATAAAGGGAAGAGGAGGGAAAGGTAGACAGAGCTGTATAATAAGAGAGATCAGAAGGATAAGGGGGAAGAGAGAGGACTGGACAGAAGGAGGCAATTGGAGGGAGGGAAAGGGAAGATTTACTAGGCAAATGAGTCTAGTTTGTTCTGCTTAAGTTTGTTAAATTGCTTGTTAGTTTTGGCCAAAACATATATTTTTTTAATTTTTTATTTTATAAAATTTTAAAAGATTACTTTCCATTTATGGTTATTATAAAATATTGCCCATATTCCCCATGTTGTACAATACATCCCTGAGGCAATCTTACACCCAACAATTTGTGCCTCCCACTTCCCCACCCTCTATTACCCATCCCCTATCCCCGCTGGTAACCACCGGTTTGTTCTCTATATCTGTGAGTCTTCTTCTTTTATGTTATATTTACTAGTTTGTTGTATTTTTTAGATTCCACATATAAGTGATATCATACATTATTTATCTTTCTTTGTCTGACTTATTTCATTTAGCATAATATCCTCCAAGTCCATCTGTATTGCTGCAAATGGGAAAATTTCACTCTTTTTAATGGCTGAGTAGTATCCCATTGTATTATGTACATAACATCTTCTTTATCCATTCATCTGTTGATGAACACTTAGGTTGCTTCCATGTCTCGGCAACTGTAAACAATTCTGTTATGAACATTGGGATACATGTATGTTTTGAAAAATTGTTTTTCATATATATATCCAGGAGTGGAACTGCTGGGTCATATGGTAGTTCCATTTTTAGTTTTTTGAGAAACCTCCATACTGTTTTCAACAGTGGCTGCACTAACTTATATTCCCACCAACAGTTTACACATGTTCCCTTTTCTTCACATCCTTGCCAACATCTGCTATTTGTAGACTTTTTAATGATGGCCTTTCTGACAGGTATGAGGTGATATCTCATTTTGGTGTTGAATTGCATTTCCCTGATGATTAGTGACGTTGAGCATCTTTTCTTGTGTCCATTTAGCCAAAGAATCTCTTAGTGATGCAATTTTTGATTCAAAAGTTTATTTGGAGGACTCTGTACATCAATCAAAAAATGGTTTCCATTTGGGTCTGAAAAATCTTATTCCATAACTTTTCTAAGGTGCTTGTCAAATAATAATTTCATTCAAGTGAAATGTTCCCTAGAATGGCCACTGAAGTCCCAAATTATCCTTGATGAAGATATACCACTCAGAAACATAGTGGCAGGAACTGGAATTGTAATAAGAGTACATGTAAGAAGCAGAAGTGTTTCCTGGAAGGGGAGAAGGCTTATATTTTGACAGCCCATTGAAAACTAGCAACATCAGTGAGAATATAATACTTGTGCATCTAATATGTCAAATCCCCTAACTTGATGGTTGGCCACCTCCAGAGACTCAACAATTTGGAACTTTTGGCAGGTGAAAAACCTGAGAGAATTTTCTCTCCGGATCAAGGTCAAGGTCTCAGGACAAAAAATATTAGGTAAAAAATAGCTTCATCCTGTTGTATTCGTCACCCACAGCCAAATTTTTCCAAGTTCACGCCCGTCTGGCGAGAACCTCAAACTCATGGGTCTCTGAGACCAGTTTATACAATAGGCTCATGGCCTCTCTGCCTCTGTTCTCTGAGCCTTCCTCTTATGACAAACAACACTTTTAATAGTACAGAGCACAGACGGATGGAAAGGAGCTTGATTCCACCAAGGATGCCAAACAAATTGATACCAATAATAAAACCCAGGTACCAAACTGGGAATAAAGGGCTAAAGAACTCAATGCAAAGAGAGCAGAGTTCAGACTGAGTGCTGACTTACCAAGTAGTCACAGACTCCACAAGGCACACGCGGCATCTGTGTAATGGACAGGGCACACTGGATCTCTCTGACCACTGTGGTAACTGTGGTAATAAATGAAGGCCACCCAAATGAGAACAGAGCTTGTTGTAACGACAGGGTCAGCCACCATCACTTGTATTTTGGCAAAGACTCAAGGGCAGGTAGAGAAGCCGGAAAGATTTATAGTGGAAATAGCAGAAAACTTCAGGTATGCCCTGATTGGAGGCCATTGACATGGGTAACTGTGGTACATTATTTCCATGATGTCTCTGAAAAAAAAGGGATCCATGGCTAAATATGTTAGTTATTTCCTATTACATGCTCTTATAGAGATTCACAAAAAATGAGCCATATTCAAATATTAAAACATCTAGGAAGTCCTTTACTAAGGAAATATTTTTAATTCAAGTATTCCCAAACTATTCCCTGCCACCTTCTTTTCTAAACTTTATTAATGTTCTACAGAAACAGTTTTATGACACCCAGATGCTCAATCATTGTTAAGTCCCTGACACCTGCGAAGGGGCAGCATTCCTTCATCTAAGGCCAGAGATTTACCAGCTAACTAACAGAAATTATGCTTCAATGAGATAAGATTATATTCTGCTTCAATATTCATCCCTATCCCAAGAACTATGTGTTCTTAATAGCAAAGTATACTAAATAGAAGATGTATTTTGCATTTTCTATCTTCCTTTTTTTGCTTTCCTTTCTTCCCATACTGCCAAGCCATGGTGTTTGGCTGTTCCTGTTGAATTTAATGTTCTTGACTCATCACAAAAGAATTTGGAGACAAAGCAGGGAGGTTAAGAAAGTAAAGTGAGCATTTATTTAAGGAAGAATACACTCTTAGAGGGAGAGTGGGCAGACAGGTGAGGAGCTGCTGCCCTGGGTTTCTTTGGCAAGCCGTTATGAGGGGCCTACAAAAGAAGGGGCCAAATATTCACTGAGGAAGGAGGAGTTTGGGGGTTGTATTCCATGATTTTCATCCCAGCTCCATCTTCCCAAGGGGAGGAGGGATTTTTGTCCTTATTTAGCTTAGATCAGAAGTGTCATGGCATCCATGCATGATGGATGGGTACTTCTTATCTGCAAGGCTAATTTTATTGTAATGAGAGCATAATGAGCAACAGATTACACTCAGATGCAGGAGATTCCTGCCTTTCCCCAAGTTTCTTTGTCTGCTTCCAGGACACTTATCACCCAAAATGTGTGGTTTCCTGTCAGTCTGGAGGTTCCTGCTTTTCTTTGTCTGCCCATGGACCCCCTCTGCTTACAAGATGCGTGATTTCCTGTCACTTAGCCCTTGCCCCCCCCTTCTTTGCTCATGCCTAGCTACCTGCCTGTTGTAACATGGCCATCACATCACTATTGTCTTCATGTGTCCTTGGAATAAACAGGTCTGCCAATGTTGGCAGCTTTTATAGGCCATGACAGGGCTAGAAAGTGTCAGATTCTGGAGAATTTTGGTGAAATAACAATCTAGGTGATCAGGTAATCCTTTCCTAGGCAGCTTAAACAATGTCTTTCCCTTCCTTACTGTTTGGGAAAGGGCATTGCTATAGAAGGTTTCCTTCTACTTTGCAGGTTTGAATTTATCTTCCGTATCTTGCGGTGTCTTTTTTTTTTTTTTTTTTTTTTTTTTTTTTTTGCGGTACGCGGGCCTCTCACTGTTTTGGCCTCTCCCATTGCGGGGCACAGGCTCCGGACGCGCAGGCTCAGCGGCCATGGCTCACGGGCCCAGCGGCTCCGTGGCGTGTGGGATCTTCCCGGACTGGGGCACGAACCCGTGTCCCCTGCATCGGCAGGCGGACTCCCAACCACTGCACCACCAGGAAAGCCCTATCTTGCGGTGTCTTAAAGCTGCAACCCTGCCTTGGATAGCACTGCTAATTGGGAGCACACTGCAGGCCTTTCTCTTCTACCTTACTCATTAGGAGACAATAAAACAAAATCGATAAAAATCAACAATAAGACAGTCTTCAATCCACTAATATCTGAGGAACATACAATTTGCTTCTCCAGATGAAAGCTGTCTTGGTATTAGTGGTTGCTAAAGGGTTAACAGAGTTACCCATTCTGCATGCATCTGTATTTTAATAGGGAGCACTTAAGATAAATGTTGTTTGGGGAGAAAGTGGATCTTTAATACAGGCCTTTCAAGAATTAAAGGGAAATAGTAGTGACAAACTGTGAATCTAAGGGAAGTGTTCCAATGACTGCTGCGTACAGCAAATTGGCAGCTGCTTATAACACAATGTGAGAGTATCTTACTGGGGTTATGGGACAGGATCTAAGTTTATAATATATAATATGTCATGGTATATTATATATGATATTATATTTCTAACTCTTATCCTTTCCCCCCCAAAATTTCCTGTTCATTTATCCTTTCCTGTGGATTAGATTCATCATCTCCTTGAGATATAAGAAAAATGCTAATGTCATAAAATCATTTCTGGAAGAGTACTCAGTTCTGTTTGAAAGAAAACTTCAAGCACACAGAAATATGTCCTCGCTTCATAAATGGAAGGTGAAATAAGTGATCTGAGAGGACTGCCCACTAGGTCCCTAGTGAGGAAATATTTTTTACGAATCTTTGAGAAAGATGAGGGGTTCGAGTAAATAGACTATTTATCTCCTCAAAATGTTGTCCTGCAATTGTGCTTCCCCATAAAAGGTCATTTGAAATTGATCACACAGACTAAAGAGAAAAATAAGAATCAAACCAAACCAAAATGAAAGAACCCATTGTAAAAATACCCTGAGATAAAAGAAACCCCTCCTTGATTGTATTGGTATGGCTCTGTATAACAGTAGTCTGACATCTAGATATTTGGAAATATGATAATGTTTTTCATCAAAATATTCTACATAAAAAGAAAACTTTAATATTGAAGATAACACATGGTCTTACTAGTCAATCCTGTAAATAAGAATATTCTTCAATAAATAGCAAGACTACATTTATGAATGTATATCAAGACATAAATATCAACGTAACTCTTCACCAACTATAAAATTAGTACCATTGGATGCAAAGGGAAATTGATGGAGGATGGAGTGCACACTGTAACACATGCCCTTAAATAACAGCTAAAATCCTCTTCACCATGAAAGCTTGCTTATCCTCTTCTTCTGATGTTACCTAATTCTGTGCTTGCACCACTCTTATGAATTTCCATTTTAAAATTTTTATATTTGTATATATCATTATCTGCTAAATACTTCATTTTCTGCAGGTGGACTATTGAATTTATTTTTTAATCTAATATTGGTACTATCTTTGGGACATGTAAAGCAATCAGAATCCATTGGTTCAATGAGGGGGTTTTCTTACCACAATCACAGTCTTCAACTGCAATTTCACATGTTACCATCTCATAATGTGAGATGAATATCATTTGACTTTCAAAGGTATTACATGAGGAAGATCCATCAATATTTGTTGAGTCCATTTAATATGTCAGAAGACAGACCTGAGAGCTGTGACCTTCTCAAGTTAGCATTACAAATACATGAATTTCTAAGCCAAAATAAATGTTATTTGAGTTTTAGTACAGTGGGCTCCTTCCTACCACTTTAGTTTGCAGAAAATGGACAGCACAACATTAAGACTGTTGTCTACCTTACAGTCTTAGCCAAGGAATAAAGCTGTACTATCAGCACAGTACTGAGACTGTAATAAGGGTAAATATTCAACACTAACCTAAATCTGTTGATCTTATGAGTTTATAGTTTCAAATATTGGCACAGATGTTTGTCCCCTGTAATATAACATCCTTATTAAGGCATTTGAATTTACTATCACCATGAACTGTATGACTCTCTGAGGGATGAGACCATCTAATTTTCACTTGATCTCAGGGAACAAGTACAGATAGAAAAATAAAGATGTGTCTTGTTCCAGCAGAGCCCATGGATGGAGGAGTAGGGATTTGGCCAAGCCACTTCAGGACACCACAACATCTTAGGTCACCAAATTTTTGTTTTATATACCACCATAGAGTAAAAACTTCATATTCTTTTTTAGAGTTCTTCCAGTATTCCAAAATATGTTTCCTCATATACTCTACTGCTTAAATTTTTCTGATGTTTCCCTCTCCCAGTATAATATATTTTCATTATCTTACTTTAACTTTCCCACTGGATCTCATTCCCCAGATTTCTTCCATCCACAAGCTCTGATATTTATCTCGATCAGCCTATTCACTCTCCCTGAGACTTTCCAATCCTATTCTTCTCCAATACTTTCATTCATCTTTTCCTTTTGTTAGATGATCTATTTCATGAGGAATTTTCCCTTTCCCAATTATCTGAAGAGTAAGGTGCTACTGTTTTGCTCAATATTCACTTTCTCTGAGTTCTCCACAATCCCCCCAGAGAACTAAAACTTTCTACTAGTATTTCACTGAATCTTACCTGGCTTAGCTCTAAACGTTTAAAGGGTAAAATTGTGTTTTATTTGCTTCTTTCTCTCAAGGACCTGATATAGGGTCTGAAATTAGGAAACATGAAATGTGTATTTCTTCAGTGAATTAATTGAAAGCCCCTGTTCCTAATAAGCAGCAATGTTGCCTCTTCAAGTGAAAGGACTTGATACCATGCATGGCTGGCATGCTATGTGGCACAAAGGTTAGGACTGGGCTTTAGAGCCAGAGTCTCTAAGTTTGAATTCTTGCCCTCGTGCTACCAGCTGTGTTTTGAGTTAATTCATCTCTTCATGCCTCAGTTTCCTCATTTATAAATTGGATAATATTGTCCCTGGAGTGTTATATATAAAAGTTTTAACCTCATGACCTTTTTCAATGACATAATAAATACTATATTGCAACTTTCTGTTTTACATACAGCCAAACAGAACTCATCTCATAGAACAATCTCTTCCAGTGTCATTCATTCCTTGTCACTATAATTCTTCTTAAAGCTCATACCTATATTACTCCATATTCATATACCTTGATGAGTCTAAATAGTATTAATGTTTGGATAGTGGTATCTTGATACTTCACCCACACTGACAGTATCTAATCAGTCAATGAAATGTTGGCTCACAAGGGAGAGCCAGAAAGGGATTAATCTAGGCAGATAGACCTAGTATGACAGATTACAATTACAGGGGGATGTGGTAATGAACATTTAGTCTCCATTAAGCATCTACCTTTCTGCCCTTCCGGAAATGAAGGCCACCTGCTTAAGCCAGTCATTTGATAGCCTCTCAGAGTCTAACTTTCTGAAGACCCATTCTATTTTCAGAACAGTATTTTCTTCCCATTTAAAAATGGCTTGACTTCAAATAAATAAAAGCAGCAATCCACTTAGCAGGTTGTAAGTACACATCTGACTACCAACCATTATTTAAAAAGGAATTATTTTGGATAAAATAAAGGAGGTTGCAAAATATATCTTTGAACATCGCCTAGAATAGAAGCAGATCAAAAGGAATGCTTCTGCTAAACACATCTCTCATCTCTTCAGTATATTTTACATAATGTTCACTTCTCTCCTATTTCCAAATTCTAAATTTCTAAAATAGAATGTTTTTTGTGATAACAAATATTTAGGTTAAAAATGCATCACTTGGAATGGTGGGTGTATATAAATTTCATCCAAGTGTTATTGGTAAACCCAAAAATATATTTGTACTTCATGCTCTGAGGTATGTAAAACCCACACCCTGCTCTAAATAAACAGTACTGATATTAATGAATCCTTTCAAATTCCCTGTAACCTCTTTCTCTCCTCTTTGTTGAAAATATAAATACCTATCAAAATCAGGGGTAAGAGTGGGGGGAATTTTAGAAGTCTTATATTCCAATTGCTTTCCCTTCAAAGAATATTGAAGATGTAGAATTCTGCCTGAGAATAATCTCAATATTATATAATTTATTTTATTTTCGAGATCAAAGGAATCAGGGCAACATTTATCAGACTCGAATTCAGGGGTCAGAATAGAATGGAGATTTTGTGTTTAAAAAGAAATAGGTATATTTGCTATGAACAGAAGCTGCCTTCTTTTAGGGGCACAAATTATGTACAGTATGAGCCAGCTTGTAAATCATTTGGTAGGTATTCATATTCACCTCTCTCTTTTTATCATACTGTGGTCTGAAATGATTCTTTCCTTTAACACATCTATGTACAAACCCCCCTTCTCACTAGAACAACATCATGCAGCTACTTTTAGCTTCAAGCTACAGTGTGGACTATTCTTAGTATCTAACAGGCAGCCTTTTTCCTGGTAGGGCATTATTACCTGGAGCTATTCTCTATCTTCTCTTGTCCAGTAACAAGTATCTATCTGGTTAGCTGTCATGTTGGAAACTGCACTTTGATTTCAATTCATATTGAAATTCAATTCATCTCAATGCACTGATTGGTTATTGATAATTTTTCTGACAATGTAATTCATGCTGACAAGTAAAAGGAAGGTGATAGCTTATGCAGACTTTGAGAGGCTTCAAATATAAAATAAACAGAATAAATCTCTGATGATGGGAATTTCAAGTTCCTTGACAAGTTACAATATTAAAAGAAGCAGACATATTTTAATGCAGCAAAAAAAAAGTTTGTGGTAAATGGCATAAATCTTAATTATCATAATCCACCTAGAGTCTCTAGAAATTATTTTTCTTCTGAAGTCACTTCTAATTAATGGAATATTAACCTAGAAATCTTATTCTTATTTGGTTTCTAGTTACCGAAGCTATACTTTTTTTTCTGTTGTCGTTACTATGGAGACTGAGGTAGGCAGTAACTGTTCTCACAACACTCCACCTGAGATAACATTTCATACATTTGGATTCCAGGGAACAGAGGTCTAGATGAAGCTCTACTCTTTCATTCCTTATCCTATTTTCATACCTGGCAAAACCCACACCATACTCTCTTAGGACACAGGGAGACACATGGCTTTGGATTGGTCACTTTCCAAATTATTTGGGAAGGCCTATTGTAAAGGAAGCTAAACATATTTGATTTCTGGATCTGTTACTTCTTATTCTTTGACCACCACAAGTTTTATCATTTATGAAGAGGGGAAAAAACCCTGCACATAATATATACTCAGGAAAAAAATAAGTAAAATATTTCTTTCCTTCCTATTCTTCAACTCTCCCTTATAGAATCTATCTATTACTATTTTTGAGGCTCTAGTTTGTATATTTGCATATTGACAGTTTAACTCAGTGTTCCATTTCCTTGTAACAGAAGGCACTAGTTCTATTTTCATTGATCTAATTAGAATATTTACATATTGACAGACCATAGAAGACTCTACCTGGAACATTTTCTTTGCATTTATTTGAATATTGCTCTAGGTTTCCAGGCTCTGCCCTTGGGTGTGAACTAGTTTACCAGTAGTTGGGATGCCCTGGCACCCTGTGGAGGTGTTTTTTTTAAGTCTTCTGTTCTCAGGAATTTGATAGCTGATGTATCTCCCTGTGTAAATAGTCTACCATGTATAATACAGTGCTGATGTTTGATTTGCCTTATGAACTGGTGCACAATTGATGTAGCTTTCACAAGCAACTTAAAGAAAATTATATCTTTTGTGTGCAATAGACCCATTTAAAACAATATGTTCTTAGGTTGCATTTTACTGAAAGTTGCATAAACCATAAAAGAATGCTAAGCAAAAGTGAATAAAATATTTTCATTAAAAAGTTTCATGTAAATTATATTCTAAAAATGCCAGCTAAACAAAATATAGAAAGCAACTTACATTTATATTAGTATTTTTCTCTGTGAATATTTTTTAAATTGAGATATAATTGACATAATAACAATATATTAGTTTTAAGTGTACAATGTAATGATTCAATATTTGTGTATATTGCAAAATGATCACCACAATAAGTCTAGTTAACATCCATCACCATACATAGTTACAAAAGTATTTTTCTTGTGGTGATAACTCTTGAGATCTACTTAGTCTATTATCAACCTTCAAATATACAATACAGTTTTATTAACGATAGTCACCATGCTGTGCATTACCTTCCCAGGACTTATTTGTTTTATAACTAGAAGTTTGTACCTTTTGAGCATCTCACTCATCTCATCAACCCCCAATCTCCTGCCTTTGGCAACTACCAATCTGATCTCTGTATCTGTGAGTTTCATACTTTGTTTTGTTTTGTTTTTAGATTCCACATATAAGTGATATCATACCATATATTAATCTTCTCCTTCTGATTAATTTCACTTAGCATAATACCTAAAGGTCCATAGATGGATAGTTGTATTTTTATGAAAATATCTTACAAGATTTAATTAAATTTTCAAAAGATGAATTTAAAAAATCACCTCATTTAAATAATTTATATTATAAATAATTTGTTTTTTGACTTTTAATTTAATATATAATTTACATATCTTAGAAGAAAATAACTTTTTGGAAACTATATATAAACTAATTTTAATTCTTCTATTTATTTTAATTTTGCTGAAAATATATTAAAATTTTGTATTCTTTGAATACGGTTACAAATAATTAAAAAACAATTTTTATTGAAGTATAATTGACCCAACACTATGTCAGTTCCAGATGCACAGGATAGTGATTCCATATTTCTATGCATTACAAAATTATTGCCACTGCATCTACTGAGATGACCATATTATTTTGATTCTTCAGTTTGTTAATGTGATCTGTCACATTGATTGATTTGCAGATATTGAATCACTCTTACATCCCTGGAATAAATGTCATTTGATCATTTTAATATATTGTTGAATTCAGGTTTTTTTCATGATTGTGCATCTATGTTCATCAGTGATATTGATCTTTGAGTTTTCTTTTTTCTTGAGCTTTTCATCTGGTTTTGGTCTGAGAGTGATGCTGACCTCATAGAAGGAGTTCAGAAGTGTTCCTTCCTCTTCAGTGTTTTGAAATAGTTCGAGAATGATTTGAGGTAACTCCTCTTTAAATGTTTTGTAGAATTCACCTGTGAGGCTGTCTGGTCATGGACTTTTGTTTGTTGTTTTTTTGTTTGTTTTACTACTGATTCAGTTTTTTTGCTGGAAATTGATCTGTTCATATTGTCTATATCTTCCTCATATAATCTTGAGATATGTTACATTTCTAGAAACATATCCACTTCTTCTAGGGTGTCCATTTTATTAGTGGGTAACTGTAGTAATCTCATGATTCTTTGTATTTCTATGGTCTTAGTTGATACTTTTTTTATTTCTAATGATATTTATTTCAGTTCTCTCTTTTTTTTCTTGATGAATCTAGCTAAATGTATAACACTTTTTTTATCTTTTCAAAGAACCAGCTCTTAGTTTCATGAATTTTATCTATTCTTTTTGCCTCTATTTCATTTATTTCTGCTGATTTTTCTTTTTTCTTTTTATCTACTAACTTTGGGTTTTGTTTCTTCTTCTTTTCCAGTCCCTTTAGTGTAAGGTTAGGTAGTTTTTATGACATTTTTCTTGTTTAATGAGATAGGCTTGCATAGAAATAAGCTTCCATCTTAAAACTGCTTTTTCTGTATCCTGTAGGTTTTGGATTTGTTTCAATCTGTTTCAATTTTCATTTGCGTCCAGGTATTTTTTGATTTCCTCAGTGACCCATTGGTTGTTTGGTAGCATATTGTTTAGCTTGCATGTGTCTATGTTTTTTTGCAGTTTTTCTTACAGTAGATTTCTAGTCTCATACCACTGTGGTCAGAAAAGTTGCTTGATATGATTTCAAGCTTCTTAAATGTATTGAGACTTGTTTTGTGACCTAGCATGTGATCTGTCCTAGAGAATGTTCCATATTTTATATCTATCTACATTTGATCTAATGAGTCATTTAATGTCAGTGTTTCCTTATTGATTTCTCTATCTGGATGATCTGTCCATTGATATAAGGG